>NC_135637.1:34869855-35177911 GCF_053574225.1 Canis aureus | reverse complement strand
TTTCTACATACAAGATCATGTCTTTTGCACCCACCTTATATTTTAATGCTGTTCTGTAACTTTTTTTGCTTAATTAATGTTTCAAACATTTCCCCATGTTTCATTTTTAGTTACAAATTTGCCAAAATTTGTTAAAACCAGGTATTAATTGGCTGTACAGAAGTGTTTCTAGGAACAATGTGCAGTAGGCAAAGGGCCTCAACTTCCCCCAAGCTTCCATTCCAGCAAGACGTGCTCACAGGTGTTGCAGTTGGATCTGTCTGGTGAGCTGTCAGATTGTAAAGGCCCAAAGACAGGAGTCCAAACCACAGATCTGAAGGCCACCAAGAGGGCCAGCTATTCTTAAGTTCTACATTTTGGCCTCCTTCCTTGGGTCTTTTCCCCTCATGTGAAGGAGGAGGATTCTCTCTGGCCACACATGTCAGAATTCAGCTTCTGTACCTTACACGCTATTCCTGCCAGAGGAGAGCACTCATGCTGCAGTCGTCAGATTGGCAGCTCCCAGACAGGGAACAGTGGCTGTCATAGCTCTGTGGAGAGAGTGACAGCAGGGTACTATCTGTTGTCTGAGGAGGGGTGCAAGGTGTCCAGGAAGGGTGACGTGGAAGCAGAGCCCCAAGGAGAACGGGCTTTGGTGGGTGTACAGGGAGAACATGCTGGCCACTGTCATTCAGAGGATGTGAGATTGCCTGGCAGCTCTAGGGCCCAGGTACTGGATTAATTTCTCTTTTGTCTCTGTTTTTGTACAAAGAAAGATGGAATGCAGGAAGTAGTTGGGAATTCATCTTTATAAATTTTTTTTTTTTTTTTTTTTTTTTTTTTTATGATAGGCACACAGTGAGAGAGAGAGAGGCAGAGACACAGGCAGAGGGAGAAGCAGGCTCCATGCACCGGGAGCCTGATGTGGGATTCGATCCCGGGTCTCCAGGATCGCGCCCTGGGCCAAAGGCAGGCGCCAAACCGCTGCGCCACCCAGGGATCCCAGGAATTCATCTTTAATATTGTGCTGTTCCACAGGAAAAGTTTTGTAACTAGTCAAGCCATAGATCCTTTCCCTCAGCTCTACCTCAAAGAGCCCTTTAAAAAAAAGGGGGGGGATCCCTGGGTGGCGCAGCGGTTTAACGCCTGCTTTAAGTGGGGTCTTGCTGGCCCCTACCCATCTCCTGAGCCTCTTCACTCCCTGTACTCTGGCTTGTCAGGAGTATTCTGTATTCCATACCATGTCCCCTCTGCCTGAAATTCCCTTCGCTACCCTTCTGGCTGACTCCTCCTCAGCCTTTGGGACTCACTTCAGTTGTGGTTTCTGTAGGAAGCCCAAGCTGTTTTAGGTAGCTTTCCACCTGTGCAGACACCTGCCACTGAGAGCTTCCTGAGGGTAGGGTTGAACCTTTCGTAGCTTTAGTCCCATAGCAGGCCTCATAGACAACCACCAAGGTGGATGGATGAGAAAACATCCCATTGATGCTGTGAATGGGTATGGTGGGGAAGACTTGGGGCTGTGGTGGGTACCTGTGCAACGGAGCCCCTCTGCTCAGCTCGGATTGACTATGTGTGCTCTTGGGGAGTCAGGTTTGTCTTTGACTTGCACATGAGTCATTTTGATGTGCTTCTTGAAGGGACATGTAATACAGTATCTCACAGACCTAAGGAACTGAAAAGTACTCCTATGGCCAGGTGGATGTTCCTCCCTGATGGCCTTCTCAAGTCTGATGCTGAGTCAGAACTTTTTTTTTTTTTTTTTTTTTTTTTTTTTTTGGTGAAAATGACAAATATGCAGCTCCAGTTGCCTTAGGCAGAAAACTGAATGAATTAGCATTTTGAGTTATCTCTTGTATAGCAAACTATCCCAAAACTTGCTGGCTTAAAACAATAGCTATTTTATTATTTGTTTGTGATTGTGAAACCTGGCCAGGCTCAGCAGGGCAGCTCATCTTAGTTCTGCACAGTACCTGCTGGGATGGCTGGAGCAGTTTGGGGCCAGAACAGTTCACCCTGGGTCCTGTGTCAGAGCCCTGGTTCTCACTGTCATCTGGGTTCTTTGACCTTTCCTATGTGGCCAGCTTGGGGGTCTCAGGACAGTGGTCTCAGAGTACATGCTCTTATTACATGGAAACTGCCTTTTTCCAGAGGGCAAAAGCTGAACTTCTTTAGGCTTAATCTCAGAACTGGAGCAGCATCACTTCAGTCACTTCTGTTAGTTAAAACAGATCACAGAACTAACCCAAATTCAAGGGAAGGGAAGCATGCAAGGTCAGGAGTCCTGAGAAATCTGGTTTGCCAGAGGGTGATCAATGCTTAGTATAGCAGTCCAAGACCAAGTCCAGGTCATCAGGACTAGTTACGCATGTGTGCATAGCTCTGGCTCTCGCTCCCTACTTCACCTTTCACCTATGAGCTTTGAATCAGTTCCCTCCAGGCAGTATCATCTGAGCCCTCCCAGCATCTCCAGGCATGTCCCCTCCTAGCTTCACCTGGAAGGGCAGCACATTACATACTTAAAGCTCAGGGTCTGGAGAAGGCAGCTGTGTGGCCTTGGGCAACTTTCCTAACTTGTGTGCCTCATTTTCCCCCTCTGTCAAATGAGGATGTCAGAACTATCCGCTTCATGGGACAGTGTGAGATTTAAGAGAATACACCAGACCATGCTGCCTGCAGGGCTTGAAGAGGTACATCAGATGCTCAGTAGAGCATGTCATGGGCTGGGAAGGAGAGCTCCACTGGGCTATACCCACTGTGGCTCTGTCTCTCCTGGAAGGAGTAGCATGGCTGGCATCTACAAGGACTGGCCCACTGCAGTTTTCTAGGAGGTCCTGAGTGGAGATGGCAGCACTGATGGGGTTGAGGCTTCCTGCCACTGTCCTCACCATACTTGGAGATGTCTGTTCTTCTGAATTTCACAAGGCTCTTAGTGGTGCTAATTAGTCCCCTTCCTCTGTTGTCTGGCAGGACACTGAACTTCAGGCTCAGCACTAGATGCCATGGTGTGCATAGCTCTAGCCTGGGCACAGAGCCCTAATTGTCCTTACTTGTTTCTTGAGGCTTCCCTGTCAGGCACTTGTCATGGCCCAAGTGGTCAAGAAAGCCACCTTCTTGCTACTGCTTCCCTCAAGTCCTGTTTCCCAGCCTCTGGGAAAATGTGGCACATGCTCAGCAGCAGTGTGTCAGGCTCTCAGGCTTAAAACATGTGGCAGCTACCTGACCTAGGAAGGATGTGGCATGCCAGTGTAGGTCTGAGTGCATAGGCACCAGAGCACCAATTTGAACATTTCCAGTCCTTACTTGTGTTCCCCCAGTACCTACCACTCTTTTACCCACTGTATATAGTTGTCTAGATTCTTTTCTTAAAGATGAAGATGGGGCTAATTAGGGTCTGCACATCTGGGGAAGCTTTGAGTATACTGCATGTACTCCAGGAAGGCAATCAGCTACTGGGTTGAACTCGACCTGTTATTATAGAGCCCTGGCTCTTAGGTATGGGCTGGGAGGTGACTGAGGGTCTCAGGGACAAAGCTGGAGCTGCCAGGATGACTGGGGCCTGCTGTAGCAGCCCTTGTTGTATTGGGTTTCAGTAAGTAGTAGAGATGAAATAATATGTGATGTGATTTCCAACTTTCCTAGGATTTCTGCTTGTTCTCTGAGACAAAATAAGGCCCTTGGCATTTGGCACATCTGCTTACTGGTGGCCTTACACAGCTGTTTCCCCACTACCATGTAATGACAAGAAGGAGAGCACATTTCCCCTTGTCTTGTGGAAGCTCAGGCTCAGTTTGCCTGTTAGGGGTGTGGCTCTGTGGAAAAAGGTAAGGTGAGCCGTCTATTGTTTGGGGCTCATGCTGGCGATTGCCTTTTTGGGTACCAATATTTGACTTTCCACACTTTGACAGTAGCCCTGGGAGGACTTTCAGCCACTGCCTGCCCCTGTCTCATCCTACCCTGCCTGTACTTGCCATCATGTGATTCTAGTGCTAGTAACCTTCTTTCTGGTGTCCATGCCAACTCCTCTTGGGTAATGGAGACAGAGCAGCCTCAACCAAGAGACTCCTTGGCAACGGCACCTTGTCTATAATAGTGATTGCTGATGTTCAGTCTATTGTCATGCTTCTGATTGTCACTGAATGAATGTTACTGAGCCACCACTCACTGGGCCTATGCTAGAAGCTGAGGCTATGGTGATGAACTTGACAACAATTGACCTGCCACTCTTAGCATGAAAGCATACCAGGGAGCTGACAAACACCATAGGGCCCAGGTCTCAGGAATACTTCTAGCCTGCTGGATTTTCAAGCTGTCATGATGCCTTTGCCAGTCTGATCCACCAAGCTAGCCATACAGCTTTATGGGCTCTGCACCCTATGGAGACTCCAAGGAGCTAAAAACTATAGTCCTTCCCCCTAGAGGGACTGAACATCCAGTTGAACAGGGTACATCCTGTGGAGGAAGTTCAACCATCAGAGATGCCAAGAAGGCTGATTCTCTATGGACTTTGATGCAGCACAAATACACAGGAGAATTTTTGCAAACAGAAGCATGAGGGAGGTGATACCTGTGATCACAGTCAGCTGTTGGTCCTACCCAGCTGTCAGACAGTGAGGCAGAAAGGCCAGGGTGCTTGTGTCCAAGCTGCCAGCTAATAAGTGCAGGTCCATGGGATGGAGAGATGGCTGGAGAGGTAAACCCTGTGACTCAGAGATACTGCATAAATACCTCATAACCTTTACAAAGCACGTCCCCACTATGTGGCCACCTACTATCCGCTGAACCTCTGTGCAAATGCTCAGGCGATCTATGGACTCAGTTGTTTTAGTGACAGAATGCCTTGTCTCCCTTTTAGACTCAGCTATTTAATGTCACTTGGAGAGTCTTCCAGCAGCTCATACTTTAACTGAAACTTTTAGATCACTGCAGTTTTAAGGTAATTTATGGGCAGCCTATTATTTTTTCCTAGGAGCAGTGATGAGAGATATTACTTAAATAACCTCTATTTCAAAATTTTTAACTCTTTTGCTGTTCTCCAGTGAATACAAGCCAAGGTAGATGTTGTGTGTGTGTGTTTTTTTCCTTTGTTTCCAGGCAAGCCAATTTTTTCGGTTGATATTCACCCTGACGGGACCAAGTTCGCAACTGGAGGACAAGGTACGTTCACAAGAGGGAGCACTCACAGTCCTGACACCTTGCTCTGATTCTCCTGGTTGCCCACTGAGCTGAAGATAGAATACTTAACGTTTTTCAATATGCATATGACTCCATTTAAAATGTATTATTATAATCTATTATCTGAACAGGTTAAATCAAAATCCTTTTTTGGCTCTAATGTGCTTGCTCTGTATAAATATTTTGGTAATAGGTGTATCTTTCTAATTCCTGTTCATTGGGTTAATGTTAAAATCAGTTTGCATCCCCAAGCTGCAGCGTATTGAACATGGAGAATGATGGGTGGTTCCATGGATAGATTCCCAGCTCCAGAGGCTAAGATTGGGTCCTTATCTTCGTCCTGGCAGCACTTTCTCATCTGAAAAAGGGGAAGAAGTGGTTAAAGTAAATATGGAAGTGATCATATAGTTACTAGGCTCATCTTTTGGCCTCAGAGGAGTTCGACTAAGATAGAGAACAAGTACACTGTGGGCAAGTAAAAGTGCCCATGCCATTTGAAAATATATGGTCCACAGTGTACTTCATCCAGTGTTGCAGTGTCACAATAACAGCCCTGCTTGGAAAGACAGTCATTTTTCAAGCCAAGACACCAAGATGTATATATGGTAGCACAAGGTAGCATTCCCACAGATCCTAGCCCCAGCAGCTTTGGCCTAGAGCAGTGTCTTTCTCTGGCCAGTGCCTCCCTGGACAGCACCTGCAGAGCACCTCTGTGAGTTCCAGGTACTCAAGCCAGGTGCTACAGGGTGCGTTGTCTATGGACTTCCTGCTGCAAGGGTATTCAGGGAGGCCTTGATCTCCTTCTGGACATTGTGGACTGCACTAGAAGGTACCCCCTGATGTTACCTACGAGCATTGGACTAAGTTGGGGGACAGAGTTTTTCCCTCATCCATAAGAAGAGGCATACCTTCCCACCCTTCTCAGTATAGTAAGGTCAGGAAGAGCTGTGTAGGAAACATTTTTACATACTGGCCAATAGGCAGCTTTAGGTATGCCTTATGGTAATTCTGACATGCCCATTTGTAGACATTTATTGGTTTTTGCTTCTCTGTAAGAGTTAAATAAGGGGCCAGACTTTCATTAGTTACCAGTAAATTGAAAGCTTAGAAAGAAAAATCATGGCCAAAAGAAAAAAAAAAAAAGAAGAAGAATCATTGTCAAATGCATAGATAAATTTTTTAGCAGAGTAGTACATCGCCTTATGATCCCGGGAACCCTAAATGCCTTCCTTTGGTTGATCTCCCATCTGTAGGTGACAGCAGAGGGCAGATAGGTAATCAGCCTTTTTTTCCTATGTTCAGGGCAATTTAATTCAGACTTAGGTCTCAAAGCATCCAGTCAGCTCTGGAAGCAGCCATGGACTCCAGGCAGCACCTAGAAAGGGATCAAAGTACTGGGAGGGATGTGCTGTTCCCCTTGGTTGCTAGGGTTCCCATGTACATACCTGAAAGGATCCTGGGACATCCATCAGCTTTTCTAGCTCTTTAGCTTACGGATGAGGAGTGAGGGTCTGGGCAGGGATGAGGAGCTTCTATAGAGGGGCTCCTAAGGGATCTGTATTAGAGACAGACTAGAGCTCAGTCCCCTCTCCTGATTTCTAGTCCAAAGTTCTTTTCAAAGTCAGGTTGGCTTCCCCCTACTACTAAATCCATATGCTTTTTGATCCCTATTAGCACTTTTCTTCATTTCTTTTCTATAACTTACGTGAGTAATGCAAATTTATTCTTCTCCAATCCAGTCCCTTATAGTTTGTGAAAGCTAAATTAGGACTATGTCTCAGAGTTAGTATCAGATTTCTACTTCTTGAACATTGAATTATTTCTGCTCCTTCGTTCCAGGACAGGATTCTGGGAAGGTTGTGATCTGGAATATGTCTCCAGTCCTCCAGGAGGATGACGAGAAGGATGAAAATATTCCCAAGATGCTTTGCCAGATGGACAATCACTTAGGTATTACAGAGTGGCCCTTTGCAGGCTTTGCGTGTTGGCAGAGTGCCCAAGGTTAGCACATGTGTTTGTAATTAGAAAGATAAGGCCCCGTGCGGCGGTAACTCCCCTCGGCCTGCTGTCTGAAGGCACAGATGTTGGCTGCACACCTGGGTGAGTTATTCGGCAGAAGACTCGGCCCGCCCACAGAACCATCTTTGGACAGTCTGCAGGTACCTCTGGTGATTTCCTGCTCATGAGTCGTTACTGCCTGATTCCATGGGGCTTTGGGGCCAGCAACCTGGAAGCAGTAGGGTTCTGGGGAAGGGTGTATTAAAGACAATTCACCAAAATGTCTCAGATTGCCACTGTGTCACTCTGAGGCCCTCTGCCAGGATCTTTTGATGGTTGGACAGTGTTGTGGTTTCCTTTCCTATGTTTAGCGCCTTATTTTCCTGCCTCTGAGCATCAGGGTGACTGTATCTGGCTCTGGTTTCCAACCTAGCTGCCTCCCCTGAGATGCTCCATTAACAGTTATGTCCCCTCCCTTACCTCTGTGTGTTTTGCTCTCCCAATATGCCTCCGTGCCCTCCAACCTAGAACACAAGTCCTACAACTTGGATATATCCCTTGTATTGCAGGGTTCCCAAAGGCTGAGCTGCGAGTGCTCCCAGAGGCTCTAACCCATTTGGGGGCCTAGGAGGCATTTCTGCTGGTTTTAATTTATAAGTGCAGAACCAGACAACCTGAAGTGCTGACAAGTTTGGAAAATCCAAATTTAAAAGTGTTAGATGGGATGAAGTCAGGGTTTTATGCTCTAGCAGGCTTGTTCCCCTGAAAGTTTTGGAAAAGGCATCTCAGCCTTTTTAGTTCATGCCCTCATTTCAAAAATTCTCCCTGCTCAGAAACACATCTCATCATGAGGTAACCCTTTTGAAATAATGAGATTTAGTTATCAGTTTTCATGGAAATTCACTTCCTTGTATTGATTGTTTCATCCAGCACTAACACTTCTCAGGTTATATAGACTTTCCCCCTCCAAACTCTGTCCTGGTCATTTGTTATTACAGCATAAGTAGGATAGTATTTGATCTGGATTGTTCTTCTGGGACTCACCCATAGTGGATGCCTTGAATAGTTGAGAGAGAATAGGTTTTATAAACCCTTTGCATCTTGCCAGACTCTGCATAAAACAAATGGGCGTGACTATTGGATTTTCATCACCCTATTTTTTTTTCTTCCCAGCATGTGTGAACTGTGTGCGGTGGTCAAACAGTGGGATGTATTTAGCTTCTGGGGGAGATGACAAACTGATTATGGTGTGGAAGCGGGCTACGTAAGCATCATTTTCCTTTCTTCACATTTTATTTTTAGAAGCTTCTTTGCTGGTCTTAATCATAGTCACCTTTCCCTACTCTGACACTGAAGTCCCTAGAGCTCCAACTTCCTGAGTAGCAGGAAGCACACACAGTCCAGGAGCAGCTAGGGCCTGACTAAGGCTTTGGGAGGCCACCCACCTGCCTGGAGACCTGCTCAGTCGCCCCCTCACAGGGCTGCAGGGTTTCCACCTGAAGAGGAATGCTAATCGTTTCCTTTGCTGACATTGGTAGCTTTGTTTGTTTTGCTTTTCAAATGAAATTTCCCAACATACAACATAGGTAAAAGTCAAAGTGCTCTGATGGAATCTGGGGGAGGGGATCTGGAGCCCACCCTCTTTGCCGTTCATTCTCTGTCAGCCACACCCTAGGTCTCTAAGGAGCCCCTTTGAAAGTGCCTGCTCTGTACCCATAATGAACTAATCATCACCTAGAAAACTTTTTGTATAAACTTAGAGCCTCTCAGGGTGGGTCCTGGGACTCTACTCCATAACCAGCTCACTAAGTGACTCTGGGGCCAGACTAGGAAACCAGATTCTACTTCACTGCTTAGCCAGAGTGACCCTATAGCCATGGCCATGAGAACAGAGGTGCGCTGTCTCCTTTGGCTCACTCAGTGAGCTCTTTCTGGGAGTTCGTAAAGAGTTCTATAGGAGCAAATTGTGTTAACAGAGGCTCTGTGCATCAGTTGTGTCAGTGCTACCTCCATGGGGAACTCCCAGACTGCTTGCACAGCAAGAGCTAGTACCTGTGCTTTCAATGCTTTGCAAGAGGGCTTTAAAAAGACTGTCATTGATTTTGCTGTTTTAGTCAACATAAATAACGTATTTAGTGTATAGTTTGGAAATCTGAAGAAATATATAAAAATCACCATCCAAAGAAAGCCATGGGTAATATTTTGGTATTTTTCATGTCTGTCTTTCTGATCCATTTTCCATGCATAGATGATATCCATGTTACATGTATTTTATTTATTTATTTACATAATGATATCTATCATATTGTATAGAATGTCCTGTGGCCTGCTTCTTTCACTTAATTATATATGGTGAACATTTCCCCATGCAGTAGATAGTCTTTTACCACAAGATTTGTGATGGCTATGTAGTATTTCATCAAGTGCATGGAACATGACTTACTTAATCAGCCCCTGTTGTTCAGCAATTTGATGCTTTCCAGCCATTGCCTGATTTTGCTTTGTTCTGTCTGCCATGATAAGCCGCGCTGCAGTGAGTATCTCTGTGCAGTGCCTAGAGCATGCTTGGAGTGCCTTTCTGACTCCTCTTTCACACAGGTACATCGGCCCCAGCACCGTGTTTGGCTCCAGTGGTAAGCTTGCCAATGTGGAGCAGTGGCGATGTGTCTCCATCCTCCGGAGTCACTCAGGCGGTGAGTGGGGCTGCCTGTTGGGGTGGGCGGCCCTGGCAGCTGTCTGAGGTCAGCAGCAGTACCTCCATGGCCCCTGTGGACTGTTTTGGTCCTTAAAACAGCCTTATGTCTGGGCCGTCCCTCCCCATCACCATTGGTCACACCATGCCTGTCCTTCAGGGTCTTTGTAGTCACTGTCTCCACTGCCTGCCTCCAGCTGCATTCAGTGCCCCCACTCCTGCCTCATGGGGTATATGTTTATATCTTCAATGTAGAAATCCCCATGTTCTGCTGTTTATCCTGGTGAACTGAATCAATACCTTCATCAGTGGATCACTAAGTCCGTAAGCACACTTTATTTATTCCACAGAAACTAGCACACATGAAAAGGGGCCCAATGACCCCCTTGACCTTGCGTATATTTGCAAAGTGTTTAATAGACTTGGAATGAAAAAGGACACATTTTGCAGATTTGGACTGAAGAGAAGGAAGGTCAGTTAATAGCAGTCAAAAGCCATGTGCTGTACACTCATGCAGGGATGCCAGAGTGACTGTACCTCAGAAAGCCTGTGGTCTAGTGCCCAAGAATGGCCTGAAGCATTTTCCAGACAGGGGGATAGCAGAAGCCAGAAAGGCCTGGTGTGCATGGATTCACCACAGTTGAACTTTGCATACAAGGCAGGAAGCTGCAACAGAGTGGGGCTGGCTGAATGTCAAGGGCCAGATCATTGAAGGCTTATGTTCCCTGTTAATGAAGGTGACCTTTATTGTGGAAGAGATAGGGAGGCTTTAAAACCTTTGAGGTGTAAGAGGGAGATCAATCTGACACAGTTGTAGAAAATGAGCTTGTTTCAGTGGTTCAGATGGAAACTACAAAAACCTGAACCGGGTCTGGGATAATTGGTTTGGAGGGGAGAGACTGACTTGGGAAATTCTTAGGACAAAGCGGGGGAGAGATGAGAGAGATTCCTAGCTGGTGCCTGCATAGCCAGGGGTGTCCCCTTTCAGACCGTAATGATAGTGGGCTTACAAGAGTGGACAACAATTCAGCATGGGATGCTGAGTTTTGGGAGTAGGGGCAGTGAAGAATGTCACAAGATCATTGGAATTGAGCCTGGAGCTCTGGGAGAAGATAGGGCAAGAGGGAGTGGTTTGAAAGGCATCGGTTGTAATCCACTGACAGTATATGTTCTACAGATACTCCATAGACAATTTAAAGGTGAACAAACCCATCTCTTGGTGACCATAGCTTAATTCCACATTTTTTTTTAAATTTTATTTATTCATTCATAAGAGATAGAGAGAGAGAGAGGCAGAGAGACACAGGCAGAGGGAGAAGCAGGCTCCATGCAGGTAGCCTGGGTCTCCAGGATCACGCCCTGGGCTGAAGGTAGCGCTAAACTGCTGAGCCACCCAGGCTGCCCCTAATTCCACATTTTTAAAAGCTGACAGAGTAGCATTGTATAATTGTTGATAACCATAAAAATGTGTAATTTAACCTCACTTACTCACAATTGCCCACAGAGAGTCTAATTGGACTCCTCTGGAACTTGAAGAAAGTATCCATGCAGGTGTTTAAATGTAAGGTGGGGCTTCCATGAGGCTCTTGATGGGTTCCTTAACCTGAGACTTGGACTGAGCCAAACCTCAACTTCTCTCCAGGCCCACCATGCCAGGGCTCTCCTTTACCAGGCAAGTCGAGTTGCCTACTTTCAGCAGAAACACCCACTCCTTGTTTGGTGGTCCTGATAGCAGCTGTGAGCAGAACTCTTTAAGAAGAAACATCAGTGAGAAGGCAGAAATAAATAGAAAGCACTGGGTCTTTGAAAGCAAAGTTGGCATATTTAATGGGGAGGGGATAGGGGGAAAAAAACCTAGGTGAAATTAGATGTAAAGGATCTAGAGAAACATTTAACCCAGAGGGAAAAAAATTATCAGAGTATAGCATAATGTTTATTAAACTAAAAAAAAAATGCTAAAAGAAATACAGTTTTCTAGAAAATAGGAATTTTCAGAATTGACAGCATAAGGTTAAGAAAACTTAAATAACCAGTGAAAATTTTGAAATAATCAGAAATGCTTCCTTTTCAAAATTACTTTTTGATTTGTTGATGTATTGTTTCAAGCTTTTAAGAAAAATTATTCCAGAATGTAGAAATATTTATTCTTCAAAGGAAGCTGTCACCCTGGGTTCCCAAAACCTAAAAAAATAATAGTAAAAATATAGACGAATATGAAAAAATAAAAAACGTATGCTCATGATTTTGATAACTTTTAAAAACAGTAATTCATTTTGACTAAACATGATTTATATAAAAGTGAGAGTTTTGTGTAAAGGGAATCTGTTACTATAACAACATACTAGAAGATTAAATAAGAAAAGACCCTTGGGGCTCCTAGTTGGCTCAGTCAGTAGAGCATGTGACTCTTAATCTCAGGATCGTGAGTTCAAGCTCCAAGTTGGGCATGGAGCATCCTTTAAAAAAAAACAAAAACAAAACAAAAAAACAGTCATCTTAGGAGGTGTTCTGAAAGGGATATTAGATAATTCAGCATCAATTTTTAATAAAAATATTTTTTAAAGATTTTTTATTTATTTATTCATGAGAGGCAGAGACATAGGCAGAGTTCTGGAGAAGCAGGCTCTATGCAGGAAGCCCAATGTGGGACCCGATCCCAGGACTTCAGGATCACGCCCTGAGCCGAAGGCAGATGCTCAATTGCTGAGCCATCCAGGCATCCCAATAAAAATATATACATATATATTATAAATTTTTATTTATTTATGATAGTCACACAGAGAGAGAGAGAGAGAGGCAGAGACATAGGCAGAGGGAGAAGCAGACTCCATGCACTGGGAGCCCGATGTGGGATTCGATCCCAGGTCTCCAGGATCGCGCTCTGGGCCAAAGGCAGGCGCTAAACCGCTGCGCCACCCAGGGATCCCCCCAATAAAAATATTTTTAAGTGGACATAGGAAGCTATTTCCTTAACATGAAAAAAGTCCTATGTCTTTCAAACTAATGGCAAAACATTAAGTTCACAGTTGTTAGAACTTAAAAAGTGTTGAAAAGCACCTAGAACTAATAAAAATGAGTTGTTGAATTGATATATAGGAAAATTTTTAATTATTCATCTTTCACTAGTAATAGTGAATTAGAATATCTGATGCTACGAAGAGAACACTTACACAGCAGGAAGAAAAAATTGTAAATACTCGGGAATGCTCTTACCAAGAAATGTTTGAGATCTGTAAGAATTAAACCACAAACCTTTTTTGAGAGAGATAAAATGGGCACTTCATAAATGGAAAGACCAAATAAAATAAAGATGCTTTTTTCCCCCCAAGTTTATTTAACAAATATTTATTGAGAACCTGATATGTTCTGGGTGCTTTTCTACTCTCAGGGAGTTTACATTCTTAGAAACAGACAACTAGTCACATCAGAAACTAGAAAATAAGTGCTATGGAGCAAAATAAGATGGCATTCTCCGGGAGGCCTTCCTGAGAAGGTGACACCCAAGGGAAGACCACATTGAGGTTAGAGGACAATGGTGTGCACATTCAGAGAGTTTTCCAGGCCAAAGGAATAGCCAGGACAGCAGCCTTGGAATGTGGGCATGTGCTTGATATGTTCAGAGAACCACCTGAGGCTAGGACATGGGGAATGAACAGGGAGGGAAGCAGGAGCATCTGCATTTGAGTGAGATGGGAAGGCTCAGGGTTTTGAGCAGAGGAGTAAGGAGGCCTGTAGCAGCTGCATGGACTATAGGCAGCACTAGAGAGACCACCGACGAGACTGCTGACATAATCTTGGTGAGAGATGGGGGACTTGGGTCACAGCAGTGGAAGTCAGGAGGAGCAGTGGGGATGGTATGTAGGGTGTGAGATAAGCAAAGGAATCAGGACAGCTTCCTGGAAACTGGTGTGGAGGGTGTCAAGGATACAGTTACCATCACCTGATGGAAGGTGTGTGGGTGGGACAGAAATGTTTGCTGAAGGAAATATTTAGGAATTGGCTTTGGGGCACGTTTGCATTGCCTAGCAGAGGTATAAGTGGCCCTGCTGCATAAGCATTTTGATATGTGAGAGTGGAGTACAGGGAAGAAGTATATGTGGGACTGGAGACCAAGGGTAGATCTAGGCTGGGCTTTGGGGGTGATGAGGAACCAGTGAAAAAGGCTGTGATGGAGAGGAGGCCAGTTAGATAGTGGAAGAATGTTTGAGGGAGAAGCAATTGAGCAGCCCATTACGTGTTGCTTTGAGGTCAGGTGAGGACTGAGGATATTGATCACTGGACTTGATATGGAGGCCTCCCATGGCCTTAGCTAAGTGCTGTTCATGTTGGTGAAGTTGGATGGAAGCCTCATTAGAGAATGCTCAAGAAAGACCCAGAAGAGGACAGAGCTAGACTGAAACCAACCAACACAGTTTATAGATGAGGAGAGAGAAATGTAGAGCCTCACTAAATACACCATGCACTGAAATAAATTCTAGATATTAAAGAGAGAAACAGTCTAAATAATTAAAGCAGAAGAAAACAATTGAATATTCATCAAACCTCTAGCAGAGGGAATATTTTTAAGGTTAACAGGCAATAAAAGAGGTCACAAAGGAGAATAAGAGATTTTACTACATAAATCTCCTATAGGATAGGAAGATAAACTGATAGAATTTGAAGCTAATGTCTGTATTATCAGTAGTCCATGGTAATTGGATGGAAAAATCACATCTCTCTTCTGGTATTCCCAGCTGACCACTTCTCTGCTCTCAGACTTAGGTACCATGGTGAAATTCTGATGTTAACATGTCTGCCCCTCCTGGCCTCTAAGCTCCTAGAGGAGGTTTTTAGTCCTCATTTTTATAGGCACTACATTGGTGTTTGTTAGACCCACTGAACAAAAGAGTTCCCAACAGACAGAAGGTAGGAGCAAAACAGTCCAAGAAGACTTTAGACAGATAAGAAAAATGTTCACTTTTTACTAATCAAAGTTTAAACATCAAAATGTACTTAATAAATGAGGGAAACAAATCATACCCTCAAGCTAATAAGAGGATTTTTAAATGAACATTCTGCTTATAAAAGTGTGAAGTCCTAGAGGTTTCAGGAAAGCAGCCTACAGAGTTAGAGTCCAGACTTAGAAAAATCTTCAGGCACTCTGCCTAGAGTCCCACTTTGGGATATCAGTCACAGAAATAAGCCAGAGTGTAGAGAGTGGCATACACCTGCGTGCTTGTTGGCATAAAAACTTGGGACCGAGTTAACAGTTCATTGTTGAATTAGGTCTGTTTATGGTAGTGAATGCTTTCAAAGACCTAGAATGCACAGCCGAACAAACGAAGCCCTCAGGATCACATAGGCTATGAGGATACTAAATGCAGCACCCTAGTGTGTATGCAGTGTGAAATACAAAGTGCAGTACCTTGTGGAGAAAATTCATCAAGCTGTCCCTGAAAATTTTTTTAAAATAGAAAAAAAAATAGAAGTTTTGAGTATTTTGCTTACACTTTTTCAAAAAATCTTATGGGGAGAGGACTAGATAGCTATTAACTTGCTGCTGTGTTTCTGTTTCTTCGCCTCGCCAGCCATTCTTCTGTACACCTAGCACTGCACCAGGCACAGAGGCTAGAAAAATCACATCTGCACGGCAAGATGGGCCCAGTCATCGTCACCATCACAGCTGACCTTTATCGATGCCTTGGTGTGTGCCTGGCACCGTGCTACAGCAATTCTCACATTTAATTTTCATAATAACACTCTGAGCATAGGGTGTTTTTTTTTTTAATCTGCATTTTACAGATGAGAAAACTGTTCATAAAGAAGTAAACATGAGTACTGCGTTTGGGGGCTCTCTAGGGAAGGGATGCTCTGATGGGGTCTTAGAGGTGAGGTCCAGTTCTTGAGAAAGGCCTAAAAATGGCCTCCCGCTTATTCAGCAGCTGTTGAACTTTGGCTGCGTGCTAAGCATTCTGCTGAGTGTTGTGCCTGTAATGCTCAAAGGGCTCAGGCCCATTTGGGATCAGAGAAGCATGCTTAGCGAGCCTGAGGCCACAGACCCAGCAGGTATCAGAGCCAGGGTTCTTCTATTTGGCCCCAAACTCTCAGCTATGCCCCTAGTTACCTTGTTTGTCAGAGGGATGAGCGAGGTCACATAGATGCTTCAAATGTCATGACCAGTTCAAAAACCTTAGTGGGGTAGTTTTGCAGATTGGTTAAAAAACAGTCTAGTTATGATTATCTGAAGTTAAGTTTCCTAAAATGTCAGATGCTAGGGGCTGCAGGCCCACCTGGCAGACAAGTGTCGAGTGCCCCCCTTGCTGAGTCTGCATACCAGGTAAGAGACTCACTGCCAGCCCTCTGTCTTCCAGATGTGATGGATGTAGCGTGGTCTCCCCATGATGCCTGGCTGGCCTCGTGCAGTGTGGATAATACTGTCGTCATCTGGAATGCTGTGAAGTTCCCAGGTCTGGGCCTCTGACTGGGTGGTGGCAAAAATGAGCTGATCATCTGGAGCAGGGTGGACTCTCTGTCTCCTAAGGCTGGTGGTAATAAGTATCTCACAGTGAATGGAGATACATGTGTCTTGTCAGCAATTCAGTTCTTTTTTTCTTATTCAGTGACACTTGTTTAAGGTTTTAAAAGAGGTATATGTTAAAGAAAAATAGTAACTGAGTGCTAGCATGTATGTGCCACATCCACCCTGTCATGAAGGTGATAGGGTAGCGTTGCATGTTCTTGGGCATCTGGCACCCCCCTACACACACATATATCTTTGAAAGCATGCCTCCTCACTGCTGGGCTTCTGGCCTTCCACTTAGTTAACATCTCCTCTCTGAAGCCCTTAAGCAGATAAAGGCTAACAAATCCAGTTGTGCAAAAGATTGGTATTTCTTATTAATGTGTTTAAAGTCATAACAGATGGATGGCATGACCTGGCATTTCACTGCAGTTTATAACTCTTAAGCTACTTCTATTCCTTGTTAGTATTTGGAATATATTTTGCTCGTGGGCTAAAAAGCATCCTCCATGAACTTGACCCATGTCATTTTCTCTCTTTATAAGCTACTATGTGTATGGGGGCATTTTTGTCCAGGTCACAGAGGGCCAGATTTAGAGTTGGGGTGGCATTTAGATTGCAGACCTCTAGGATGTGCTGTCTTGCACACTTTTGTTCTCAGTGATGACTTACAAAGAACTTTCAGCACAGTGCTGTGTCCCCCTGAGCTGTCAGCCCTGTTCTTTATCAGGGAGCTGCCAGAGTGGTTCATAATCAGAAATATTGATGTTACAGCCCAGATGGGCATGGCCTTCTGTTCTGCAGGGGAAACCCCTGACAGAGCTGCCAACTGCAAACAAGTCAAAGGGGCAGAATTTGGCTCTGGCCCAAGCCTGGATCCCTGTTTGCCTGCCCTTTAGGGGACCTGTGCAGGCTCAGTATTAGCTGTGACTGAAAGAAAATCACAGTGTCCACCTCCCAGGAGCAGTTCTTCCTTCAGGTTGCTTTTGTCTTAACAGAAGATCAGAGGGGGCTCTTCTGCTTGTGCCCAGGGTTGGGAGCTGGCCAAGGTAGACTCCTGAGTTCCCTTCTCTTGGCCAGCCTTTCCATTGCCCATGGATTACAGCTCATGTTTCTATGTAGACTCGTCATTTTCCCCTAGCTAATGCTTTCCAATCTATTCTTTTCCTCCACAGAAATTCTAGCTACTCTGAGAGGCCATTCTGGCTTGGTAAAGGGGTTGACTTGGGACCCTGTTGGTAAATACATTGCCTCTCAAGCTGATGACCGCAGCCTAAAGGTGTGGAGAACGCTAGACTGGCAGCTGGAGACCAGCATCACCAAGCCTTTTGATGAGGTAAGGAGCTCGGTCCAGCAGCCTCCCTGGCCTCTGTGGACAGAGGAGTTGGCTGGGGTCCAGACCTTGTGGGTGAATGCAGAGTCTAGAGGCCTGAGCAGACGGGTCAGCATTTTCTGGGATGGGCATTCGGGCCCAAGAGTCAAATGATGAAAATCTTCCATTTCTCAAACTGTATTAAATGTCCAACTTTGAAGTGAGAAAAAACTGAAAAGAATCTTGGTGATTCCTCTATACCATTGTGCCACACAGGTGGAGGAGGCCCTATCTTTTATTTTTTCTGACTGTGCTGTGGCTTTACTCACTGATTTGCACTTTACAGGCCTGCCAGCTTCTTTTCTTAGGTATTATAAACAGTACAGTGTGCAGAATGTCTGGAGGTCAGACTACAGTGACTTGTATAGTATCTTACTACCTTTTCCTTTATTTGCGTTCTTGTTTCATGTGGAATCAGAGTTCAAGTTCTCCATTATTTGTTAGATTTTGTTTTTAAGTCCCTACTATGAGAAGGATAGTACTAGATAAAGGAAATGAAAGTGGACTGAGATGAAGTCTCTCCCTTAAAGGTTAGAGCCTAGTGTGAAGGTAGACTTTCACATCTGTTATGAATATGGTGATGAGTTGTCCAGAATGTGCAGAAACAGCCCAGGAGTGCTGATTGCATCAGAGGAAGGGCTGTGAGCAAGTTTTGCAGGAGATATAGACATTTGCCCACAGGTTAGGGCTGGCTGCAGAAGGAAGGTGGAAATCATGTATTCAGTTTTCCCTAAACCAACAGCACCACATTAGCAATACTATTCACCCTACTTAACCCTGCCCTCATTGGCTGCAGCCTGGTACAGGGGACATGGGCCCTCCTGCCTTCCGGAGCTTCCCCTCAGGGCTCCAGCAACTAGGCAGCAGGGTCCCACTAGCAGGGTTCCTGGGGGCAGCTATGGTAGATAGGTAGGAATGTTTGGAATCCCAGTGGGAGCTGGCGGGACTCCTCAACCTCAGGTGGGCCTGGACCGCCTGCATCTGTGACCCAGATGGAAGTTGAGGCCGATGCATCACTGCACTCAGTCCACGCCTTGTCATGTCCTTCTCTGGGGCTATGAGGCAAGATCTTAATTCCTAAGTCTTAAAGGCTGACCCTAGACTGACCTTGAGCTTTAGGGAACTGGTTTTCTGGCTCATGTCATCTCATTTGGCAGGAATAATAATGTGGAGGGATGCCTTGCTTCAGCCCTAGTCGAGGTCAGGGGAGCAGTCCCTTTCTGCTACGCATATTATGGTTTATATGGACTTTACGAAGCTCTTTCCTTTGCGAGTACCACCACTTCAGTTGAAGCAGGCTAGAGAAAGTACATAGTGGCTCATTGCCACTGGCTACATTACAGAGACAGGCTCCTAGAGGTCCACAGAGTTCTTTCTCCACTGAAGTCAATGCTCTGCAGACCTAATGTGATAGAGTTAATGTGCTAGGCAAAAGAAAGAGGTCAGTGGCCAGATAGATTTGGCCCAAACAGAATTGACAGTTAAAAGAGGTGGCTATCCTACTGGTCCCCTCAGGTCTATGCCATTCTGTTGTGCTCAGCATCCATAGAGGAATATAGGATACTGCAGCTCCCAGTCTCATCTGACACAGCCTTTTTTATTAGATCATCTGGAGAGATTGGAATGTTAACAGCTGTCAGCATAGCCAGAAGCTTGTGTACATGCTCCATCACCATATATTTCTAAATTAGAAGTCCACTTTATTCTTAAGGACAGAGTTTTGGTCACACAGTTGGTCTTGAGCTGCCTCCAAGTACAGATGTTTCTTCTTTCAGTGTGGAGGGACGACCCATGTGTTACGGCTCAGCTGGTCACCGGATGGGCACTACCTGGTATCTGCCCACGCCATGAACAACTCTGGCCCCACTGCCCAGATCATTGAACGGGAGGGCTGGAAGACCAACATGGACTTTGTCGGGCACCGGAAAGCTGTGACAGTCGTGGTGAGTATGCTTAGCCTCCACCTGAGTAGGGCCTGGCCCCATGGCTGGATCACATGTGGAACTGAGATGGTGGGCTCTGAGAGTCAGCACATGTCACATTCTTATGGCTTGCATGCTTCATTTTACTTATGTTTCATAATTTTTTTTCATATTTATGTTTCATAATTTTTAACAGATTTTACAAAACAGAATACATACTCACATGTTTTAATGAGTATTACAAAAATCAATCTTTAGAAACATTATAGCTCCACACTAGCCTTTTTATACATTTGGGTCAGGTCATGGGTGCTTAAGCATAGTGATCTGGGTAGCTCAGTGGTTGAGCGTCTGCCTTTGGCTCAGGTCATGATCCTGGGGTCCTGGGATTGAGTCCCACATTGGGCCGTGAGGAGCCTGTTTCTCCCTCAGCCTATGTCTCTGCCTCTCTCTGTGTGTCTCTCATGAATAAGTAAGTAAAATCTTAAAAAAAAAAAAAAAACAAAAAAAAACATGATGGTCCTAATGAGTGCCAGACTCTAGGGAACACAGGTACAGTGTGTGTGCCTGAACCCCAGCAGCAGTTAGTCATAGCTGTGAGGCTATACTGTGGATCACCTGAGTCTGAGCTGCCCTGCCCATTCTTGACATGGAAGGTGAAGGGTATCAGAAGATACGGGCTACCATTAACGAGGATTTTCTCAGCACTGGGCAACCAAAGCAAAATAAATAGGTTGGTGGGCCAAGGTTGATAAAAATGAAAGATAAGGGGCACCTGGGTGGCTCAATGGTTGAGCGTTTGCCTTTGGCTCAGGTTATGATCCTGGGGTCCTGGGTTCGAGTTCTGCATCAGGCTCCTTGCAGGGAGCCTGCTTCTCCCTCTGTCTATGTCTCTGCCTCTCTCTGTGTGTCTCTCGTGAATAAATAAAATCTTTAAAAAAAAAAAAAAAAAGATCATCTGGGTTCCTGATCTCAATTTTTTGTGTTCCTTAAAATGGATTCATCCTTCCCATTGTTTGAATTAACAATAAATATTATAGGGGTGCCTGGGTAGCTCAATTGGTGAAGCACCTGACTCGTGATTTCAGCTCAGGTCATGGTCTCATGGGTCATGAGATTGAGCCCAGCATCAGACTCCACGTTCAGCAGGGAGTCTACTGGAATTTCTCTATCTTCCTCTCCCTCTGCCCTTCCCCCTACATGTTGGCTTGCATGCTCTTTCTCTCCCTCTCTCTCTCTAAAATAAATCTTTAAAATGGTGATAATAAATATTATATGCTGTGATTTAAAATATATATATATGTTTTGTACAAATAAAATATTGCTGCTTTAATTTTTTTTGTATTGGAGCCCATGTAGGACTTTGAAACCAGGTCCTTGTTAGGAAAATGTTAGAAAATCACCGCTTCAGGTTAGCATAGTGGTTCCACATGACTGTCAGGTGGTCCTCATAGGCACTGGATGAGTGGCTCTCTGAGATTGCGGTACTGAGGCCCCTCAGCCAACTCAGGGTAGCTGAAGATTCAAACCCAGGGTGTACACCTCCAGGTGCCATGTTGTCTGGTCTCTGTGTACCACTGGCCATTCCTGCCTGCCCTCTGGGATTAGAAGCCCTGTGGGCCAGGCCAGCTGATATCAGTCTCCAGGGATCCACCCTTCCTCCTCAGTTGTCCTGGCTAGGGGATTCCGCTCTGAATCTAGAGTTCCCACTCCTTTCAATCCAGGAATGTGGCAGGAACTCATTGTGTGCTTCCAACCTTGCCAAAAGCAGCACCCAGATTACATTGTGAGGATGGTCCCCAGTGTACATTTTAGCATGACTTAGCCACCATCCCTGGCCAAGTGAGATTATTCAGGGTTGATCAGGATCTGCTAGACAGTTTTGACTCTGAGCAACAACTACAGTGAAGGAAGGGATTAATGGAATAGATATCTGATAATCCCGTTGCCCTCTGTCAAGACTTTGTCCCTAAAGCCAGGTCCTGGAACTGCCTTTGCCCAGGCCAAGGGGAATTCAGAGAGCCAGTTTCAGTAGCTCCCATATGCTGTCAGTCTGGCTGCAGGCCCAGAAATGGAGAGTTGGTAGAGCCAGCTTCAAATCCTTGTTTGACCACTTACTTACTCATCGGGTGACTTGGCCTGCATTTCCTAGCCTCCCTGAAACTCCATTTCAACCTCAGCAAAATGCCTCCCAGGTAGTTATGAAGATGAAGTAAAGCATGCTGAGTGCTTGGGGCTGGGAGAATGTCAGTGTGAGTTTCCCGTAGACAGGCTGGTATTATATATTTCTGATACTTGGCATGGGGTATATGTTTGATGCTTGATTAATTATTTTAACATTTGTTGTTTGGCTTTAGAAATTCAACCCAAAAATCTTCAAAAAAAAGCAGAAGAATGGAAGTTCTGCAAAGCCCAGCTGCCCATATTGCTGCTGTGCTGTTGGCAGCAAGGACCGTTCTCTCTCTGTCTGGGTGAGCCCCAACCCCCCCTGCCCAAGAGCTTTTGTGGCTCCTTCAGGGAGAAGGAAAGGAGCTGGTGAAGGAGGTAGAGCCCAGAGGCCTGAAAGAAGAGTGACCTCCCCCTCACTTTTGGTGGTGCTCAGTGTGTGCTTCTGCCCCACACCTGAGGTTAGGCCCTCTCGTTACCCCTGGAAGGAGGAAGGACTCGAGACTAGGCATGTACTTAGCTAGGAGAGGCTACCCTGGGACCCAGTCAGAGCAGCTCTTGTGTCCAGACTCAGGACACAAGGCACTGGATGGTCCTCATAGGCACTGGATGCCATGTCATGTCTGCTTCCTTTCAGAAAACCTTTGTTATCTATATATAATGTACAGCAAATGTATTCACCTAAAGTATACACTGTAGTGTATTATCATACATGTTAATATGATAAGGAACCCCTCATCCCTGCCCAGTCAAGGCCCCATTTCCCAATACCCCTTGGCCAATGCAGCTACTCCAGTGATGTCTGTCATATTGATGAGTTGTGCAGTATTTCTTTGCATCTTGCATTGCTTTCACTTGGCATAATATTGTTAAGATTCATGTTTATTGTTATGTTTAGTAATCAATAGTTTGTTCCAAACTAATTATTAATTGCCACATAAACAGAATGGACTTATAGTTGTAGACTTGGAGGTTATCTTCTGGCCGCATTTATTATAGTTGTTTGTCGGAGAAATTAATTGTTGTGTACACTGTGATTTTTTTTTTTTCAGGCCTTTATTCATGTGACATTTCAGAACCTGAACCCAGGTTCTGCCATTATAGGCAATTCTAGGCATGTTCTTCCTAAGCTCCTTTTGGCCTAAGGCTCCATTTTGTGGTTCTTTGACCAAAACATCACTGATCACGTGCTCATTTTCTTATAATGCTGAGGTCAGGGGTTCACACAGGTTCCAGATTTTTTAGTGGT
Organism: Canis aureus; assembly: GCF_053574225.1. Taxonomy (NCBI): domain Eukaryota; kingdom Metazoa; phylum Chordata; class Mammalia; order Carnivora; family Canidae; genus Canis; species Canis aureus. The sequence goes on along the minus strand of NC_135637.1, from coordinate 35,154,862 downwards.
CTGCAGGCATATTTTCTGGGAGGAGAGATGGGGCTATTTTTTTCTGGAAGTAGAATTGGAGGAGGAGCAAGATTCTTCTTATGAGATCCAGGTAGCTCAGATTCCCTATCCTCAGAACTAGGGTAGCTGCAGCAGCTCTTCCCCCCAGAAACAGCACCTGTTGGGAGCCATGCAGAAGGTATTCCCTCCCAGCCCACTCCACTGTGGCCCCTGGACCTGTAAGCAAGGTGGTCATACTCTAGCATGTGAGCTGTGGGAATGTAGAGATGGCATACAGTCCAACCTTTAAGTGACTAGATACAAGTATACACATGGTGTCATGCAGTCATTAAAAAAGAGAGGTTTCAATATATTTAATAACATTCTTATTATGTATCAAATGAAAAAGCAAGCACAATCGTGCCAAAGAATAAAATATTTGTTCAGGATAGACCCCAAAAAAATTACTCAGGTGTTAATAGTAGTTAACTTTGGGTCTAGATTTGGAGCAACTTAAACTGCTTTTGGTGGTGCTGCATGGTGCTACTTGGTGCTACTTTGCTGCCTCATCTTTTGCCTAGGCCTTGGCATCCTGTCCCTGCTTATAGACCTCTGCTCAGATCATGGCCTTTCTAGAACCACCATTCTTGGTTGTCTATGTGTACGGCCATCTCCCCTGCCAGACCAGAGCAAGCCCTTCAGACAGGGGCCATACTGAAAATGCATATTTTGGCAGGTCTTGGTTCCCAAAGTTTGGGATCTTGCTGGTTGCTATTTGAATAGAGTCAAATATGTCAACAAAAACTCAGACCAAGGCTTTAAGTACTGTTGGTGGTAACTGAGTTAAGTGGACAGAAAGCAGTTTCATTCATTTCATTAGCCTTTGCTGCTTCTTTCCTTCCAGCTCACGTGTCTGAAACGGCCTTTGGTTGTCATCCATGAGCTATTCGACAAATCCATCATGGATATTTCCTGGTAAGATGGATTCTTCTTACAATGCACGGGCTAGGAAAAGAGAAGCCACATGTTGGAACATAAGGCCTCTGGATGCGATTAGGGTCAGGCAGCCAGGGACTCCCCCCACCCCCAATTTTGGGGGGTGGCAACTAGAGCAGACCCCTGCTGGGTCTGCACATGATTCAGAAAAGGGCAGCTTGGGCCTGCCATTGGGAGCATGTCTGCTGCTATGCTCCTTGCTTTGTTGGCATTAGGCCCTGGAAAATACCTCCTCAGGCAAACATATTTGGGAAAAGGAAAGTGTTGTGATTCTGGTTTTACTTCACTTTGTTGTTGCATGAACCAGATTAGAAGTGTGGAGACACATTTTCTGCTTCTCAATGACCTCCTTTAGATGTACACTTCATGTTTTTTTTAAAAATGTTTTCAAAAATAAAACAAAAATGAGGGCAGCCCAGGTGGCTCAGCGGTTTAGCACCACCTTCGGCCCAGGGCGTGATGCTGGAGACCCAGGATTGAGTCCCACATCAGGCTTCCTGTGTGGAGCCTGCTTCTCCCTCTGCCTGTGCCTTTGCCTCTCTCTCTCTCTCTGTCTCTCATGAATAAATAAATAAAATCTTTAAAAAAAATTTTTTTTAAAGAGGAAATTCTTACAAAATACATAAGATATACTTTGTATATATGCTTAGGGCACCAGAACCTTCTAGATATGATTGTCTCCCCTACCCCCACCCTACCAATGAATTCCACAGAAGGGAATGAAGAGTTTCCAGCATCTGTTAGAGTCCTGCATGCTATCCCCCAGTCCAGCCTTGGAGGTATGGGTAAACCCCGTAGGCACTTGCTCCCCAGGCTGCTAATGGTTCTCTCTTTCAGGACTCTGAACGGGCTGGGCATCTTGGTGTGCTCCATGGATGGCTCTGTGGCGTTTCTAGATTTCTCCCAGGATGAGCTTGGAGACCCCTTGAGTGAGGAGGAGAAGGTAAAAGAACAGTATACCTCCAGCTAGTGGCCTGAATGCTGCACTTGCTCTCAGGCCACAGAAATAGCCGCCATAGCTCTGAGAGGCCCCTTTGATTAGACCCTCCTCTTAGGATATACATGGGGACATTGTTTCTTAAGGTATTATTGGGTATCTTTTATAGATTGTAATGCTAATCTTCTTTACAAGATAGATTAAAGATGAGACTCTTATTTGTGTCAGAAATCCATTCTGGAACTAAGAATAAAACAACTTTGGGCATCTTTTCTTGAGCTTAAAATTAGCCACACCCAGGGAGGTTTTTACCCTGGGAGATAGTGGGAATGATCTCAAGGGCCCCTGCTCACATCATTTTCTTCATTGTCTTGTAAGGACATAGATGCCATGAAGCAGCAACTATAACAGTAATATTGGTTATTTCTTAGCATTTATTGCATACCAGACTCCGGGCCATGCATTTTGCATGTTTTATTTCATATGAATTATACAAAACCTTTTAAGGCAGGGCTCATTCATTTTATCAGTGAAGTAACTAAGCCTCAGAAAATAGTGTGGCCCTTTGCAGAGACCATATATGACCCTTAGATATGAGAATAGAACCATGAGCCATGCCCATAGGCCTCCTCCCCTCTGTGCTTTGCCCAGGACAGGGTGGCCCATGTGCTTTTAAGGATTTTGGGAAAGGCCATGCTTTATGGACCGTAGACTTAGAAAGCAGATGTTTCTACAAAGGGGCCTTTGACAACACTTAGCAGAATGTGTTTGTTTGTCTGAAAGGAGCCTAATGAAAGCCCAGACCAGGTGGGCATCTCTCCCCTTCAGGGTGCAATTGCTGGGAGAACCCCTCATAAGCTACTGTGTGGACCTCCCACTATGATGTAAACCCCTTAGGGGTAGAGTTCTGCTTTGTAGCAGCACCTAGAATGGCCTGGCTCCCCCAAGAGTCAGTTGTCAGTGAAGGGATGAGTGTTTCAGTGGCCTCAAGTCTTCTTTCTTTCAAGTCTTCTTTCTACCCTGTTACTGTCATTAGGTAACCTGGTAACCTGTGTACTCCCTTCCCACTTGGAGAGTCCTGGTTGGTTGGAAGGAGATGGGCACCCTACAAAATAACACTATGTAGCTTATCATTTCTCAAATGGCAGGCAGGGACCCCATGTTTAAGAAACAGGTAAACATCTGCCAAACTTAATTCTGCCTCCAGAGTCCAGGGGAGAGAGTGAAGGGAGAAGGGACAAGTAGCAAGAGAAGGAAGTTCCTGGCCACATAACAGCACACCAGGCCCTGCAGAAATGGATCCCAGGGCATCACCTCCCCATGCCTAGTATCCTCTGCCATGAGGCATATGTCCTATTGGCCTCCATGTTGGTCATTAGCACATCCTTGTATAAATCACACCAGTCACTGATGTGCTGGGGACACTGTCCCTGCCCACATGGGGTCTACCACTTTGCTGCTCACAACTGGTCTGTTGCACTTCTCTCTGGTTCCTCTAGAGCCGTATTCACCAGTCCACGTATGGCAAGAGCTTGGCCATCATGACTGAAGCCCAGCTATCCACAGCTGTCATTGAGAACCCAGAAATGCTCAAATACCAACGCAGGCAGCAACAACAACAGCTGGACCAGAAGAGTGCCTCATCTAGAGAGACGAGCTCTGCTGCTTCAGTTGCTGGCGTCGTCAATGGGGAAAGTCTAGAAGACATTAGGAAGGTGAGGGCTCAGCCCCATAGCACCGAGGACTTGAGTACACACCCAGGGACAGGGCAAGGGAAGTGTGCAGTCTGAACAGAGCACAGATACGAATGGTAGGGAGGTAAGTGTATGCAGTACCTAGAACAGAACCCAGGGCTAAGCCAGCTTGGGGCCACTTGCTCCTATTGCCATCAGCTGCATGAAGTACTAATGGGGCCTAAGGCACTTTGTCCAAAGGCCTCTTTGTCCCAAGAAACTCTAGAGGAAGTCATCTCTTGTGGGAACTTCCAAACCTCACTTCTCGCCTTTCTAGGAAATTCTAGATACTGAGAAGAGTAGGTTTCAGGTTCTGTCCTTAGGAGATGTCTGTGGGCTCCTCACTTCTTCCTCTGGAAGCCCATGTCTCACTGGGTGGGAGTGGAGTTGGAGCAGGAATGGAGCAGGAAATATTGGGATCACCTGGGGAGCTTAAACCATTTCCAGGAGCTTGTACAGGGTGACAAACCTCCCCAAGTGATTGAGACACAATTTGTGACTGGGAACCTTTGGTTTTATGAGTCTGCAGTGGAAGAAATGACTCTGATGAAAGGTTTGCATATCACAGCTTAGAGACAGGAGTGGCTTGCAAGTGCAGGTTTCATTCATTTGTTCCCTCAGTGAGCCCCATGGCTGCTGGGCAGGAGTGGCCAGACTGGCACGTGCTTACTGCCCAGGAAACCTAGCCAGGCCTGCAGTGCTGGTGATGGAGAGCAAGGTGCTGCAGCTAGTTCAACTGGGAACTTTCTGCCCTTACTGCTTTATGGTGCAGAAATTCAAACACACACCCTGACAAAAATTCTTGTTCTTTGATTCAGTGGCTTAGTTTAGTTGGACTTGAAAGGCCATAGAAAGGGAAGTTAAAAATCATTTCCTTTAGAAGCCTTATTTTTTTTTATATGTAGAGGTACTTTGGCAGAAACTTCTATTCATATATGTTACTCTACTTTACCAGAATCTTTTGAAGAAACAAGTTGAAACTCGGACAGCAGATGGTCGCAGAAGAATCACACCTCTCTGCATAGCACAGCTGGACACCGGGTACTTGTTCACTCACCGAGCTTTCTGTGGCCTTAACCTGGGGAGGTCTTCCTCTCTCCTTTCACCAGTTAGCACTTTCATAATCAGAGTCTTCACAGGCTCTTGGGCCAATCTGACCCATAGAATCTGGAAATGGGAGAGGTGAGCCCAGCTTCCCACCAGCCTCAAAGCCCTGTGCTTCCTACAGAGCCTTATGTGCATTTGACTCATGCAGAAGGTGGGCAGGGAGGAACCTGTGACAGGCCGGAGGGCGAGGGCGCCTTCACAGGGCCAGTGTGTCTACATGGCCAGCTGTGCTTCATTGTTGGTGGGGCATTGAAGACACCAGGGAGAGAAGTCGGACTGATTTTTTTTCTGTGTCATTTTTCCCTTCTATATACACACTGTTGAATACTAAAAACCCAAAAAAGGACATAAACATTACCCGTAATCCAGTCTCTGAGATATAATTACTGTTAACGTTTTGGCATCTGTATCTCTGGTCTTTTTTCCCCACTTGTTCCTGTATCTTGACCTTGCATCCTTTTTAATAAATAGTCCTCTGAAGCATTGGCTTGCTGATTGTCCAGGTTCCCAGGCTGTGAATGCACCATGATTTACTTGACCAGCCCCTTAACTGTGGACTTAAAAGTTTGTGTCCGGTGTTTTGTGATTGTTAATGAATTTTTGAGCACGCTCATGACTGTTACCTCAGGATACTTCCCAGAGGTGGAATTGCTGGACAGAGAATAAGGCTCTAAGGCACATTTTCTTGAGGAAGCAAAGAAGGGGGAAGTGGAATCAGTCACCATTTGATGTTGTCTCAGCATTTGTAGTCAGACTTGCTTTTATATTGGTCCTTCTCCCCAAAACAATGTTGATTCAAAGGATGATAAGGCCCTGCATGAAAAAAATAGACCCCCCACTATCAAGGTGATTCATTCTGGTTTTATACTCATTCAACCGATCTGCATAAGGCACCACACATGGTGGCCTCCTGCACTTTGCAGTTGTTCATCCGTGAGCAGTTCTGAATCTTCCTTGAAGTCTGAAGAGACCTTCAGTCACATGAAATGCTGATCTGACCTCTCATGTTAGGGTATGCAGAGACCTGATCAGGTGGAGCCAGAACCGGGTCTCCTGACTCCTCCTGGAGAGTGGTTTTCCTTTTGATCAAGCCTTTTTCCCATTGTTAACCTATCAGTGGGTAATGCCACATGCTTAGTTTATATTAGGACCAAATGAGACCAGTATGTCTGTGCTTTGAACACTGAAGGGCTTGTGGGAGTGAGGGTCATGGAGGTGGCGGTGATGGTGGTGCTTTTCTTCTATGGATCCTTTCAGGCCTTACTTGATGAGGAGACAGAGGTGGTAGGTGGCTTTCTACCTGGACTTAAACCAGCTTTCTGCCACAGGGCACATATTTCTGGCACCAGAACTTGATTCTTTTGGTCTTAAAGGCTGTTTTGCCCTCTTGATTCCCATGTTAAAGCAAGTAGCAACAGAATAGATCAAGATTAGCTTAGCTAATCAAGCAAGAAAACAAAAAGCCACAAATTTTTTAAATGGAAATAATCACAGATAAAGAATAAATCGAAAGTTTGAAAGACTTTTTTTTACTGAATTCTGTACAAATAAATTTGAAGGTAGATGATTTTGAGGAAAATAAAATGATCAAAACTGAAGAAAATCTATACAACTGAATTATTATAGAAGAAAATAGAGGATGATGTCACAGAGCTAATCTACCAAAAGCCACCAGACTCAGAAGGTGTTACAGAGAAATTCTAATAAAGTTTTCATTCTAATGATTAGAGGAACAGATCATTCTAATACTATTGAAAATACTGCAATTAATAGAAAAAGGAGGAAAACTTGCAAAACTTTTCTTGAACATAATTATATCAAAAACATGAAGATATAGAACATAATAAGTTCCTGATCTATCGCATTTCTGAATGTAAATGCAAAAATGCTAAATAAAATAGTAACAAACTTACAGCGTGTTACATTGCTAAAAAAGATGACCAATTAAGGTTTATTTCAGGGAAGCAGGGTGGTCGGAATTTTGGGAAACTTAATTTGCTTCTGCATGTCAAAAAATCAAAAGAAATATTTGATCATCTCTGCAAATGCCTGAGACATTTTACTAAACATTGTTCTGATTTAAAATTTAGTTAAATACAAATAGATGTATACTTCTTAACTTGATAAAACCTATCTTAAAGTAATTGAAAAACAAGTGTCCACTCTTGTTGACCATACTTTAACATTGGTCTGGAGGTTTGGGCTCATATAATTAGTCAAGAGAGAGAATAAATTGGACAGGAGTTGGTAAAATGTATCATTATTTAAAGATGGTATGATCTACAAGAGAATCAACTGGGAAAACTGCCGTAGACAAGAAGGCAATAAAATGTACATAAGCTGCAGCTACCTTTAGAAGATAAAAAGGAAGAAATCGTTTTCACGGATGCAATACCTAGAATGTAACAAAGAAATGTAGATCTTTATGAAGAAAAAATTTAAACCCTACTGAGAGAACTAAAAGAAAATTCAAAGAAATAACTAGAAATGAATACCATTTATTCCCTAGGATGACTCAACATTATAAAATGATAGATCTCTTTCAACATGAGCCCATACAAATAACCGACAGTGTTTTCAGAATTAGATGATTCTAAATTAAAGGGAAAAATAAGTAAGAATAGCTGAAATATTTCTGAAAAAAGAAAATCAGGGAAGACTAGCTCCACCAGAAATTAAAACTTGTAAACTAGAATAAGATGGGTACTGACACATGAATAGAGCCGTGGAATGCAATGGAAAACCCAAAAGTAAACCCAAATATTGAAGGGAATTTTAAAAACAGCATCTTGCATCAGTAATGAAACATCAGTTAATCAAATAAATGAGAATCAGGACTACCTACCCTCCAGAAACAAAGTTGGATTCCCTACTTCACAGCTTAAAATTAGATAAATTCTGAACAGGTCAGAGACTTTTTTTTTCTTAATGTTCAGCTTTTACATTGTTTAAAATTTTAGAAGATTCCCTAAAAATATTTTTATGATTAAAAAAAAGTCATTTTTTAAAATGGCACAAAATTTGGACCACATAAAAATAACATTCTGAGGGCAAGGAAAATGCACGATAAGTCAAAACACAGCATACGGCGGGCTCTTGGCTGCTTCAGTTAGAAGCTCACATAGCTCTTAATCTCAGGGTTGTAAACTCAAGCTCTACAATGGTTGTAGAGATTACTTAAAGTCTTTTTAACAAAATTCTAGGGAAAATACTTCCTGCTCATAGAAGGAATTTTTTTAATAAGTAAGTCTCACAATCAATAATAAAGACTAGTAACCAAATAGAACAATATACAGAGGATATAAACAGTTCACCAAAAAAGGAAATCAAATGCTTCTATATGAAAAAATTTCAATCTCACGTCAAAATAATTGAAAATTAAAACTATAGTAAGATAACTGTTTTCATCAGATTGTCAAGTATCAAGAAATTTGGTAAGACTGTTGAGGATTTGGGGAAATAAGCACTCATACAGAGCTGGAATTTAAACCTCCAAGGAAGGCACTTTTTATCAAAACTTGATATTTATATACTAAGAACTATTTATCAAAACTCTTTAATGAACATTCCATCTGCTGCTGCAATTCCACTTCTAGGAATTTATCCCATGTAATATGTGAAACAACTGGTACAATGATGATTATAATAGGGGAGCATTTTTGAGCAGCTACTATGTATTCTAAGTGTGTGCTATGCTAACCACATTAGTCCCGACCTCACAAGGAGGGTCCTGTCACTTTCTGTTTTGCAGATAGGAGCCTGAAGCTTAGAGTGGTAAAAGTGCTTAAGGTCACAGAGCTTGTGTATGGCGTAGGAGTGAAACCTGGCTGGGTTGGCCCAGAGCTCTTAGCCTTAACACTGCAGTATCTTGCTTCCTAATACAGCAGTGTCTACTAAAGAAAAAGCTGGGAGACAGCCCTGGCATTCCTCAGTGGAGGCTGGTTAGGTAAATTGTGGTATATCCATGCAGCCCATAATGAAAGGGAGTTTTGCCCTATAGGCTGCATTTCATGAATCCTGAGACACATGTTTGCACATTTTAACATCTCTTAGATTAGTGTATATCTAATAATTACATTTGGTAGTAACTTTTTCTTTCTTAGTGGTACACAAAGTACCAGCTCATCTTAGATTCAATTACACATAGTATATGACATAATTTTAGTTTTCTTTTTACTTTTCTTAACTTTGCACGTTTTCTTCCACAAAAATACTTCACCTTTGGACCCAGAAAAAAATTACTTCAAACATAGAAAGTACTTGATGTGGTATCTGATTTCCCAGGCTGATTTTTGTTCTTGACAACAGGGACTTCTCCACGGCATTCTTTAACAGCATCCCACTCTCGGGCTCCCTGGCGGGCACCATGCTCTCCTCTCATAGCAATCCACAGCTACTGCCACTGGACTCCAGTACCCCCAACTCCTTTGGCGCCTCGAAGCCCTCCACAGAGCCTGTGGCAACAACTGGCGCCAGGCCGGCTGGTGATACTGTCAGTAAGGACAGGTGAGTAGGCATGCCAAGGCTTGCTCCTATCCCTGGGGAAAGTTCAGATATGGACACAGTTGCACTGACACTTCATGGCTCCTTCAATAAAAAAAGAAAGATGCTTAATTTTTGTTATGAGGGCCAGGTTGGGAGGGAGTTCTTGTTCAGGTGAGTCTGTGATACAAGATGCAGTCCCAAGATGTGCTCCTAAGGGTGGGAACTGGCTAGGGACATATGGCCTGCCTCAGGGTCAGCCCTACCTTTCAGCAATTTTACACTGGAAGCGGCTTAGGCCCTCTTCACTGCACAGTCAGGAGTGTTGCCATACCAGTCATCTCAGGAAGGGTATCTGGGGAAGGTCAGACAGCTCTAGATCTGAGAGACGTTTTAACAGTTGGCCCTGCAGGTCCTGGGAGAGGAGGAAGGGGCTCCCAGATGCCTGCCAGGTATCTAGTCTGGGGTCCAGGCAGGTGAATGTGGTCAGTAGGAGGGCCAGTGGCTTTGGGACCCAGCATGTGTGATGTGCTTGGGCATGGGGTGAAGCTTGCAGGCTCATGCTTAGGCCTCTCCTATGGAGAAGATAAGGGCTGTGAGGTGTGTGCTTGGAGGAGAATATGAAGAATGCATAATTGTCCAGGTAAGATGAGAAGGGCCACTCAGGCCACAGTGTGTTTGGGCAAGGATGAAGGCCAGGAATAGACAGTGGCTTAAGGATTCCGGGTGCATCTTCTTGTTAGACCATTTGTGGAAGCGGGAAAAGCTGGTGGTTTGGAGTGGTTTGGGGTAGAGACGCTGTATTCAGATTGTGAAAATACGACTGTATTGTGGGATAAAAGGATGGTAAGAGCTACTTTCTAGGCCTCATGCTACCCCCAGAAGCTCTCAGAACAATGCAGTGGGGCACAAACATGAATGCATTTGCTTATGATCTCCTTAGTTAGCCAGACTTCCAGATTTTAACACATTAAAGTAGTAAAGAAATAGGACTATTAATTACATCTTGAAATTGTGTTTACATAAGTTTGTTTGTGCCCTTTTAACTGGCTCCAAGTAACACAAATCTAGGACTCCCAAATGCTTGATGGATTGTGCTTGATGTGCTCTCCCACATTCTTACCCCCCACCCCCAGTGTGAATGCTACCTCTACTCCTGCTGCATCGTCACCCTCCGTGTTAACAACCCCGTCCAAGATTGAACCCATGAAAGCATTTGACTCCCGATTCACTGAGCGGTCCAAAGCCACGCCAGGTGCTCCTGCCTTGACCAGTGTGACTCCAACAGCCATGGAAAGGTAGGTGGTGGCTGTGTGGGGCCCCAAGAGACCAGAGAGGGTATAGTCTTAGCCAGCAGTGCAGTGTCTGCTTTCCCACCAAGCAGCCTGCCTTCCCATGCAAGTGCAGACTCTCATCCCTCTATACTCAGGAGCCCCCGGGTCGTAAGAGAAAGTAGCTTCTTCAAGGGGGAAGGTGGTTAGAAGGAGCCATGGGAGCCACAGAACAGGCATAAAGGCCAATGAAGGCAACAACACCAGGTCTGATCAGTGCAGAGACTATGCTGAGAATAAGGTCATCATTTGAACAGAGCCCAGAGTTTGCCCAGAAGAGGAACAGGAGGCTCTGACACTGTTGCACCATGGAAGTAATGGCTTGCTCAGAACTGACCAGGCGTTTGGGAGCTGAGATAAAAAGTGATAGAGGAGAGGTCTTTATGAAATTAGATAGACTTATGAGTTCTTGCAGGCTCTATGCTACTCACCCATTCTCTGCACCCCCCTTAGCACACAACAGCCAAGCTATATAGGAGGTAGTCTGTTTCTTAGAATTGCAGGAGTGTGGCCAGGGCAGGTGTGTATGTTGGCACAGAACTTTTCTGATTTCTGGGGAGTGTGTCCCCACCCCCACGAACCTACCACAACATAGAGCTAGCTCACTGCATAGCCCAGTTATTTGGGGGCTGGGGAAGTTAGAGGTTGACTGGGCCAGTTAGAGGTGGACTGGGCCCCTCCTACAGAGGGGCCATGGGCTTAAGTAATTATGTCCTTTTGGGGTTGCACTCCACCTTGAGGCGATAGGGGCTCAGCAGCCCTGAATGGATGTACCTAGCCTTTGTGCCACTATCAGCCAAATGCAAGGACATTGGTCACAGACTGTTGGAGTGGCCACTCAACCAGCAGATGCTCAATGAAGGGAGCATTTGTGATGAGACCTGACCTTGCAGTAGATGATGTCTTAGAGCTAAAACTGTAGTACACTGTCCCCAGGACTTGACTCATGATCTCAAAATTGCTTATCTGATCAGGATTTGTTCTCCTTGGAGAATAGCCTTTGGAAACCAGCATGGGAGGACTCTCCAGGTCAGCTGCTGCATCTATGATCTTGATGTAGAGCCTCATATTCTACTCTGTAGTGTGATTGTACCTGTTTCATATACAGGTGGTCCATGTGATCTCCGTGATCTAGCAGTTCCTCTGTCCAGCAGTATGGAGGATCTGAAAATCTTCTTGCTGCTCAGTATTTTGAAATGGTGGATGAACTACAATACATATCCCTAAAACATGTAACCAGTTCATGAGAAAGTAAGGGAGGTCCGCAGGAGCCAAACCCAGGGTAGGACTACGCTGTGGATGTTGGGCTGGGGATTACTGACATGGTGACTTTAAGTTTTGATGGCCATACAGATTCAAGAGAGGATGTTAAGCCTGAGCCATGTACAGGGTTGGAACTAAGACACTAGCATTAAGTCAAGCTGCTTGAGAAAGTACACTTCAGTGAGGGAGAAGACAGAAAAAACCTGAAGGGCAGCGTGAGAACACCACCAAAAAGTTGAAATGTCTCAGCCAGTCCTCAGGGTTAGGAAAATAGACTGTATAGCCATATACCTTCCCTCCTGTGAGTTGGGGGTGATTAACACTACCCAGGTCATCTGGAAATCAAGCAAAGAAATGAACACAAAAAGGAAATTTGGACTTGATTAACACCCAGAGGCACTTGGCAAAACCCATGCAAACCCCCCCTCTGCCAGCGACATTTCCCTGACCCCAGAATATACAGCATTCCCACTGATGAAGTACTGACAAAAAGGTACTCAAAATCCAGAGTAGCAAACCACATAAAGAAACAATGCATTACAAAGACATAATGAGTAGCTTTAGAACTTTTTATAAATTTGATCATAGAAATTATCATAGAGAATTGCCAGATAAAGACTATAAGATAAATATGCTTAATCACAGAGACATGAAAGATAAAATGTGAGGCGAAAGATTAATATACCATCTTATATACAAAAACTAACTCAAAGTGGGTCAAAGAACTAAATGTAAGAGCTAAAAATTTAAAGCTCTTAGAAGAAAATAGATGTAGAGCTATATGACCTTGGATTAGGAAACCATTTCTTAGATATAATACCCAAAATACAAGCAACTAAAGAAAAAATAGATTGGACTTCATCAAAATTTAAAACTTTTGTGCTTTAAAGAAAGCTCTATCAACAGAGTGATAAGACAGCCTACAGAATGGAAGAAAATATTTGTAACTTACATCTGATTCTAGGATCTAAAATGTATAAAGAACTTACAACTCAACAATAAAACCCAATTTAAAAATGAACAAAAGGTTTGGATAGAAATATTTCCAAAAATTACAAATGACCAATAAGCACATAAAGTCATTAGTCATCAGGGAATACAAATTGGAAACTACAGTGAGATACTGCTTTATACACGCTAGGATGGCTATAATCAAAAAATCAGACAATAAGTGTTGACAAGGGTGGGAAGAAATCAGAACCCTCATAAGTTGCTGATGGAATTCTAAAATGGTTCAACTGCTTTAGAACACAATCTGGCAGTGTCTGAAATGGTTAAACATAGATTTACCATATGACCCAGCAATTTCATACCTATATATATACCCAAGAGAACTGAAAGCATATTCATGTAAAAATTTATACACAAATGTTCATATCAGTATTACTCATAATAACCACAAAGTAGAAACAACTCAAATGTCTATCAACTGATGAATGGATAAACAAAATGTGGTATACCCATTCAATATATTTAGCAATAAAAAGGATTAGAGGACTTAACACATGCTGCCACACATACAAACTTTGAAAACATTATGCTAAATGAAAGCCAGTCACAAAGGACCACATGTTGTTTAATTCCATTGCTATGAAATGTCCAATATAGACAAATAGACAAATCTACAGAGACAGAAAGTAGGTTAGTGGTTGCCAGGGATGAAGGAATAGTAGGTTGGGATGATTGCTAGTAGATACAGAATTTCTTTTTGGGATTATCAAAATGCTCTGCTGTTAGATGGTGGTAGTTGTTTAACTGTACAAGTATATCAAAAACTACTGAATTTTTTACTTTGAAATGATGAATTTTGTAGTATGTGAATTATGGCTCAAAAGGAATAATGAACCATCAAAAAAGATCAGATAGATATGGAAATAAACCAAAAATTACTTATCTTTGTTTATTTAGATGGAGCAGGGAGGGGCAGAGGGAGAGGGAGAATCTTAAGTGTCACAGGGCTCAGTCTCACAACCCTGAGATCATGACCTGAGCTGAAATTGAGAGACACAAACCGACTGAGCTACCCAGGTGCCCCTCAAAAATTACTTTTAGAAAAGAGAAATTAAAAAATTGCAATTGAAAAGCCACAAAGAGGGGCAGCCCCGGTGGCACAGCAGTTTAGCGCCACCTGCGGCTCCAGGTGTGATCCTGGAGACCCTGGATCGAGTCCCACGTCTGACTCTCTGTGATGCCTGCTTCTCCCTCTGCCTGTGTCTCTGCCTCTCTCTCTCTCTCTCTCTCTATGTCTCTATGAATAAATAAATAAAATCTTAAAAAAAAGAAAAGCCACAAAGAGCAATAGCAACAGCAGATAAGACCCAGCTAAATAGAGCATTACATCTGAGGAACTGGCTGATGCAGAGGCGAGGAAGTAGAACTTGAGGGGAGACTAGAGATGAGGGCAGATAGAAAGGACAGTGCACTTAGCAAGAGTTCCCTCAAAGAGGGCATGCTATAGGGTAATTGTCAAGAGGGAGAGGCTAATGTTTTCAGGCTTAATTCAAACGTTGAAAACTCAGTTTGGAAATGGAGTGAGTTCTGAACAGAATAAGGAAACCTAAATCCCCACCTTAGAGAAACTAAGCACCATAGACAGAAACTGTCTTTTAGTTGGGAAAGGCACTCCACATTTGTCTAATAGGTTTCTGTGACCTTTGCTGTACTATTTTCTGTCTTGGGGAATACAAACCCTGATTGGAGGAGCACATGGCATACCCCTTGAATTAGGCTGCTGAAAAGCAATCTTGATAGCATGATCTGGGCCCTCATGCCACCATGATTGGTCCCTCAACAGCTGTGTCACTGAGGGTCTCACAAGACCTGTCAGCCAGCCATATGTACAGCTCCAGGAACAACTATAGAATCAAGGTAGCATCAAGTTTGTCATTCACTTGAAAATAGCAGTGAGTGAGCATTCACTTTGGGCTGAGTTTCCTGCCTTTAAGGCAGTAAGAACACCTGGTGGGGCTCCCAAGAGCCTGGTGCTAAATTCTAAGAAGTTATGGTTGGATCCTCATATAAGAAAGATAGAATAAAATAAAGCACAGTATCTTTATAAAAGTTTAACAGAAAATACAGTTTTCTTGATATGGCCGTTTCTTGTATTGATTCTCAGTAAAAGCCAAGAGGAATCCTTTAAATCACCCATCAGTGGAGGTCTTCCTTTGGGAGCACAGTGTCATACATAGTTAGGAGCAGCACTCAGAGCCACATACTCTGATGTTAAGTCCTAACTACTCCCTTTCTGGTGGGTAATCTTAAGCAAGACACCATCTTTGTCAGCCCATCTTCCCCCAGGTAAAATAGCTCTCTGAGGAGTACCTAATTCCTAGGAGATAGATCTTGAAGACTGAAGAGGAAGGGAGTGCCTCTAAAGCCATATCTTGATCCGGGTCTCACAGTGAGCAGTACATATCAGTTCCTCTGTTACTCCTTCACTATACCTCATGGTGGTTTGGCAATTTGGTCTCTGTAACCTTACTGGTACTTCTTTGCCAAAAGTGTTGAATGAGTCTGGGGGCCTAATGCTAGCCTCCCAGGTACAGGGTGGCAGTCCTAGTTGAACCTGTGGGTCCTCCTCTCCATCCTGCCTTAAGGCTACGTGTTAGTGAAAGGCACAGAGGTGGTTTCCAACGTGGCCTGTGCCGGCAGAACCTAGGATGGAGCCCATTTGTAAGTGGGGTAAGTGGGGCAGCTCTGGCCAGCTGTGCTCTTCCTCAGCAGATATCTGGATCTAGGGAACAGCTGCTATAGGTCCATTGACTATGCTCCTAAGGGTACTGGGCAACCTCTGGTACAGGCCCACATAGGCTAGGAAGTGCAATTTTCAGTGGGTCCCTAGCCTAGGGGCCCTGAATGGGATGGTCGGGCAGAGGTAGGAGGTGGGAAGACTACCGAGGGCTCTCAAAGAAGTCCTACCCCTAGGGAGTGGTGTAGCTTGAACTAGGGTAGAGCTAAGCAAGTGGGGTTCATGCATTGGTATTGAGCTCAGAAAGTGATCAAATAATTTAGAAGCTTATATAACAGTTTGACATTCTTATTATATTTTATAAAACTATAATTACAAATCAAAAGTTTTAGAAAGGATTTTGGGAAGGATTTTGAGAAGCACTAACTTAGGGCTTCTAGAACATGAATCTACACCCCCAGAGGTGAATGTTTTGCCCTGCTGTAGGGCATCAGAAGAATAAGAAGCAGGCTCTTTGGTTTCATGGAGCAGAACTAGGAATTTATTGGTTTTCCCAGTTCTGTACATGGGTACAGATGGAAAGAGTTCAAGATTTGTACACACTGGTGTGCCTGACTACCTTTATATGACCTGGTGCTACCAAGAGGAAGAACAGCAGAAGACGTTGCCCAAAGGAGGGGCTAACAGTCCTAGAGTCCATTTTCACACATTCTGGTTAGCAAAGAGAATGCAAGTAGGTATGAGGGCTCTGAGGCTATAGGCTGGAATGTAATTTACCATGAATTCCTTGAGGAAAGGTGTCCAGTGATGGTGTCTGACCCAGGGATTTTGTCATGTCCAGAGATATCTATTGCAGCATTATAATTATAATAGAGAGCATTTGGCCAACTGCCTCAAAAAAAAAGTGTGTTGAGGAAATAAGCTATTGATTTTGTAGCCCCTAATTAATATCTATGACAACTGAAGTACTATGGAAAAATAGTTCACATGGCATGTTATTTGAAAAAAAACAACAACATGAAGTTGTATTCAGTTGTAATTGCAATATAAATAAAGACAATCAGAAATAAGAATGTTACTACTGACTTTGCAAAAATAAAAAAGATGAAAGTATTACATTTAATTGCATACCAATAAATCAGATAATTTAAATAAAATGGGAGAAATTTCTAGAAAGATATGAACCACCAAAACTGACAAAAGAAATAGACAATCTGAAGAGACCTATAACAAGTGAAAAAATTGAATAAGTAATCAAACAATAGCCTACAAAGAAAAGCCCAGGTCCAGGTGGCTTTACTAATTTATTCTACCAATCAAAAAAATTAATGCCAATTCTTCATAAACTCTTAAAAAGTAGGAGAGCAGAACTCAGCTGGCTCAGTCAATGGAGTGTGCAACTCTTTTTTTTTTTTAAGATTTTATTTATTTATTCATGACAGAGAGAGAGGCAGAGATACAGGCAGAGGGAGAAGCAGGCTCCACACAGGGAGCCTGATATGGGACTCAATTCCAGGTCTCTAGGATTACACCCTGGGCCGAAGGCGGCACTAAACGACTGGGCCACAAGGGCTGCCCCGGAGTGTGCAACTCTTGATGTCAGGGTTGTAGGTTCAAGCCCCACATTGGGTGCATAGATTACATAAAAATAAAATCTTTTAAAAAAATAGAAGAGAACATTTCCCAATTCATTCTGTGAGGCCAGTATCATGAGGATACCAAAAGCAAAGATGGAGAAAACTACAATATTTCTTATGCATAAGGACACGCAAATCCTCAAAAATAAAACAACATATATTTTTTTTAATCATACATGACCAAGTGGGATTTATCCTAGGAATACAAGGTTGGTTCAACATATGAAAATCAGCTGATACAATAATATACTATATCAATAGAGCAAAAACAGACACCATATAATTGAATCTAGCACTCATTCATGACCTAAACAAAAACTAGGAATAAATGGAACTCCATCAACATGATAAAAGGACATCTTTGAAAAACCCACATAATTAAAATCATACTTAATGGTAGAACACCAGATGCTTTCCCCCTAAGGAAAATGAACAGGAACGAGACAGGATGTCAGCTCTTGCCACTTCTGTTCAACATTGTACTAGAATTTCTAGACTAAATGACTTCAAGATTGCAAGATACAAGATCAATATATAAAAATCACTTACATTTCCCTACATTTATAAAGAACAATCCAAAAAAAAAAGAACTTAAGACAATAGTTCTATTACAATAGCACAGAGAAGAATAAAATGTTTAGTATTAAATTTAACAAAAGGAATACAGTATAAAAACTATACTTTGGAAACTACAACACATTGTTGAAAGATAGACCTAAATAAATGGAAAGACATTCTGGATGACAATATTGTTAAAATGGTAGTAGCCCCTAAATTGGTCTACAGATTCAACACAGTCCTTTGCAGAATTCCAACAGGCTTCTTTTTAGAAATTAACAAGCTGATCCCAAAGTTCATTTGGAAACTCAAGGGCCCCTAAATAGCCAAAATAGTCTTGGGAAGAAAGAGCAGAGTTGGAGAACTCACACTTCCTGAGTTAAAAACTTAATACAGAACAATAATATAGTGTGGTACTACCAAGGACAGATACATAGATCAGAAGATTAGAGCTGAAATCCCAGAAATAAACTCACATGTCTGCGGTCAGTTGATTCTCAGCAAGGGCGCCAAGACTATTCAATGAATGGAGAAAGAAGAGTCTTGCAAACAATGGTGCTGGGACAGCAGGATATCCACATGCAAAAAAATAAAGTTAGATCCTTACTTCACACTGCATACTTCACACTGCAAAATTAACTCAGGGCAGTCCGGGTGGCTCAGCGGTTTAGCACCGCCTTCAGCCCAGGGCGTGATCCTGGAGGCCCAGGATCAAGTCCCACGTCAGGCTCCCTGCATAGAGCCTGCTTCTCCCTCTGCTTGTGTCTCTGCCTCTCTCTCTCTCTCGAATAAATCAATTAAATCTTTTTTAAAAAGTAACTGAAAATTGATCAAAGAACTAAATTTAAGAGCCAAACTACAAAATTCTTTGTGACTTTGGATTTGTTCATGAATTCTCAGATATGACAGCAAAATCACAAGCAGTCAAAGAAGAAAGGTAGATTGGACTTCATTAAAATTTGAATCTTTTCTGCTTTAAAGAAGACCATCAAGATGATGAGGGAAAAAAACTGTAGAACTGAAGAAAATATTTGCTAATCCTGTATCTAAGGAAGGACTTATGTCTAGAATACAAATATTCTTACCACTCAGTAGTAGACTAATGCAGTTTTTAAGTGGGCCAAGGATTTAAATGGGCATTTTTAAAATATGATATACAAGGGGTGCCTGGATGGCTCATTCAGTTGAGCATCTGACTCTTGATTTCAGCTCAGTTCATGATCCCAGGGTCCTGGGATCGTGTCCCACATCAGGCTCCATGCTCAGTTGGAGAGTCTGCTTAGGATTCTCTCTCTCCCTCTGTCTCTCTCCCTACTCACAATCTCTTTCTCTCTCTCAAAAATAAATAAATAAAAATCATTTTTAAAAATATGATATACAAGTAGCCAATAAGCAAATGAAAAGATACTCAACATTATTAGCTATTGGGGAAATAGAAGTAAAGCCACAAGATTATACTTCACACTGCTGGGAAATCAAAAAATAGATTATTAAGTGTTGGCATCAATGTGAAGAAATTGGTGGGTATATAAAATGGTACAGACACTTTGGAAAATAGTCTGACAGTTCTTTAAAAAGTTAAACATAGGGGATCCCTGGGTGGCTCAGCGGTTTAGCACCTGCCTTTGGCCCAGGGCGCAGTCCTGGAGACCCGGGATCAAGTCCCGCATCGGGCTCCCGGCGTGGATCCTGCTTCTCCCTCCTCCTGTGTCTCTGCCTCTCTCTCTCTCTATGTCTATCATAAATAAATAAATAAGTCTTTTTAAAAAAATAAAAATAAAATAAATAAAAAGTTAAACGTAACTTAACATTTGACACAATTTCAGTGCTGGGAAAACACCCAAGAAAAATGAAAACATGCCTAAACAAATAACTTTTACATGAATGTTCAAATCAGCATTATGTGTAATAGCCCAAAGCTTGAAACTAAGCAAATGTCTATAAGCTAAAGTATGGATAAACAAGGTATGGCTATCCATACAAAGAAATATTATTCAGTCATTAAAAAGGAGTAAAGTAGCAGTATATTCTACAGCATGAATGAACCTTGAATACATGCTAAGTGAAAGAAACCAATCCTGGATACCTCTTGTTCTGTGATTTCATTTATAAGAAATATCCAGAATGGGGACATCTATGGAAATACAAAGTTAAGCTGTGGCAAATGGGAGAATTGGTGGGACCAGAGTTGAGAAATGATACCAAGAAGTATAGGGAGTTTTTTTTTTTGGGGGGGGATGATGAAAATATTCTGAAATTGCTATTGTGATTGTCGTACAACTTTGTGAAGACACCAAGAACTACTGAAACACTATTTAAACACATACAATGTACACATACACGTATACACAGATTGCAATGGAGAATTGCAAGAAAATGCATGAGATACTGTGTTTCTGTATCAGCAGCACCAAGGACTTCTAAGTGGAGTTTTTTATTGACTTTTGTTTTGAAAACTTGAAAACCTTCAGCAACATGGAAACATAGTCCATTAAATGCCTTTGTACCCTTCACCTAGTTTCACCAATTTTTTGTCACTTTTGCCAGTTTTGATTTTACTTTTACTCTACCCATGATAGAAACACAAAACTTCTCTCTTTCCTGGTATGAGAGTCCCTTCGTAAGCAAGAATGTTCTCCTACACAGTTGCATTCCATTATTACACTCCAGTAGGTAGTCAGTCCTACACTTCAAAAAATTTTTTTTAATTTTATGAAGTACTGTCCATCATTTAGAGTTTTCTCTTTGTGTTGTACAGTTGTATGTGTTTTGACAAATGCATAATGTCTTATGTCCAGCATCACCATGTACAGTAATTTCACCTCCCTGAATATCCTTGTACTTTAGGAGTTTATCCTTCCTCCTCCATGAATCACTGAACAATCACTGAACCTTTTTTTTTTTTTTTTAAGATTTTATTTATTCTTTTTTTTTTTTTTTTTTTTTTTTTTTTTTTTTTTTTTTTAGATTTTATTTATTCTTGAGAGAACAGAGAGAGAGGCAGAGGGAGAAGCAGGCTTCCTCTAGGGAGCCGATGCAGGACTCAATCCCAGGACCCCAGGATCACACCCTGAGCCAAAGGCAGACACTCAACCACTGAGCTACCCAGGCATCCCAATCACTGAACTTTTTACTGCCTCCATAGTTTTGCCTTTTCTAGAATGTCGTATAATTGGAATCATACCAGATATACCCTTTTCTAATGTTTGTCTTTCCCTTAGCAATATCCATTTAATATTCTTACATGCATTTTTATGGTTTAATAGTTCATTTATTATCAAGTAATATTCCATTGTATGGATGTACCACAGTTTATCCATTCCCCCATTGAAGGACACTTTAGTTGCTTCTATTTGGCGCAGTATGTATAAACATTGTATAAGGCTGCTGTGAACATTCATGCATAGCTTTTTCTGTGAATACATGTTTTCAAGTCAGTTTTGAGCAAGTACCTAGAAGTGCAATCACTAGATTGTGTGATAAGACTAGATTTAGCTTTGTAAGAAACTGCCAGACTGTCTTTTACAATGACTGCAATTCCCACCAACAATGATATCCTTTGATCCACATTCTTGTCCACAGTTATAAGTTTTTTAGGTTTTAGCCATTTTAATAAGTGTTGAATGATCCCTCATTATTGTTTTAATTTTCTGTTCCCTGACTTACACTTCCTAATGTTGACTATTTTCATATGCTTATTAGCCATCTGGATCTTCTTTGGTGAGGTGCCCGTTTAAATTTTTTTATTTTTTGGATTAAGTTGCTTGTTTTCTTACTGTCAAGTTCTACAAATTCTTTATATTTTGGATTCAAATCCTTACTCAGATAATGTGATTTGCAAATATTGTCCCTTGGTCTTTGGCTTGTCTTTTCATTCTTTTAACAGTGTCTTAGAGCAGAAATTTCTAATGTTAATGAAGTTCAACTGAACTAGACTTTTTTCTGTCATGGATCATGCTTTCAGCATTATATCAAAAACTCATTGCCAACATATTCAATCTAATGTTAATTAAGTCCAACTGAATTAGATTTTTTCTGTCATGGGTCGTGCTTTCAGCATTGTATCAAAAACTCATTGCCAATATATTCAATAATAATATTCAATAATTATTCAATAATAACTTTGTATGGTGACAGATGGTAACTACACTGCCATGGTAAGCACTGCAGTGTAAAAAATAAATTTTCCAAACCCAGATTCATCTAGACCTCCTGCCATATTTTCTTCTAAGTTCTCCTTTTATAGTTTTGCATTTTATATGTAGATCTGTTCCATTTTGAGTTAATCTTTGTGGGAGATGTAAGGTGTCTAGATTCAGTTTTTGCATGTGGTTGTCCAGTTGTTCCAGCATCATTTTTTGAAAAGACTATCCTTTCTATGCCTTTGTCTTAATCAAAGATCACTTGACTATATTTGTATGGATCTGTTTCTAGGGCTTTTTTTTTATCTTTCCATGTAACTTTAGAATAAGTTTATCAGTATATACAATATAATTTCCTGGGGCTTTTAATGGGATTCCATTTAATATCTAGATCAAAAAAAAAAATTCTAGATCAAATAATGAAAAATTGACCTCTTAACAATATTAACTCTTCTTATCCATGAACATGGAATATTTCCATTTATGGAGATCTTTGATTTATTTTAATCAGAGTTTTATAGTTTTCTTCATATGGAATTTAGACATATTTTGTTAGATTTATATCTAATTCATTTTTTTGATGCTAATGTAAATAGTATTGTATTTAGAATTTCAAATACCAGTTATTCATTATTGGTATTTGGAAAAGCAATTGACTTTCTTCATATATTTTTTTAAGATTTTATTTATGTGAGAGAGAGATTATGAGCAGGGGGGAAGGGCAGAGGAAGAAGCAGACTCCCTACTGAATAAGGAGCCTAATGCGGGACTCGATCCCAGGACCCTGGGATCATGACCTGAACTGAAAGCAGGACTTAACCAGCTGAGCTACACAGGCACCCTTGACTTTTGTATATTAACTTGATATCCTATAGCCTTGCCATAATTGCTTACTAGTTCCATTTTTTGTTGTTGTCTTTGATTCTTTGATATTTTCTACAAAGACAATTATGTCATCTGCAAATAAAGATAATTTTATTTCTCCTTCCCAACCTGTATGCCTTTTATTTCTTTCTCTTATCTTATTGCATTAGCTAGGATTTCTAGTACCATATTAAATAGAAGCAGTGAGAGGGGACATCCTTGCCCTCTCAGTCTTATGGAGAAAGCATTTAGTGTCTCACCATTAAGTATGATGTTAGCTCTAGGGTTTTTTGTGAATATCCCTTATCAAATTGAGGAAGTTCACCTCTAATCCTGGTTTATTAGGAGTTTTTATCATGAATGGATGTTGGGTTTTGTCAAATGCCAGATCATATGATTATAAGATTTTTCTTCTTTAGCTTTATTGGATGTGATAGATTACATTAACCACTTTGAATTTTGAGTTCGTGCGCATATCTGGAATAAATATCGTTTGGTTTTGTTTTCTTTTTTTTTTAAGATTTTTTTCATTTATTCATGAGAGATACAGAAAGAGAGGCAGCGACACGGGCAGAGGGAGGAGAAGCAGGTTCCATGCAAGGAGCTCTATGCGAGACTCAGTCCCGGGAATCCAGGATCAGGCCCTGAGCCAAACTGCTGAGGCTCAACTCCTGAGCCACCCAGGCATCCCCCATTTGGTTACTGTATATAGTTGTTATACATTGTTGGATTCAATTTGCCAATATTTTGTTGAAAACTTTTACATCTATGTCCAAAAGGTTTTTTTTTCTTGTAATAGTTTTATTTTTTTCTTATCAGTATTTGGTTTTTATATTTGGGTAATGCTTGCCTCATGGGTGTTAGATTTATTTCCTCTGCTTCTCTTTTCTGGAGTGTATTTTAGAGAATTGGTATAATTTCTTCCTTAAATACTTGGTAGAATTCACTAGTAAAATTATGTGGGCCTGGTACTTTTTTTTCTTGGAAGGTTATTAATTGTTGATTCATTTTCTTTACTAGGCCTAGTCAGATTAGCTATTTTTCCTTATATGAATTTTAGTTGTTTTTTGTTTTTTTCAGGGAACTGATCCATTTCATCAAAGTTATCCAATCTGTGGGTTTAGAATTATTCATAATACTCTTTTATGTTCATTTTATTGTCCGTGGGAGCAGTAGTGAAGGCCCCTTTGCATTTCTGACATTAGTGATTTGTGTTCTCTTTTTATCTTGATTAGCCTGGCTGAAAGTTTATAAATTTTATTATTTTCAAAGAATCAACCTTTTATTTAATTGATTTTTCTCTATTTTTTTTTAAAGATTTTATTTATTCATGAGAGACCCAGAGAGAGAGAGAAGCAGAGACACAGGCAGAGGGAGAAGCAGTCTCTATGCAGGGACCCCAATGTGGGATTCGATCCCGGGACTCCAGGATCATGCCCTGGGGCAGAGGCAGGCACCAAACCGCTGAGCCACCCAGGGATCCCCAATTTTTCTCTATTGTTTTCCTGTTTTGAATTTCATGGATTTCTCCTCCAATTTTTACTATTTATTTTCTTCTACTTGCTTTATATTACTTTGCTTATCATGGCCTTATTATTATATTACTATATTGCTGTTTATTATTTATTTCCTTCTGCTTGCTAAAGTTTTTCTAGTTCCTAAAGGTAAAGTTTAGGTTTTTCATTTCACGTCTTTCTTCTTTCCTAAAATAGGCATTCTTGGGGAGCGTGGGTGGCTCAGTTGGGTAGGCAACCAGATTGATTTTGGCTCTGTTGTGATCTCAGGGTCAGGAGATTGAGCCCCATGTCTGGGTTCACGCTCAGCAGAGTTTGCTTGAAGATTCTCTCCCTCTGTCCTTCCTCCTACTCTCACTCTTGGATACTCTCTCTCTAAAATAAATAAATCTTTAAAAAATAATAATAAAGGGAGTGCATACTTGACAGTCAGTTATCATCTGACTCTTGGTTTTGGCCAAGGTGGTGATTTCAGGGTCCTGAGATCAAGCCCTGCATTGAAGTCCATGCTCAGTACAGAGTTTGCTTAAGACTCTCTCCTTCTGTCCCTCCCCACCTCTATAAATAAATAAATAAATCTTTTAAAAATAATAAAAATAAAATAGGTTCTCTGCTATAAAGTTCCCTAACCACTGCTTTCACTGTATTCTACAAGTTTTGATAAATTACTTTTTTTTTTTCATTTAATTAAATACTTTTACGCTTGAGGCTTTTTTTTTTTTTTTTTTTTAACTATATATTGTTCAAAAGTGTGTGGTTTAATCTCTGGGGTTTCTCCAGGGATCTTTCTGTTATTGTTGTCTAGTTTAGTTCTGTTGTGTGTTTAAAGCATATTTTGTATGATTTTTACTCATTTAAATTTGTTAGAATATGTATTTTGACCCAGAATGTGATCTAACTTAGTGAATATTCCATGTGATCTTGAGAAGAATGTATATTCTGCTCTTGTTATATGAAGTATTTTATAAATATCAACTAAATTCAAATAAACTATAGTACTCTTCATCTGATTATTTCCTTATTGATTTTCTGTCTGGTGGATCTGTCAGTTAGAGAGGTAAATTGAAATCTCCACTTATAATTGTGGAGTTGTCTAGTTCTCCTTATGGTTCTATCAGTTTTTGACAGGTGTATTTTGATGATCTGTTGTTAGGCGTGTATACATTAAGGATTGCTATGTCTTCTTGGAAAATTGACCCTTTTATTATGTAATGTTTCTCTTTATCCTTAGTAATTTTCCTTACTTTGGTGTCCACTATCTCTGAAATTAATATAGCTACTCCAGTTTTCTTCTAATTAGAGTTAGAATGTCATACAGACATATGCTGGAGATATTGCAGGTTTGGTTCCAGACCACAACAATAAATAGAATATTGCAATAAAGCAAGTCAAATGAATTTTTTGGTTTCCCAGTACATGTTAAAAGTTGTTTACAACCTACTGTAGTTTATTAAGTGTGCAATAATAGCATTATATCTAAGGAAGCAATGTATATACCTAAATGGAAAAGAGTACTTCCTTGCTAAAAAATGTTAAGCATCATCTGAGCTTTCAGCAAGTCATAATCTTTTGCTGGTGGAGAGTCTTTGCTCAGTGTTGATGGCTACTAACTGTTCAGGGTGATGGTTGCTGAAGGTTGGAGTGGCTATGGCAGCTTTTTAAGACTATTACGTTTGCCTCATCAATTAACTCTCCCTGTTATGAACAATTTCTCTGTAGCATGTGATGCTGTTTGATAGGATTTTATACACAGCAGAACTTCTTTCAGAATTAGAGTCAGTCCTCTCAAAGCCTGCCACTGTTTTATCAGCTACATTTATGTAGTATTCTAAATGCTTTGATCTCATTTCAATGATCCTTACAGCATCTTCTCCAGAAGTAGATTCCATCTCAAGAAATTACTCTCTCTCCTCCTCCATGAGCAGCAACTTCTCATCCATTCGGGTTTTATCATGAGATTGCAGCAGTTCAGTCACATCTTGAGGTTCCCCCTCTAATTCTACATTTCTTGCTATTTCCACCATATCTGCAGTTACTTCCTACACTGAAGTCTTGAACCCGTGAAAGTCATCCATGAGGGTTGGAATTTACTTCTTCCAAATTCCTCTTCATGTTGCTATTTTGACCCCTTGCCATGAATCTTGAATGTTCTTAATGGCATCTAGATGATGAATCCTTTCCAGAAGGTTTTCCATTTGCTTTGTCCAGATCCATCATAGGAATCACTATCTGTGGCAGCTGTAGCCTTATAAAATGTATTTCTTCAGTAATATGACTTGAAAGTCAAAACTACTTAATCCATGGTTTGCGGAACAGATGTGATGGTAGCAGGCATGAAAACATTAATTTCATGCATCTCTATCAGAGTTTTGGGTGACCAGGTGTATTGGCAATGAACAGTAATATATTTAAAGAAATCTTTTTTTTTTTTCTTCTGAGCAGTAGGTCTCAACAGTGAGCTTAAAATACTTAGTAAAACATATTGTAAACAGATATGCTCTCATCTAGACTTTGTTCTGCTTATATAGGGTATAGGCAGAGGAAATTTAGCATAATTCTTAAGGCCCTAGGATTTTTGGAATGGTAAATGAGCATTGGCTTCCACTTAAAGTCACTAGCTGCATTTACCCCTAATGAGAGTCAGCCTGTCCTTTGAAGCCAGGCACTGACTTCTCTTCTCCAGCTATGAAAGTCCTACTAGATAGCTTGTTTGTTTGTTTGTTTGTTTGTTTGTTTGTTTAAAAGATTTTATTTATTCATGAGAGATACACAGAGAGAGAGAGAGAGGCAGAGACACAGGCAGAGGGAGAAGCAGGCTCCATGCAGGGAGCCCAATGTGGGACTCGATCCCAGTACTCCAGGATCACTCCCTGGGCCAAAGGCAGCGCTAAACTGCTGAGCCACCCAGGGACCCCCAGCTCCTACTTTTTTTTAAAGATTTTATTTATTTATTCATGAGAGACACAGAGAGAGAGAGAGGCAGAGACACAGGCAGGGGGAGAAGCAGGCTCCATGCAGGGAGCCCGACGTGGAGACTCGATCCCGGGTCTCCAGGAATACGCCCTGGGCTGAAGGTGGCACTAAATCGCTGAGCCACCCAAGGATCCCCAGCTTCTACTTTTAATACAAGGTTGTTTCATGTATATTGAAAATCTGTCATTTAGTATAGCCACCTTCGCTAATTATCTTAGCTAGATCTTCTGGATAACTTGCTGCAGCTTCTACATTAGCACTTCAAGCTTCTACCTTGCAGTCTTCGTTATGGAGCCGCTTCTTTCCTTAAAACTCACGAACTACTCTCTGCTAGCTTCAAATTAGTTATTCTACTCCTGTTATACCAGACCCCTGTTGAACTGGTGGTAAGGTTTGGGGGAAAATAAGCATTCTGTTAGCTTATGATTAAATCTTGTGTTGTTGTTGGACCTGTGACCCTGGGCCATGACCTTCAGAAGAATTCCTTAGCCTGGTTGGGGGCTGTAGGGGGTGCCTAGGCTGTAGTTGGTTAATTGCCCTGCCCCTGAGTCACATGGGGCTCTAGTAAAGTAGTTTCCCTTGAAGGCAGGGTTTTGTTAAGGTTTTTCTTCCCCCTCCCCAGCCCAAAACACACGGGATTTTTCCATCCCTGATCTTCACCTATGAGAGCCTGTTAGAGCTCCTGGAGGTAAACCTAAGTATGGGTACCCTCCTGCCACTGAACCCCCAAGAGTTCTAACTTACAAGCCAGTCCTCACTCAGCCCCCAGCAGTATGCCAGTTACTTTAATTCTTTCTACCAGTTAGGGCTCCAGGAGCTCCAACTCCAGGTAAGCTCTGGCTTTCTGTCCTCACCTGCTAGCTCCAGTTTCTAGGGTGGCAGTTTGCCTTGTGACCTTACTTTTCTGATGAATGTAAGAAAAGTTGATTTTCAGCTTTCCTCTTACTTTGAGGTTAGGAGTGACAACTTCCAAGCTCTTTGCAAGTGGAACAGAATTTGGAACAGAAACCAGAAATCTTTTTTTTACTATTTTTATTTATTAACTTTTAGTGATGAGTGTGGATTTTATTAATTATTACAAACTTAATAGTCATATAGAGAAAGCCACGGGTATCTGTGTTTGCGCAGGTTGAAAGAGCAGAACCTTGTGAAAGAGCTGAGGCCCCGGGATCTCCTGGAGAGCAGCAGTGATAGTGATGAAAAGGTCCCTGTGACCAAGCCCTCCTCATTGTCCAAGCGAAAACTGGAGCTTGAGGTGGAAACAGTGGAAAAGAAGAAGAAAGGGCGGCCTCGGAAGGACTCTCGGCTCATGCCTGTGTCTTTGTCTGTCCAGGTGAGGCCAGCAGGCCCATGCTGTCTCCCCCAGCCTACCTTATGAGCTCAGTGCTGGGATCCGCACATGCCCGAGTGGGATGAGAGAGGCCGTGCATGCCAGTGTGCCTCATTAGTGTGGAACAGTTGGCATAGATATGCAGTCCCCCACACCTGCCCTCAGCCCACTCAGAGTCCTTGAACGGTTCCCTGGAGTCAGCTACTCATCTGGAAGTGGGGTCTTTATGGTGTTCATCTGCACTTTCACCCTCACAGAGTAGGCGGAAATGCCTAGGGAACTGGCCTGACCTCACCACTAGGTGACTCACCTTTACCTGACGTTGCCCTATAGTGTGGGGTGGGGCTTAGAAATATTTTTGCTCTTGTAGTCCCCAGCTGCCCTGACCGCAGAGAAGGACGCCGTGTGTTTGTCTGTACCAGCACCTGCACTGAAACTGCCCATGCCAGGCCCCCAAAGAGCATTCACTCTCCAGGTGAGCAGGCTTCCTACCTCCCCACAAGCATGCATACTTTCTCCCTCTCTGTGTAAACCTTGAATTGTCACTGACTTAGGGCTGCTTTTCAGTGGCTCTCCATTACTTTCTGGGACAAGTTGTAGTTAATCAGGGCCAACTCAATACCCTCTTCCCCAGGAGCTCCCTTGCTGCTGCCCCCACCTCACATTTCTCTCCTCTGTGCTTTGCTCTTACAGTCCTGCTGCCATCTTCTAGATGGCTAGCTCCTTCAAGGGTTGTCTCAGGTATCCTCTCTGGAAGCCTCCTTGAGCCCCACACTCAGCCCTGGCAGCCTCAGGCTTGGTGCAGTTGGGCTGCATGATGGTGGCCTATCTTCCAATCAGCTCACTGGTCCTGTCTACTTCCTAGGACCGAGCAGAGTCATCATCAGGCCTATTTGAGTTCTTGGAGTAGAAGCGTAGGTTCATGTGCTTGTTGAAAACACAGCTCTAGAACAAAGAATCCTTTATGCCCAGAGGCCTTGCATTCACTCCATCTAGCAATTGACTTTGGACATGCCATAGGTTCATGCCTATTGTTACTCAGCTCAGGTGCACATCCTCAGGAAACCTAGTACCCCACATGCAGGTCACTTTCCACTGGCCACATACTGCCCCATGCAGGTTGGTCCTCATAGGACACCAGAAAGCCGATGTCAGCCCTTCCCACCACAAGTCCTTCTGGGCCAAAGGATAGGAATCCACGTGGTTTGTTCTTGTTGCTACTGCTTGTAAAGCCAGGGTACACAAACCCCCTTCCAAACTCTAGCCATTGACTCCCAACCCCTCATCCAGGGGCTTTACCACTGAGTGCTGCTTGGTCTGTTCTTGGTTTCCGGGAGTCTGTGAAAGGGCGTGTCTTCCCAGCTACATCCAGCCCTCTGCTCTAGCTCACCCACTTTTGTGGCTACATGAGTGCAAACCATTCAGTCATTCTGCCTGAGTTTTCCATTCGGGGATATCCATCCATCAGCTCCCTAGGCATGAGAGATGAGACTGAGCCAGCTCTCAGCCCTCTCTTTGCCCTAGGGGCCACACATCCAGACCTCTGGCCTTCTTGTCTCACTCTGTTACTGCACACACCATCACGCTCCTCTTTACTAACCGGTTCTGTCTGTTTCTCTGTGTCTGCTCCTGCTTTGGGGCCTCTGATCACCTCACCTGGCACATGACCCAAGTCTCAGTGGGCCCACCATCACCTGAAAAGACATTGTGTTTGCTTTCCTCCACCCAGGTGAGCTCTGACCCCTCCATGTACATCGAGGTGGAGAATGAAGTGACTGCCGTAGGGGGCGTGAAGCTAAGTCGTTTGAAGTGTAACCGGGAAGGGAAGGAGTGGGAGACGGTACTCACCAGCCGGATTCTCACTGCTGCCGGCAGCTGGTAAGGGGAAGGATCTTTGCCCAGCCCAGCTTTTAATGTCAAGCAAGCACCATGTGCTATGCTATGTGGCAAGGCAGAAGGCATTGCGCTGCCTGTAGGCTAGCTCCCACAGAGACCTATACATACATCCCTCGCCCTGGGCTAAGCATGTGCTTGTCTTCTTGGTCCCCCAAGACCTAATAAAGTCAGCATAATTATCACCATATTATAGGTGGGAAAACTACTTTAGAGGGTCACCCAAGGCAGGATTTCCATCCAGATGTTCTGATTATCTTATCTGGACAGACTCCTAGTTTCAGGTTCCAGGCTCACTGATATGGAATGGTTCTTTCTCTGGACCCCAGATTTTCATCTAGGGAGGTCGGGATGGATTTCTAATTGTCCTGTGAGTCCCCAGCCCAGCCCTCTCCATATTCTGCACTTTGAGGGTACACCTTAATTCAGTGGTTAGTTCCCCAGAGTCTTCCCATGGACTTCGAGGCCACAGTCCCCTGGAGGGGTTTTCACATGCGCTTAATCTAGAAAAGGGGCCAGCATTTTCCTCAGGTGCCTGCTGGGGCTTAGGGTCTCCAGTCAGGACCCTGTATTTGATACTCTTAGAAGGATTTTACAAAGATAATTGGCTTAGATACAGTTACATTACTTAGACCTTTAATCAGTTATCATGAGGCTGCATGTTAAATGCTTTCTTAGTGTCTGTAAGTACTTGGCCTTCCATCTTAGGTCAGGGTTGCCATGGGACCCTGATATTACACTTAGAAGGAACCATGATTTTTGTATCTCCTTTTCGTTCTCTGCCAAGATGAGCAAACTGAGCTTCCCGATCCCAGGCACCCACAAAGGGCAAATAGACCTGTGTGCTGGCTGTTCTGTGGGCTCCCCCTCGATCAGCATTAATGTGAGCTCCGAAAAGCTGAAGCAGCCCCTGAAGGGAAAGAGAACACATTCTTTTTAATCAGAGGTCTTATTTAGGCTAGGCTCCATCCACCCTGCTTCTGTGGTCCTTGCAGTAAACCCTTGCACAGCCTCTGTCCCTTGGCTGCACCTGCTCAGAGGAAGACTACAGTAGGCACAGGGCAGGCACAGACAGAGGGAAGCTGCTGCATTTCAGGGCTGCTGCCTCTGCCACAGCCTCTCCCAATGATTGTGACACCTGTTCCCTCTCTGCCTTTCCAGTGACGTGGTATGTGTCGCCTGTGAAAAGAGGATGCTGTCCGTGTTCTCCGCCTGTGGTCGCCGCCTCCTCCCTCCCATCCTCCTGCCGTCCCCAATCTCTACTTTGCACTGCACGGGCTCCTACGTCATGGCGCTCACTGCTGCAGCCACATTGTCTGTCTGGTGAGAGGCAGGTCCCGGGTGGAGTGGGCTCCAAGCAGGATAGGATGGAGCTATGCAGATCCCCCATCACTGCAGGAATATGGAAGGCAGCAAAGGAAGCCACTTGGTCGACATGTCCTTGGGCCCTCCTGGCCTGGGGATCTTAATGCCTAAGGATCCCTGAGCCATCCTGCTGCCATCCTTATGACAAATCACAATGCCTGGTTGCATGTGCTAGGGGCCAGGAAGGTGATCTTAGCTACCAGAGCATGGCAACACTTCTCCCAGAGTTGACATGGTGTTGGTGGCAGTCCCCACAGCTCTGTTGCCTAGACCCTCTGCTATAGACTTATGCAGAGGTAGCATAGTGCCACTTAGTGACACATAGTAGAAGCCATTTGTAGCACGAAGCCCCTTTCAGGGAAGCAGGGCTGGGTGTGCACCAGGGACCATGGAGTGGGGTCTTATTACCGAGGCATGTTCTGATGCTTTTACCCCAGCTGCAGAGTAAGCTGTTCCCTATCTCCCTCCTAGGGATGTTCACAGACAGGTGGTTGTGGTGAAAGAAGAATCTCTACACTCCATCTTGGCAGGTAACCTCAGTAGTAGACCACCTCTTGTTCCCTGGGGTGGGGACAGGGCATACCAAGGCAGGGCAGCTTGGGTTCCTGACCTGAAAGCACCCTATTCAGCCTAGATGGAGAACCAAGCTCTGGGCCCAGCCCAAGGTATTTCATGTTGTAGGGGGTATACTTAGATTGTAGGGAGATGCATTCTCTCCAGGGGCATAGTTGAATGGGTCCCTGAGAGGTGACAAGCAGCCTGAGTGGCAGTGAGACCAGCATGCACAGAGTAGAACAGTGACTGCCTTGTTGTGAGTCCGTGTTAAGGCACCTGTTGCTGGGACTGTGGAAGCTGTGATTTACATTTTTCCTTAGGTGCATATGCAGGCACCTGCTGATAAGAACGCACCCAGAATCCATTCTTGTGCTGTCTCCCCAGGAAGTGATATGACGGTGTCACAGATCTTGTTGACACAGCATGGAATCCCAGTGATGAACCTGTCCGATGGGAAGGCATACTGCTTTAATCCGTCACTTTCTACATGGTAAGTAAGCCAGCTCCTGGCCCTGCCCCTCTGAGAGAGTATCCATCTGAGCTGGAACAAAAGCGATCAGGCCTGCCTGGCTCAGTTTCTCCTGACAGGCCCTAGAGTGAACACCATGGTGGCAGACCGGCTGGGCCCCTGTCCACTAGAGGAGAGTGCTCAAATCTGCCAGTACAGGCCCCACTGTCCCTATGGGCAGCTTCACCACCATTTCTCAATTTTTGTATCTTAGCAGAAGCTAAGTAGCACTCCTGGCTGACTTTGCAAATTAGTAAGGTAACATAATCACCGTGTGTCATGGTCTGTGTCTTTTCTCGGCCCGTTTTGGAACTTGGAGCCCTTTTCTGTATTTATAAAATCTCTATTCCTCCAAAATTTTTATTTTTAAAGATTTTATTTATTTATTTGAGAGAATAGGAAAGAAAAGCATGAGTAGCAGGGAGGAAGGAGACAAGGAGACTCCATGCTGAGCGTGGAGCCCAGTGTGGGGCTTGGTCCCAGGACCCTGAGATCATGACCTGAGTTGATGGCAGATGCTTAACCAACTAAGCCACCCAGGTGCCCTCTCCTCTAAGACTTTAATCCAGACATATGAAGTATATACATTGTGTACCAGCCACTCGGAAATTCTTTTCTCCTGCCTCCACCTTTGGTCCTACATACCCAAACCAGCTGCCTTCCAGACGTCTTCTGTTAAGAGTTGCTAGGTACAAGTTTATCCTCCCATTGAGATTTCTTTCTTAAGTTTAAAAAAAAAAAAAAAAAAAAAAAGGTTGGTGTTTGGGGTGGTGCACCTGGCTGGCTCAGTCTTTAAAACATCCAACTCTTGATCTCTTAGTTGTAAGTTCAAGCCCCACATTGGGGGTGGAGGTTACTTTAAAAAATCTTTTAAAAAAAATTTTTTTTTTAATTA
Source organism: Canis aureus (assembly GCF_053574225.1). Lineage (NCBI taxonomy): Eukaryota > Metazoa > Chordata > Mammalia > Carnivora > Canidae > Canis > Canis aureus. Next base: position 35,121,112 of record NC_135637.1, on the reverse strand, counting down.
AAAAATAAAAAATAAAATAATCTTTTTAAAAGAAAAAACAACCCAAAACTCCCCATTCCCAGCTCTTCCAAGTTGCAAACTCTTGTGTATTATATGTGATTGCTATAATAATGGAAACAGGTTGGTTATTTAAGAAGAAAATGTTGGCTTGGTATTTTGGACACATTTTTACACACCCAACTATTTTTAAAGTGTGGGTTGAATGTTTTCAACAAAGATGTGAAAGGTCCAGAGAAGGTGAAGAGCTGACTGTCTGGAATGCTGGCATTCCTAGAAGCTTCCAGGGGCCAGGCCATGTGGACCCCCGGGCAGATTAGGCATCGTACACTCATTTCATACACAGGCCCCTCTCCTCAAGTTCTGAGATCACAGAGCTCAGGTGGTCCCTGTTGATGACCTTCACTGTCACTGATTTTGACTCATTATGAAACCTGTCCCTGAGGGCCCTGTGGAGAGAATGCAGTGATACTCAGCCTCTGCTGGCACTCTGGCAGAGGGTCATGTGATGCCTGCTTCTTGGCAGCCTCACCACCAGCCTTTCTGGTAGGCCTCCTGGTTTTTCTGACCTCTGCTCCTGCTGTTGCCTCCCCAGGAACCTGGTTTCTGACAAGCAGGACTCCTTGGCCCAGTGTGCGGACTTCAGGAGCAGCCTGCCTCCCCAGGACGCCATGCTGTGCTCCGGACCTTTAGCCATAGTCCAGGGCCGTGCCTCCACGTAGGTGACCCAAGTGCTGGGAGAGGTGGCCAGGTCATGAAGCACAGTCCCACCCAGGCCTGCTCTCTAACTACCCACCCCCTATGCCTAGCTGCTATTTAGCACAAGCAGGCTCGAGGGTGCCAAGGGTTGTGAGTCCACACTGGGTAATATCTCAGGGTACTGGGTTACCAGCCTTGTCACTTCAGGGCACAGATGGCGGTCTGAGGTGCTATGAGTCATGGACACTCTGATGGGCAGTATGTTGGGTGGGAAGGAATGAACTGCTGATCTGTCACCTCAGGGGCATAGATAGGAGGTACAGGGTGGGATATACCTGAGGTGCTGAGTGGCCAGGAGGCCTGTGGCTAGGACATGGGAACAGGTTAGCTATCATGGAATCTGACACCTGCCCCTTTACTGGCTCCTTACTGGTGCCTAGGGGCTCACAGTAGCAGCCTCCTAACCCCTGCAGTGCCCACTGCCTCATGATGCTTGCTTTGCCGGTCTCTGCAGTTCAGGAAGACAGGCAGCCCGGCTCTTCTCCGTGCCTCATGTAGTGCAGCAGGAGACCACCCTGGCCTATCTGGAGAATCAGGTTGCAGCAGCACTCACCCTGCAGTCCAGCCATGAGTACCGCCATTGGCTCCTTCTCTACGCTCGGTACCTTGTGAACGAAGGTAAGGTTTCTGGTGGCCCTTCCATCTTCCTGAGCCTGACTGAGTTTTTATCCCAACATTACCCTCCTGGAAACCCATGAATCAAGGCAGATGCAGTGGCCTAGGGCTTTCTGCACTCTCCTGTCTTTGAGTCTCCTATGTTCACCCCCAGAGCCTCTGGCCCTCAGCTCTACCATTAGCAAGACGGCCCTCAGCCCCCATCTCTCAGCAGGCACCCAACCCATTATAGGCTCTGAGATCCTGAATCAGGTAGGCCCTGAGGGTCAGGAGGATTGGCAGCGGGAGGGGGTGGGTACACAAGATGTTCAGATAGACATGCTCCAGAGGAGCAGATGAGATGTTCATACTCCTGCCCTCCCTCACACTCTGGAGCTTCAGGGGTCAGCCAGTCACTCCAGGGAAGGGCATCTTCTGGTAGCATCCAATGAGCCTGCATTTCTCTCCCTCAAAGCCCTTCCTGCCCTGGAAGGGCCAGCCTGTCCAGCACCTCCTCATGGCCTTCCAGCCCAGCTTTTCCTGCCAGCACTTCTGTCCCCTTCCCAGTATCTCCCCCACTACCTCCTTTTCCCCTTTTGGCCAGAAGAAAGCTAGGTATGTGGAAGAGGTGGCCATCCTGTGCTCAGGGCAACCTTTCGTCTCTCCTCTAGGCAAGTGTGAGGTTGTTTCTTACTAGCCTTTCTCCTCGCTGAGCTTGGCTTCCAGGATTGTGGCTTGGGAACCAGCTCTCCAAAAACTCCCTATGTTACCACCCAGCTCTAGGCCTGGTCACAGAACAGCCTTCACCACAGCCTTTCCTGGCCTTCCTGATTTGCTTTTTGACAAGAGTACAGAAAAGAAAAAAAAAAACATGCTGAGCCCCTGCAAATGTCACTCCCAGAACTCAAACATGTCAGATTGCCCCTGATGACATAACTGTGTGTCTATGTACACCTCTGATGACAACAAACCTGGCTGACCCAACTTGAAGCCCCTCACCCCTCCGTAGCAGACTCCAGTGATAAGTTTAATTTTTCTCTTCCTGCCCAATCTGTGTGGTTGCCCAGCCTGTGTGGTCGCCCAGCCTGCGTGGTCACTGACTCTTCTAAATACTCAATCTTCCCAAGCCCATACCTTTGCTGGGGTGCTCCTGTCCTATCTGGGCCTCATACCCCATTCCACTGGGGAGACTTCTCTAGGCTCCTCTAATTTGCTTCATCCTGGGTGTTGATTGGGACTCATCCTAAGTTCTGCACAAAGTCGCTGCCTCTTCTGGCGCCTGCACCCACTTGTGGGGTCACTTCTACCACTTGCTTCTCTTTCTCCATCTTCCACACGTGTATGTTCATACACAAGTCCCCTCCACTCTATCTCTTGCTTCCTCGACCATATAAGGCCTCAAATTATAAAGGGAGAGCCCTCTTACTTCTAAAATTCCTCAGATTCCAGCATTACCCTCTTAATTCTCTACCCTCATCTTTGGGTGATTTCATCATTTCCTGTGGCTTCAGCTGCCGCCAGGACTGACAGGCCCCCAGGTTCTGCCACCAGCATTTCTGGCACTCCATGTGGCTATGCCATAACCCAGGAGTTGACAGGCTGTGACTGCTTCTCCTGTCTTTGCTCCGTCACTACCTCCTCAGCCTAAATTCATACCCTTGCCATCTCTTACTTCCTGAAGGCTGCCTCCTGACCTGCTGATCTCCTCTCACTCCCAGTATATCTTCTGTGAAACAAATCTGACCAGCCCACTCCCCTCCTTCCACAATTCCTGCGTTTTCCCATCACCTTGGGGAGTTTGTCCCAGAGCTGGCCACATCTCATTTTTCCCATGGGCCCAGCACAACAAAGGGCTGCTGTATATGCTGTCAAGGGAGTGGGTTCATAAGTGAGTCTGTCATTATGGGTCTCAGTGCCCCAAACTTTGAGACATGCAAGAGACATTTTGCCCAAAGCAGGCAATAAAATAAACATTTGTTCAATCTGGTTTGATATACACAACTTAGCATATTCTTGATTTTTTATTTCTTTTTGTAATGTGTTCCTATTTCTGTTTTGTTTTGTTGTTTTGTTTTGTTTTGTTTTGTTTCTGTAATTAGGGTTTGAATACCGACTCCGAGAAATATGCAAAGACTTACTGGGTCCGGTTCACTACTCCACTGGAAGCCAGTGGGAGTCAACGGTAGTGGTAGGTGCTGCTTTCATTCTTGCCACAAGAATTCTGTCTTGAAAAGTGAAAGTGGAGATGAAAAATAAGCCAAAGTGCTTTCAAATTCTTCCCCGTTAGACTTCTTGAGCACACTGCCTTGGGCCCCAACATCAGTGAGAGGGTGAGATGCCAGCACCGTACTGCAGGCAGCATCTGTATCCTTGGCATCAGGGGGCTAGGAAGTGCTCAGCCATGCACACACCTGTGCTGAGGAGAGCTGCCTGCCAGGGGCTGTGGGTTTGTTCAGTGGAGAAGATGAAAGATCCTTCCCTGTCTTCATGGACCTCCCAGGCTGGTAGCAAGGCAGACAGAAGCAAGGAAGCAATTCAGTCACCAAGATAGTTTTAGACTATGGATTATACTATGCCCAGAAATAAGCAAAACAATCAGATGAGGGTGCCTGGGAATGAGTGGCCAGGGAAGACAGAAGGGGATTTTTAGGATGAAAGCCAGGGATAAGAATGAGCCAGCTCTACAGAGACCTGGAGTCTCCTGGTACATAGAAGCAATAGCGAATGCAAACCAGGCTTGGTACAATGAAAGCCACTGTGGCTGGAGCATAGTAGGCAAAGGAGAGGGTGATATGAGATGAAGCAAGACAGGTGAACAAGAAGGAGATCCCTGAGATCTTGTGAGGAGCTGGAGCTTTTGGAAGAGTTTGCAACATGACGTGACCTAGATCAGTCAGCAGAGGTGATGTGAATTGATGGAGGAACCAGTTGGGGCTTATTTTCTGCAGCAGTCCTGGCAGTAGATGAAGGTGACTTGGATCAGTGTGATGGCCATGGAGAGGGGAAAGGAGACAGATCTGAGTTGTATTTTGGAGGCAGACCCAGCAAGGCTTGTTGGGTGAATGGATGACTATGGAATAGATTAAGAGATGGAGAATAATCAACATGCATACAGTTACCTCCAATTTTTTTGGCTTGCACATGTGTCTGCTAGTGCCTTGGAAGGAGCAGGTTGGTGAGGGATGGGGGTTATGGATAAAAGTTAGCTCCCCTGCTTCATGTAGTCACTGAGTAAATACTGATGGAGCACCCGCTCTGTCCAGGCATGCGACAGTGAGCAGTAAACAAAGCTGACTGGCCCCACCTTCATAGGTCAACATTCTTGTGCAGAGAGGCAGATTCTAAACTGAGCAAGTATATGTATTGTGTTTGGTGGGAGTGGGTGCTGTGAACAAACATAAAGTAAAGTGGCCAGGGGTATACTGGCAGGATGCTATTTTATATTGAGTAATCAAGGAAGTCCTAACTAACTGAGCAGAGACCAGAAAAGGTGAGGGGCAAAGCCCCACAGATATTTGGGGGATGAACATCCAGGCAGAGGGAACAGCAAGGCCAAAGACCCTGAGGTGAAAGGGCTTGCAGTGTAGAAGGAATAGCCAAGCAGAATAGCAGACGGAGGGTGAGAGGTTGGAGGGTCACACCTCACAGGCTCTACAAGCCTTGGTGTGCGATTGGCCTGTGTGTTTTATTTTTTTTATTTTGTTGCAGTAGATACTAATTTGGTTGGTTACTAGAATCCTAACTTCAGAGTTCAATTCCCCTTACATCTTTGAAGGTATGGTGCCACAGACTTATCTCCTGTTGCTAAAATCTCTGCTGAAAATCTGATTTCCATTGCTTTGTATGTTCTTTTGGCACCCTCTCTTGTTTTGAAGTTTCACAAAGCTCAAAGTGTTTCTTTCACTCATTCTGTGGATTTTCCTTGGTTCTCTTCTTCAATATCTTCCCTTCCATTTTCTCCATCATCAGAGAGATGTAACATCCTCTTTTTAAAATTTGCTCTATCATTTTTTTATAGTTTCAGTTCTCCCCCACCCCCAGATTTTCAATTTAGTCTTTTATCTGCTTGAGCCTAGTAAGCTTAATTATTTTAGTTTATTTTTTTGGATTATAAAATTTTAATTTATTATTTTATTTAAATTCAATTAAGATATAATGTATTATTGGATTTAGAGGCAGGGGTCAGTGATTTACATCTTATATAACACCCAGTACTCATTACATCACATGTCCTCCTTCATACCCATCATCCAGTTACCCCATCCTCTACCCTGTTCCCCTCCTACAACCCTCAGTTTCTTTCCTATGATATGAATCTCTTATGGTTCGTCTCCCTCTCTGATTTCATCTTGTTTTATTTTTTCCTCTTTTCCCCTATGATTCTGTTTTGTTTCTTAAATTCTACATATTATAATTGACTTTCTCCGTTGACTTATTTCGCTTTGCATAATATCCTCTAGTTCCATCCACGTCATTGCAAATGGCAAGATTACTTTTTTTTTTTTTTGATGGCTGAGTAGTATTTTAAAGTTGTATGTCTAATAGTTCAACTATCAGGAGCCCTTGTGGATCTGTTTCTATTGCCTATAAATGTCTCTACTGGTTTTCATTTATATTATCTTATTTCCTTATATGCCTGATTATTTTTAACTGTCTGCTGGACGTATTATTTGAAAAGTTATTTGTAGAAATGGTTTGAGGCCTTGTGATGTTACCTTCTTTCACAGAGTACTTTTATTTGCTGCTGCCATTTCTTGAGGCACCAGCACTACAAAGTCCCCTCAACCTAGTTCAGGTTTTCTGGGCTATCTCAGGATTCAAAGCCAGACATTCATTTGTGCAGGGGCTGGTTTATTTCCAGTTTACCTTTATTCTTTGGGGTAGCCAAAAGAAGGGACCCCCACTTTTCATTTTGGTCCCTGCTTTGATCCCCCTAGGCCCTCAAGTCTGGTAGAAACTTCCTCAGCCTCTTTCTCATCAATAGATGTTCCAAGGCAAAGGCATCCCTCTTTGGATTTCTGTCTTCCTCACATTCCAGCTCAACCCTTTTTTGCCAGCACATTAGTTCTCTGAGGTCTCATTTCTGTTTTTGTAGCTTGATCCCCTGTTCTCAACAGTAAGCATTGTTTTGAATTAACAGTAAGAGTAGAGCTGTTTCCCTAGCACATGTCACCTCCAGGACACCCTGACAGGACATCTTGGATGGGAGATAGGTCAGCATGTCCCTGATCAACCTCTCCCCTGGCCAAGTTCTAGAGCTTCATTCTGATTCAGCTGCCATTCTGGGAGCCTTAGCCCAAGACATCAGCTGGAGCTCTGCATAACAGTTTCCTGGCTCAGCCTAAAGGCAAGCGTGCTAGGCCAATGTGGCGCAGAGGGAAGGAGGCACAAACAGGCCACGAGTTATTAGCCATGTGCTTTTTTCTCCCACCCCTTCCTGAGACTTGTTCTTGCCAGCTCCAAGCAGGATACCTCATTGGAGCTTTGCCCAGAAGAGCCTGGGGCTCCCTTCCCAGGAGTACCATCAGTGTGGTCCTACCTTCTTTCCACCTTCTGTAAACTGCCTAACATAGCTGGCCTGCTCATGGCCTATGACAGATACTTCCAGCTGCAGGTAAATAATGCTCCTTCTTGGAGATCGTCCAAGTTCAAGGAAAGAGGGGACAAGGGGAAGCCAGTACCAGAAATATTTACCATTCTTTACCAGAATAAGGAAAGCTCTCCCAAAAGCTAGTCTGTGCCTTATAGTCAACTGGCAAGTCACTTGAGCACCCTTGTTGCAAGGGAGTCTGGGGAAATGAACAGTAAAGTGTATGTAGAAGAAAAGAGGTCTTAGAGCAGGTGTGGACATAGCCAACTCCTAATGTCTACCACATTCCCTCCTGACATCAGCACTATGCTGAATTTATAACTTAAAAAAAAGAAAAAACTTTTTTACTATCTCTTTATCTAGATATTGAGAGCAAGTTTGACTATGAGTATTCTGCTCTCTTGTTGAGTTTCTTTGTGAACACTTTTATGATAAGAATTGGCCATTCAAATGGAACTAGTTCTCAAGGTGGCTGGGAAAGTGGAGCAGTAGATGGAAGATGGACTTAACAACCAACATTGCTGACTTCAGCAACCCTCCCAAGAGGCTTATTAGAAACATAATTTATTTAAGAGCCACTTACACTTCCTTTTTTTTAACTATTTCTTGAAATACTTTGTCATCATATGTTTTTCTTACTGGTTTGTAGGAACTCTTTATATACTGGGAAATTACTCTTTGGGATATGAGCTACCTGTTTGCTTCAGGAGACCCCAAAGGTCCAGACTTCTTTGTCTCAAAGATCATGGTTCAATGTGCACAGGAGGGAGACAGGAAGCCAAGGATTGGGCCACTAAGCAACTATCCTTCAGGTGCCTGAGCCCTATGCACAGTCTCCCCAGCCAGATCCTGCTTTTGGAAACCTCCCTCTGCCAGTCTTCATGGTGGGACCTGTAACAATGGCCAGAAATGTGGTGATGAGCTATGTTCCAGGCCGCTGCCTTAAACAATAAGGAGACATACTAGAGCCCAAAGTGGGAGCTGGTACTTGGTGGCAGTTGATACTGACACCAGCCTTCAGGCCAGAGGGCAGATCCTCTGGCCTGAAGCTTTCCCCTGGTGCCACACAGACAAGCAGAATATACTGCTTTGTTTATAGCAATTTACTTCATCCTTTCAGTTTTTTAATTAAATTTTTCAGCTTTTTAATTTAAAATTTTATTTTGGATGGTAACATAGTCACATAGGTCAAAAATTAAAAGGTACAATAGTTTTGAAATAAGTTTTGTGGGTTTTACTTACATTTATTTTATGCAGAATTTACTCCCAGGCCCTAAGTTTTTCTCTCTTCATTTCCTTCTGGGATATCTTTTTCTTCTGTGCAACCTCTTCTTCTGGTTTAGGAACAGTCTGCTCTTTTTCAGTAAGGCTCATATCTGTGGCAGGGAGAGCTCATATATAGGTTAGCCTGAACATGTGCTCTGTGAGTTCTCACCACACGTCAGGGGGTTTTGTTCACCTGGATATGCTCAATGACTAGAGAATCTACATCTAAACCCTTAAGTTCAGTGTTACTCTGCATTTTAACCTGTGTAGTAAAAATTCACTCTTTTCAGATCACTAACCCTGTCCAGCCCCACTGTTTGGCCTTAGCACACCTACCAACTCAACCATTAGAGCAACAGAATGGCACACATTGCTTCTATAAAGTAATATCCTTCAGATACATGGTGGCTTTTCAGATATGCATACCATTGATATGTTCATAAAATGAACACAAAGCTTGAACCTCGTGATTTGCATGATTTTGTAGGGCTTTCTGGATCAAGTGAATAGTGAACCGTTTTTAGAGGTCACCTCAGGCCACTTATGGAAAGAACAGAAATAAGTTTTGAAGTCAGAAACTGTGAGGCCTCCAGCATTCATTTTCAAGAGTCTTGTCGTTATTCAGGGTCCCTTGAGATTCCATATGAATTTTAGGATGAATTATTCTGTTTAGATTGTTTTGATGTTATTGGCGTCTTAGCCATATTAAGTCTTCCAGTCCATGAACAGGGGATGTCTTTCCATTTACTTGAGTCTTCTTTAATTTCTTTCAGCCATATTTTGTAGTTTTATTATGAAGTAGCTGACTTATATTATTAGTCTCTTTTTGTAATGAAAGTGTTGAACTTGATAAAAAAAAATTTGCATCAACTGAAGATTGTTAATTCTTTGAATATTTGGTGCTATTTACCAGTGAAGCCATTTGGTCAGTCATAAGCTCTTTTTTGTTCGGAAATTTGTGATTACCGATTCAGTCTTCTGCTAGTTATACATTCATTCTTATTTTGTATTTCTTCATGATTTGGTCTTGGTAGGCAATGTGTTTCTAAGCATTTGTCCATTTTATGTAGATTGTCCAATTTGTTGGCGTACAATTGTTTATAGTATTCCCTTATTTATAATTTTGACTTGTGGCATCAGTTGTAATGTTCCTGTTTGATTTGATTATCATTCCATTCTTTTCTCTTTTTCCATCTGGCTAACAGTTTATCAATTTTTATGATCTTTTCAAATAGTATATTTTGGTTTCATTCTTTTCTCTATTTTTTTATTCTCTTTATTATTTTCACTCAAATATCTATGATTTTCTTGCTTCTTTTTTATTTGGGTTTAGCTTGCCTTTATTTTTCTAGTTTCAAAGGATGGAAGGTTACTGATTTGAGGTCCTGCTATATAGATTCTTACAGCTATGATTTTTCTGTCTAAAAAGTGCTTTTGCTACATCCTATAATTCTTGGTATGTTGTTTTCATTCCTTGGTCTCAAGATATTCTCTAATTTCCCTTGTGATTTCTTCACATTGCTTAACAATGTGTTGTTTCATTTCCACATATTTGCAGATTGTCCACTTTCCCTTTAGCTTTTGATTTCTGGTTTCATTCCATTGTGATTAGAAAAGATACCTTTAAGATGTCATTCTTTTTAAACCTATTGAAATTTGTTTTGTGATCCAACATGTGGTCTCTCCTGGAGAATGTTCAATATGCACTTGAAAACAATATATTCTGCTGTTGTTAAGTGGAATGTTCTATATATGTACATAAGGTACAATTGGTCTATATTGCTTTTTTAAGTCTTCTGGTTCCTTATTAATCCCCTATCTAGTTGTATCCATTATTGAAAGTGGGATATTGAAGTCTCCTTCAATTATTGTAAAACTATTTTTCCTTTCAACTCAATGCTTTCTTCGTATATTTAGAAGCTCTGATGTTTGTTGCATATGTTTATAATTGTTACATCATCTTTGGTGAATTGACCCTTTTATCATTTTACAATGTCCTTCTTTGTCTGTTGTAATGTTTTTTTAAATAAAATCTATTTCTATGATATGAGTATAGCCATTTTGGTTAGTATTTCCATGGACTATCTTTTTCTATTCTTTCATATTCAACCTATGTGTGTCCTTAGATATAAAGTGAGTTTCTTATAGATAGCATATAGTTTGATTCTGGCTTTTTACCCTTTTTTTTTTTTTTTTTTAATTGAGGAGTTTAATCCATTTACATTTGAAGTAATTACTGGCAGGTGCCTCAGTGGTTCAGTCGGTTAAGTATCCAATTCTTGATTTTGGCTCAGGTCATGATCTCAGAGTTGGGAGACTGAGTCCCACATCTGACCCTGCACCATGCATGGAGTCTGTTTAAGATTTTCTCTCTCCTCTTCTTCCGATGGCCCTTCTCTCTCTCTCTCTCTTCTCAAAAAAAAGTAATGAAGTAATTACTGACAGATAAATACTTAATATTGCCATTTTGTTATTTTCTGTATGTTTCATAGCTTTTTGTACCTCATTTCCTCCTTTATTATTTTACTTTGTGTTTATTTTTTTAGTGACATGTTTTGACATGTTTTGATTCTCTCTTTTCCTTTTATATATATTCTATATTTTCTTTTTGATAACCAGGTGTAACAAAAACATTCTAAAGCTATAGCAATCTATTTTAAAGTGATTACAATTTAATTTCAATTGTATATAGAAACATTGCCTACTCCTTTACAGTTCCATTCCACCTACTTTATGTTATTGAAGTCACAATTATATCTTTATATATTCTATAGCCTTTAACATAGAATCATAGTTTTTTATGCTTTTGTCTTTTAAATCTTAGAATGAAAAATGGAATTACCAAACAAAATTACATAATATGGGTTTTTATATTTGTCCTTATTTTTACCTTTACCAGAGAACATTATATTTTATTGTCTAGCATCCTTTCATATCAACTTGGACTCCCTTTAGTATTTCTTGTAGGGTAGATCTAATGGTAATGAATTCCATTGGTTTTTGTTTATCTAGAATGTGTTCATTTTGTTTTTGAAGGGTAGTTTTGCTGGATATAGTATTCTCAAATGTCTTTTTGTTTTTGGAGGGTAGTTTGCTGGATATGGTATTCTCAGATGTCAGTTTTTCTCTTAGCACCTTAAATACGTCATCCCACTGCCTTCTGGCCTTCAGTGTTCCTGCTGAGAAATATCCTTATTGAGTATGCTTTTTACTTAATGAGCCACGTTTCTGCTTTCAAGATTATTTGTCTTTGATGTTCCATGGTTTGATTTTGGGGGGGGGGGGGGATACAAAGTATTTAATGCATTTAACAGATTCTTACAAGCATGTATTTTGTGTCAGGCTCTATTTTAAGAGCATTCCTCAAACGCATTCCTTCAGTCCTCATAATAATGCTCTGAGGTGGGTACTGTTACTATCCCTCCATGAGAGATAGGGAAACTGAGCCATAGAGAAGTTATGGACTTTGACCAAGAATCCTGAGTCTGGTTTGAAGCCAGACTGGCTGGCTCCAGAGCCAACGCTGTCCATCCTGACCCTGTGCTGCCTTGTGTGTACACATGACAACTGATAAAACATCAAGGGATGGTTCTTGTGAGTATTTCTTTTTCCCCCCGAATACAACACTTAAAAAATCATCTCTAGTTTGGCCTTTATCTTTTGCTGATTTTTCTCAATCCTTGTAATACCTCAAGGGCAAAATCCATTTGTCCTTAAATATTTAATGAGAGACATACAACCCATCTCATAGACACAAATGCTTCACTCTGTCTTGACATGGATGGGTCACTGTTGTGTGTTATGGGGTCAGTCCTTTCTACTGGTTTGTAAGTTCCCTTAGGACAAGTATCCCATCTTGTATTTCTTTCTTTCTTTCTTTCTTTCTTTTTTTATTGTATTTTTTTCTTTTTCTTTTTTTTTTAATAAATTTAGTTTTTATTGGTGTTCAATTTGCCAACATACAGAATAACACCCAGTGTTCATCCTGTCAAGTGCCCCCCTCAGTGCCCATCACCCATTCAATTCCCACCCCTCGCCCCCTCCCCTTCCACCACCCCTAGTTTGATTAAAATCTGTCACAATATGGGTTCCTTTGGGGTTTTCCTACATGGAGTGTCTGTTGAGCTTGGATTTGTAAATCCATGTCTTTCCTCAAATATGGGAACTTTTTAGCCATTATTTCTCCAAATAAGCTCTCTTCCTCTCTCTTGCTCTCTCTGTTATTCTTCTGGGACTTGCAAAAATGCATATATTGGTCTGCTTGTTGGTGTCCTGTAAGTCCCTTAGGCTATTTTCATTTTTCTTCATTCTATTTTCTTTTTGCTGTTTGTATTCAGTAATTTCAAATAACTTGAATTCCAGTTCATTGATTCTTTCTTTTGTCTCTTCAAGTCTACTGTTGCACCCCTCGAGTGAATTTTTCTATTTAGTTTTTACTATGTTTTTAAGCTCTAGAATTTTAGTTTGGTTCTTCTTTATAATTTTTACCTCTTTGTTGATATTCTTATTCTGTTTACGTATCATTTTCCTGATACGTCTATCTGTTCGTGTTCTCTTTGAGCATATTTAAGACAATTGTTTTAAAGTCTTTGTCACATAAGTTCCAGGGCTGTGTTTCTTTAGCATCAGTTTCTGGAAGTATTTATTTTGAATGGGTCAGTACCATATCTAACCATATCTGTGTTTCTCTGTTTCTTTGTATGCCCTCTGATCTTTTGTTTGATATTAGGCATTTGAAAAAAAATGACCACCTTTCCCAGTCTTTGCAGACTGGCTCCCCTCTTTAGCCAGTCATAAAGGCTCATTTTAAGAATTTTTTTTCTAATGTCTTTTTCTTTCTTTCTTTTCTTCCTTCTTTCCTAATACCATAGGTTGGGCTTAGGTAATTGGTTATCATTCTGATATATGATGATATATATCTCTCTGATATATGATGTTTTATGTTTCTAAGTATCCCTTTTTTTTCTTTTTTCTTTTTTAAGATTTTGTTTATTTATTCATCAGAGACACACAGAGAGAGACAGAGACACAGGCAGAGGGAAAAGCAGGCTGCCCTCAGTGAGCCCGATGTGGGACTTGGTCCTGGGACCATGGGATCATGCCCTGAGCTGAAGGCGGACACAACTGCTGAGCCTCCAAGGCATCCCATTTTATTTTTTTCTTTTTTCAAAGATTTTATTGTGTCTGAGTATCCTCATGAAAGCCTCACTTCTGTGGCATTTCACCAACTTGACAGCAGTTAGTGTTTTTATTACCATTTACTTGTATGAACCATTTTTAATTTCAGTTAACTAACATTAATTTAATGAATTAATTGATTAATTAGTCATAAGTTCTACTCAGTTGTATTTTGGTTAGAGAACAGGATTTATATCAGGAGTTGGCAAACTTCCTCTGTCAGGAATTAGAGAGTAAACATTTCAGGCTTTGTAAATCTAGTCTCTGTTGCAACTACTCCACTCTGCTGTATTTGTGTAAACAAATAGGCAGGTATGGCTGCATTTTGATAAAATTACTTACAAAAATAGATAGTAGGCTGTATTTGGCATGCCAATCTGCAGTCTACATGATACCTGCTATTTTGTTGAGGTTTGCTTTTAGAGCAATTTTTTATGTGTCCATGTGTACCAAAGAATGTTTGTTTTCATTTTGTATATGCCATTAAGTCATGTTTACTAACTGTTCAGTTCAGACCACCTGAATCTGCAGATTTCTGCCTTGCTATGACTCATCATTATTTGAATGTGTATTAAAATATCCCTGAGGGTGGTTTTGTCCCTCTCTTTTGACTTGCTCTTTCCCCAGTGATGTTTCTGTCACAAAATCTACTTTGGTATTTATATAATACTAGTAGCTCTTTTTTTATTCTTTTCTAATGTACTTTCTCTATCTTTTATCACCAAGCTTAAGCCTTTTGTATTTTTTGTTTTCTTGGTTTTCTTAAGGCCAATATAAACTTTAGCCAGAGTTGTTTTTTTTTGTTTTGTTTTGTTTTTTTGTTTTGTTTTACTTTTTATTTTTAAAGATTTTATTTTACATATTCATGAGAGACAGAGAGAGAGAGAGAGAGGCAGAGACACAGGCAGAGGGAGAAGCAGGCTCCCTGCAGGAGCCGGATGTGGGACTTGATCCCGTAGCTCTGGGATCATGACCTGAGTCACCCAGGCGTCCCAGTATTGTCGGTATTTTTATTTTAGCCATTCTGATAGGTGTGTCATGGTATCTCCTTCTTAGCTTTAATTTTTTAGCCAGAGTTGACTGTATTTTTTTCGTATCTCTTTTAGCATTGTCTGGATTTATGTCTTCTTTGAATATTTCCTCCAAAACATTTTCATGGTGGATATTTCTTGTGGCAAACCTTTAGAGGTCTTAAAAGCCTAAGAATATTTTTTATTATACTCTTATATGAATATCTGTTTGAGTAAAAAAGTTTAAGTTGGGATCCCTGGGTGGCGCAGTGGCTTGGCGCCTGCCTTTGGCCCAGGGCGCGATCCTGGAGACCCGGGATCGAATCCCACGTCGGGCTCCCGGTGCATGGAGCCTGCTTCTCCCTCTGCCTGTGTCTCTGCCTCTCTCTCTCTCTCTCTCTGTGACTATTATAAATAAATAAAAAAAATTAAAAAAAAAAAAAGTTTAAGTTAACGAGGTTTTTTTCTAATATATTAAAAATACTACTTTATTGTATATCTTGGTCCCTCTTTTGTAGGTGATAAATATGCTTTTGTTTTTTTAAGAAACTTCCAGGTTTTTTCTATCTTTGATATTTTCAAACTCTATGTTTCATCCTAAAGTATCTAAATATCAGTCTTTCCATATCTTTTTTTTTTCCTTAGTTCTATGAAAAATGTTGGTATTTTGATAGGGATTGCATTAAGTCTATAGACTGCTTGGATAATACAGACATTTTCACAATATTGATTGTTCTAATATGTGACCATGGAATATCTTCCCATTTATTTGTGTCATCTTTAATTTCTTTGATCAGTGTTTTATAGTTTTTGGAGTAAAGGTCTTTCATGTCCTTGGTTAGGTTTACTCCTAGGTATTTTATTATTCTTTGTACAATTGTAAATAGGGTTGTTTTCTTAATTTCTCTTCTGCCACTTTGTTATTATTAGTGTGAAGACATGCAACAGATTTCTGTATATTAATTTTCTGTCCTTTGATTTTGCTGAATTCATTTATCAGTTCTAGTAATTTTTTGGAGTCTTTAGGATTTTCTATGTAGTAATGTATAGTAGTATCATGTCACCTGCAAATAGCAAAAGTACTACTTACTCCTTAACAATTTAGATTCCTGTTTCTTTTTCTTTTTTCTTTTTTTTTTTTTTTTTTTTTTTCCTGTTTCTTTTTCTTATCTGACTACTGTGGCTAGGACTCCCAGTATTATGTTGAAAAACTAAGTAGTAGAGAATGGACACCCTTGTCTTATAACTGATCTTAGAGGAAAAGCTCTCAGTTTTTCACCTTGAGCATGTTAGCTGTGGCTTTTTCATATATGGCCTTAATTATGTTTTTGTGTCTTACATGATCAGCACTCATGGAGGCTTTCAACCTAAGGCCATTTGATTTTCTTTAATTCCATGAAATAACTGTATTATTTCCTTAAATATTTCCTTCTCTCTCCTTTCTCTCTCTCCTGAGGGACTCATTTTGTAGATATTAGGCCCATCTGTCATCCTCCATCTGCCTTACTTTTCCTATATGGTTTCTCCTCTTACATTTTCTTCCTCGGGCATGGCCTGGTCCTCCATCCAACTCCACTCAGACTTGGTTTTCAGCAGTACCCATTCTCCTGCAGATCCCATCCCTTAACCACTGTGTTGCTCAAAATTAATATCTATACTTGGTTCTTTTCTATAATTCCTTGTCTTGATACCATACTTATTTTAATATCTTAGGCCTTCCTTCTCTTCCAGCAGTCAGTATTGTCGTTTGGTGGTTTTTATTTTTATTTTTTGCAGCAGCAGCTGTGTTCCTCAGTCAGGGTTCTGTGCAGTGGAGATCCCTCCTTGCAGTACATGTTGCAGAGGAGCCCAGGCAGACCATGGTGCCAGTGTATCCACCCAGGCATGAAAGAGTCTTGGGCAAGGCCCAAAGACAGATGCCCCAGGATTGTAAAACTAAGGCCAGCCACTGCCTCCCAGGTGCCTCTTCCCCCCTTAGACTTGACCTCACGCCCCCAGAGAGCATCCACATGAGGGAACAACTCCTCCTGGATGGCCAGCCACCTGCCCCTCTACCCCTAATATTCTACTTCCATCCTGCTCTGAAAGACCAAGCTACTGTGGCCACTAATCAGTGTAGTTGAAGGCCAGCAATGACTGTGCTAGCAGACTTAGGGGACACAGAGGAGCAGAACGTACCCTAGTTTTCTTTGCTGTATCCTTGCACTGTGTCCCTCCCTTGCTCCCTGCCACTCTACCTCACACGCGCCAGCTCAGGCTTTTAGCTTGCCTGGTACTTCCCAGCATGTAGAGAAATTGTTCTCACCATCTGTAGTTTCTCCAGGGGATGTCTGGGGGTCAGATGGGCACAAGGGCCTCTGCCTGACCAGGGAAGCCCAGCACAGTCCAGGTCTCCTCATTGACACTTGCACTCAATTGTCACTTTTGTGTCCACAGGGTCTGCGGAAGAGGGAGCTACTGAAGGAGCTGCTGCCAGTCATTGGGCAGAATCTCCGCTTTCAGCGCCTCTTTACCGAGTGTCAAGAACAGCTCGACATCCTGAGGGACAAGTAGCCTGCCCAGGCCTTCCCTGGCTGCAGCAAGGGCAGGGCCACACTCTCGCCACTAACAACGTGCAGGGCCCCCTCTCACCTCGTCAGGCTACAGAAGGACGAGGAGACACTGGCAGGAGGTGGGTTGTCCTGTGCCAGCGCTGGCCCAGCAACCTGGGCAGACTTCCCCTATGTCCTGGGCCTCTTGCTCCCTCAGAACGGGGCAGCTCTGCCAGCCACTCATCCCTCCCTCCAGGATCCCCGTATGGAGCAGGGGCTGGAGCCCTGCCCTGCTGCCCTGGAGTCACTGAGGCACTCCCAGGCCTGCCGTCTCCAGCACGGTCCCGAGGTGGACACTAGTCCCTGCCGCTGCAGGCACCGTGCTGCTTCAGCTATGACGAATGAGCCATTTGTGAAAGAGAGAACCCTGAAATGTTAGTGTATTATGCAGTCAGTAGACTGACCTGAGACCTATGTAAAAGGAAAGGCTATTCCAACACGGACTATTTTTGTACTAGAATTTGCTAACTTGTAATATGGAATTTTCCTTTTGGCCAATAATCAGGATTTCCCTATAAGTCACTTGGACATTGGTCACTTGTAGGAAATTTAAACTCTAATTATGACAGCTACATTGAAAAATAATTGTACTGAAATTAACTTGTCTATCTTCATTTGGTTTTAATTTTTAAATGTTTGTAAAAAGAGACTGTTTTTTGGGGAATGGGGCAGAGGGGTGGGCGATTTCTTTTGTAAGTGTAAAATAAATGAACACGCATTGGATACCAAATCATCCTGGCTTCCCCTGCCTTTTCCTTCTAATTTCTATCTTCCTACCCCTACTATTGATCCCTATCCCAAAATGGGCAGTTATGGAACATCAAAACCAGAAGGATCTTTGATGTCATCTAATGACCTCAACCTCTCTGTGGAGAAACTCATTTCCCAGCATGGAGGTCATTTCCTTGACCATGAAGCATCTCAGGCTTCTGGGGCTAGCAGGTAGGCCACCTCCCATGAGTCTCTTCCCAAACCAGGCATTAAGGTCTTTGCTTCCAGCTCTGCTGTGCCTCTTGGTCCCTGATCATGCTGGGCACCAAAGGCTTGTCAATTTCATGGAAGGAAATCAGCAAGTACAGACTTGTGTTTTCTGAAGAATTATCTGAAAGCTGTGATTTTCCTAGAAAGTGGTCCAGAAGCTGACCCACGGGAGAGGAAATAGCCGGAATCACAAAATCTTCAAGCATGGTGAGAATGGAACATCTTTACCTCTGTGTTACGTACCTGAGGGTTGCCTCCCTGCCAGCTATGTGGGATCCTGAGTCTCAAGACAGAGGCCTGGATTTGGACTCTGGCCACTAATTTCTCCTCTCTGGAAGCTTTCTTACCTAGTGGCCATCTTACTGCCTTCTCATTCATGTCAAGTAGCTGGATGAGACACAGGCATACATGCATGCCTGAAAAAGCTGGAGTGTACAGAGTACCTGTGGGTATGAACACTTCAAAAGCCAGGCTGCAAGTATAAGCTTTTCTTTAAGGAATGAGGAGCCAGAGATGCGATGTGGGTCAGGCAGCTCCCCTGGCAATTCTGCAGCATGGCATGGAGAACTTTGTGGACCACAAGATGCAGATGGCCTCAGGACTGATAGGCTTGTCCGGAATCCAAACCAGCAAAAATCTGGGCCTTGCTTTTCAACTGTCAAATGGAAGTTAAGGAAACCTGCATAGTTGTGAGGACTAACTAGGATCATATAGGCAAAGTCCTGGTGCTTTACAAATGCCTCCTAGAAGAAAACTTTAACAGTCAGTGTTTTTACACTATTATTTGTGAATTTTTTGTCTGTTTTTTTAAGTAGGCTTCTGCCCCGAGATCAAGAGTCAGACCCCCAACTGACTGAGCCACCTGATGCTATTATTTGGAGAGGATAGGAAAATAAGCAGAAAGATGTCAGGGACTTCTTCCAGCCAAAACGGAATAACAGACCAAATTGACCCTCCTACCTGAACCAACCAAAAAAGCCAGTCAACATACATGAAACAATGATCTCAAGACACTGAATATCCGAAAACAAAAGACAGTAACTCTGGGAGATGGAAAAAACAAACAAGATGAGCTCTATGAATGCGGTAGCTTACTACTCAGAGTTTCCAGGCTGCAGCAAAGGAAGGGGAAACTGAGGTAGAACCCAGCCAACTACGTGAGCTAAAGAAATAAAGCTGAGAGCCCAGGGAGACCGAGGCAGCCAGAGTTCACAGGACAGAATACCAGATAGGAGAAGCTCCATAGAGAACCCTGGAGCTCAGTAGAGGGAGCCCTACCCTATCAATGCATACTCAACTGACCACTGTAAGGCTGTGCAAATGAGACAGCCCACGGTAGGCAGAGAACCACCTGAAATGATTAAAGTGAAAATTGCCTACGTATTACTCAGGGCTAAGAAAAGTATTGTTCCTACCAACCGGACTAGAAAAACTTGTAATTTATAGGCTTGGGGTAGAGTACTCAGGAAATATTGCCTAAATATTGAAAAATAATTAGAATACTGCTCCAGATTCATCTAAGTAAAATAAAAGCAAGACCCAAAAAGGATCAAACTGGTTCCAACTAATTAATTACATTGCAAAGCAAATTTCAAGAGGCTTTATAACAAAACAAAAGTATGCAACATCCAACAGTAAAGTTCACAATGACTACCAGGCACATGAAGCAAGGACACAATCCAAAATGAGAATAATCAATCTTGACTGATCAATCAAAACTGACCCTGAACTTACACAGAGATTATAACTAGCAGAGGACATTAAAATGGTTAATACGATCCATTGTGTTCAAAAAATTAAGTACAAACATAGAAGACTATAAAAAAGTCACAAACCTTTAGAGATGAAAAAGATGAAGCCTTGTGGAAGAAAAGATCTGTTTTGTTTTTTTTTTTAAAAGATTTGTGAATGTAAAGCCATAGCAATAAAAATGTTCCAAAACAGATGTAAAAAAAATCTGTAAGAAGAAAGAAAAAAAATAGTGTCAATAATCCATGGGACAGCATCAGGTAATGTAATATACAAGCAATAGAAGTCCTCAAAAGACAGGGGAAAAGAGAAAAGGGGATGACAAAAGTGTTTGGAGAAATCATGGCAAAAAAATTGCTCCACCCTTATTCTTTGTGCTTCTGCTGGTGACTCCTATGCCACTGTCCCCTTTCTCCTCATCCTACCCCTAATGCCTACTGACCTCCCTACTCTGTCCACTGATGCTCACACCTTCCCACTACCTCTGCCTGCTGACCTCATTTGCAAGCGGAAACACTAGGGGCCTGTATCTCCCAGGGCTGCACTCCTTGTCTCTCAAAATTCTGACCTAATTGTCTTGGGCACTTCCCAACTTTAGCCTCACTTTAGCCTCCAGATCACATGAAAAGTCAGAACCCTTTACAGTTAGGTTGGTGCAGTGAGAGATTGTATATATCCACAGCAGGTACACCAAGAGAAAGCAAAATCCATCATCTCTTCCCATACTAGACCTCATCCCTGTCCTTTCACATACATGGCAAATATTTTCTCCTGATTGTTCTTCATCTTTAAAGGTTATTTGTGTTTTGGTTTTAGTTTATAATTTTGTGAAATTTAATTATTGTTCTGTTGTAACTTAAATTTAATTAAAATTCAACTACTTTTGCAATTAATTATTTTAAACTTAGAACACTTCACCAAAGATACATGGAAGACAACTAAATAAGTACACAAAAAGATGTTCAACATTAGTCATTCAGAAAATGCAAATGAGGGACGCTTGGGTGGCTCAGCAGTTGGGCATCTGCCTTCAGCTCAGGTCATGATCCCGGGATCCGGGATTTGGCATCCAGCTCCTGCAAGGTGTCTACTTCTCCCTCTGTGTCTCTGCCTTCTCTCTGTGTCTCTCATGAATAAATAAATCTTAAAAAAAAAGAAAGTGCAAATGATGATAAAACCACAATGACATAACAAGACATACCTATTAGAATGACTTAAATTTTTAAAAATTATATGTAATACTGAATATTGATGAAATGTACAGCAACTGGAACTTTTATAAATTGCTAGCAGGGAAGCAACATAGTCACTTTGATAAAGTTTGATGGTCCTTATAAAGTTAAATATATACACTTACCATAGGAACCATTCCTAGGTTTTGTTTCTGTTTGCTTTTAAAGATACAAAACATTTTCATCAATACAAGAATGCCTCGTGTTGCCCTTAAAAAATTTACTGAAATATAATTCACACAACATGCTGTTCACCTATCTAAAATGTACAATTCAATGGTTTTTAGTAGAGTCACACATATGTGCAACCATCACCATTGTCACATTTTCATCACCTCAAAAAGAAACTCCATAGGCTTTATTATGACCCATTCCCAACATCCCTAAACAACCATCAATCTACTTTCTGCCTCTATAATTTCCAATTCTGGATATTTCATATAAATGGAATCATAGAATATGTAGTATTTTGTGATTGGCTTCTTGCACTTAGTATAATGTTATCAAGGTTCAACCATGTTGTAGCCTGTATTAATATTTAATTCCTTCCTATGGTCAAGTAATATTCCATTGTTTGGATTACAGCATTTGGCTTATCTATTCATCCACTGATGGACATTTGTGTCAGTTTCACATTTTGTGAAATTACAATTATGTGTAATGCCATCAGCATTTGTGTACAAGTTTTTGTATGGACATGTTTTTATTTCTCATGAATACATACATAGGAGTAGAACTGCTAGGTCATATGGTGACTCAATTAACTGAGGAACTTCTAGATTACCTTCCAAATGACTCTACCATTTTACATTTGTTGCCAGTAGTATATTAGGGTTCCGATTTATACACATTCTCACCAACTATCTAACTTCTTTATTATAGCTGTCCAACTGAGTGTGGAAAGGTATTTCAATGTGGTTTTCATTTTCATTTCCATAGTGACTAAATATGATGAGCATTTTTTAATGTACTTATTGGTCATTTAAATATCTTATTTAGAGAAATGTCTTTTCAGATTTTGCCAATTTTTAAAGTGGATTATTTGTCTTTATTATTGAGTTGTAAGGGTTTTTTATGCATTCTAATACAAGTTCCTTATTGGGTATGATTTACAAATATTTCCTCCCATTCTGCAGGTTGCTCTTTACATTCTTGATAATGTCTCTGAAGCTTTCAGTTTTGATGAAGTCCAGTTTTTTTCAATTGTTGCTTATTCTTCCAGTTTCATATCTAAGAAACCATTGATAAATCTGAGGTTATGTAAACTTACCCCTGTGTTTCCTACTAAGAATTTTATAGTTTTGGCTCTTATATTTAGGACTTTGATCCATTTTTTTATATTACCCATTCTGTGACTTTTTAAATTCAATTAATTAACATATAATGTATTATTAGTGTCATAGGTAGAGTTCAGTGATTCATCAGTCTTATATAATACCCGGTCCTCATTACATCACATGCCCTCCTTAATGTCCCTCACACAGTTATCTCATCCCCCCAGCCCTCTTCTCCAGCAACCCTCAGTTTCTTTCCTATGATTAAGAGTCTCTTATGGTTTGTCTCTCTCTGATTTCATGGTTTTATTTTTCCCTCCCTTCCCTATGATCCTGTTTTGTTTCTTAAATTCCACATATGAGTGAGATCATATAATTCTCTTTTTCTGGTTGACTTATTTCACTCAACATAATACCCTCCAGTTCTATCCATGTTATTGCAAATGGCAAGATTTCATTTTTTTGGTGGCTGAGTGGTATTCCAGTGTGTGTGTGTGTGTCACATCTTCTTTATCCATTCATCTTCTTGAGGAACCTCCATACTGTTTTCTAGAGTGGCTGCACCAGCTTGCATTCCCACCAAGAGTGTAAGAGGGTTATCCTTCCTCTGCATCCTCGCAACATCTGTCGTTCCCTACTTGTTAATTTTTTTTTCAATGTTAACAGCTTTTATTTCACAGTCAGTAAAAGGCTAGGTGCAGAGGTGACATTTTAAGTTCTACTTGTTAATTTTAGCCATTCTGGCTGACTTGGGGATGGTATTTTTTTTTTAAGATTTATTTATTTATTTATTTATTTATTTATTTATTTATTTATTTACGAGAGAGAGAGAGAGGCAGAGGAATAAGCAGGCTCTATGCCAGGAGTCTGACGCGGGACTCGATCCCAGGACTCCAGGATTGCGCCCTGGGCCAAAGGCAGGCACTAAACCGCTGAGCCACCCAGGGATCCCCGGGGCGGGTATTTCATTGTGGCTTCAATTTGTATTTCCCTGATGTCAAGTGATGTGGGGCATTTTCTCATGTGTCTGTTGGCCATTTGTATGTCTTCCTTGGAGAAATGTCTGTTCATATTTTCTGCCAATTTCTCAATTGGATTATTTGCTCTTTGGGTGTTGAGTTTGATGAGTTCTTAATAGATTTTGGATACTAGCCCTTTATCTGATATGTCATTTGGAAATACCTTCTCCCATTCTGTTGGTTGTCTTTTGGTTTTGTCGACTGTTTCCTTTGCTATGCAGAAGCTTTTTACCTTGATAAAGTCTCAATAGTTCATTTTTGCCTTTGTTTCCCTTGCCTTTGGAGACATGTCTAGTTAGAATTTACTGTGGCTGAGGTCAAAGAGGTTGCTGCTTCTGTTCTCTAGGATTTTGATGAATTCCTGAATTCCATTCAGGTCTTTCATCCACTTGAGTCTATTTTTGTGTATGGTGTAAAAAAGTGATCCAGTTTCATTCTTCTGCATGTCCAATTTTCCCAGCACCATTTGTTGAAGAGACTATTCTTTGTTGAAGAGATATTCTTTCCTACTTTGTTGAAGATTAGTTGACCATGGAGTTGAAGGTCCATTACTGAGTTCTCTATTATGTTCCATTGATCTCTATGTCTGTTCTTGTGCCAATACTATAGTATCTTGATGATTACAGCTTTATAATATAGCACGAACTCCAGAATTGTGATGCCACCATCTTTGGTTTTCTCTTTCAACATTCCTTTGGCTATTTGGGGTCTTTTCTAGTTCCATACAAATTTTAGGATTATTTGTTCCAGCTCTGTGAAAAATCTCTATGATATTTTGGTAAGGACTGCATTGAATGTGTGGATTGCTCTGGGTAGCATAGACATTTTAACAATATTTGTTCTTCTAATCCATGAACATGGGATGTTTTTCCATTTCTTTGTGTCTTCCTCAATTCTCCCATGAGTGCTCTGTAGTTTTCTGAGTATGGATCTTTTGCCTCTTTGGTTAGGTTTACTCCTAGGTATCTTACGGGTTTTAGTGCAGTTGTAAATGGGATCGAATCCTTAATTTATCTTTCTTCTGTCTCATTGTTAGTGTATAGAAATGCAACTGATTTCTGTGCATTGATTTTTACATCCTGCCACTTTGCTGAATTCCTGTATGAGTTCTAGGAATTTGGGTTGAAGTCTTTTGGGTTTTCCACGTAGGATGTCACGTCATCTGTGAAAAGTGAGAGTTTGACTTCTTTGCTGATTCAGATGTTTTTAAATTTTGTTGTTGTCTGATTGCTGGGGCTAGGACTTCTAGTACTATGTTGAACAACAGTGGTAATAGTGAACATCTCTGTCATGTTCCTGACCTTGAGGGAAAAGCTCTCAGTTTTTCCCCATTGAGAATGATATTCACTGTAGACTTTTTGTATATGGCTTTTATAATATTGAGATATGCTCTCTTTATCCCTACACTGTGAAGAGTTTTAAGAAAAGATGCTGTACTTTGCCAAATGCTTTTTCTGCAATAATTCAGTCAATAAGATGGTATAATTTTTCTTAGCCAGTTAATACGGTGGATTACATTGATTGATACTTGAACATTGAACCAGCCTTCCATGTCTGGAATAAATCCCACTTGATTATGGTATATAGTTCCATATACATATATAAAATATATATGTATATCCTTAATAGGATATATATACATATATAATAGGATATAATAGGACATGTGTATATGATATAATAGGGATATATATATTTATATATATATTTATATATATTATATAAATTTATTTATATGTGTATCTGTGTGTGTGTGTGTGTGTGTGTGTGTATCCTTTTAGGAATTTTTATAATGCAGGATCCCTGGTGGCTCAGTGGTTTAGCGCTTGCCTTCCGCCCAAGGCGATCCTGGAGTCGCGGGATCCAGTCCTACATTGGGCTCCCTGCATAGAGCCCGCTTCTCCCTCTTCCTATGTCTCTGCCTCTGTGTGTGTGTGTGTGTGTGTGTGTGTGTGTCTTTGTAATGTGCATTCATGCCTGTACTTTCCCTTCTTATACAATTTGTCTTGCTTTTGTATCAGGGTAACACTAACTTCATAAAATATGTAATTTTTTAAAGATTTATTTATTTATTTATGATAGAGAGAGAGAGAATGGCAGAGGCACAGAAGAAGGGAGAAGTAGGCTCCATGCCGGGAGCCCAATGCGGGACCCGATCCCTGGACCCTAGGATGGCGCCCTGGGCCAAAGGCAGGCGCTAAACCGCTGAGCCACCCAGGGATCCCCCATAAAATATATTTAGAAGCATTCCCTCCTCTTCTATTTCCTGGAAGACAATGTATAGAATTAGTATCAATTATTTAAACAGATTAGTAGAACTTTTTAATGAAATCATCTAGCAATGGAGACTTCTATTTTGATATTTATTTACAAATCTAATATCTTTAATATTTGCATGACTATCCAGATTACTTCATATTATATGTGTGGTAGTTTGTGTTTTTTGAGGAACTGATCCATTTCAACAAAATTATGTTTATGTAGTTGTACCTACTAGTCCCTTGTCCTTTTTATGTCTGCAGAGTTTGTAATGATAATTCATATTTAATCCCCTATTCCATTCCTAATATTGGTCATTTGTGGCTTCATTTTCCCCTTTGTCCAGTTTGCTACAGATTTATCAGTTTTATTTATCCTTTTTTTTTTTTGAGTTTGGAAGTTTTCCTTCTATTTTTATTTTTTGGAAGTTTGAGAATAGATTTATTTATTTATTTATTTATTTATTTATTTACTTATTTATTTATTATATTTATTTTTTATTGATGTTCAATTTGCCAACATATAGAATAACACCCAGTGCTCATCCCATCAAGTGCCCCCCTCAACGCCCGTCTCCCAGTCACCCCCACCCTCCGCCCACCTCCCCTTCCACCACCCCTAGTTCGTTTCCCAGAGTTAGGAGTCCTCATGTTCTGTCTCCCTTTCTGATACTTCCCACTCATTTTTTCTCCTTTCCCCTTTATTCCCTTTCACTATTTTTTATATTCCCCAAATGAATGAGACCATATAATGTTTATCCTTCTCCGATTGACTTATTTCACTCAGCATAATACCCTCCAGGTCCATCCACGTCGAAGCAAATGGTGGGTATTTGTCGTGTCTAATGGCTGAGGAATATTCCATTGTATAAATAGACCACATCTTCTTTATCCATTCATCTTTCGTTGGACACTGAGGCTCCTTCCACAGTTTGGCTATTGTGGACATTGCTGCTAGAAACATTGGGGTGCAGGTGTCTCAGCGTTTCATTGCATCTGTATCTTTGTGGTAAATCCCCAACAGTGCAATTGCTGGGTCGCAGGGCAGATCTATTTTTACCTCTTTGAGGAACCTCCACACAGTTTTCCAGAGTGGCTGCACCAGTTCCCATTCCCACCAACAGCGCAAGAGGGTTCCCCTTTCTCCACATCCTCTCCAACATTTGTTGTTTCCTGCCTTGTTAATTTTCCCCATTCTCACTGGTGTGAGGTGGTATCTCATTGTGGTTTTGATTTGTATTTCCCTGATGGCAAGTGATGCGGAGCATTTTCTCATGTGCTTGTTGGCCATGTCTGTGTCTTCCTCTGTGACATTTCTGTTCATGTCTTTTGCCCATTTCATGATTGGATTGTTTGTTTCTTTGCTGCTGAGTTTAATAAGTTCTTTATAGATCTTGGAAACTAGCCCTTTATCTGATACGTCATTTGCAAATTTCTTCTCCCATTCTGTCGGTTGTCTTTTAGTTTTGTGGACTGTTTCTTTTGCTGTGCAAAAGCTTCTTATCTTGATGAAGTCCCAATAAAGAATGAAACTAGACCACTCTCTAGCACCATACACAAAAATAAACTCAAAATGAATGAAAGATCTAAATGTGAGACAAGATTCCATCCAAATCCTAGAGGACAACACAGGCAACACCCTTTTTGAACTTGGCCACAGTAACTTCTTGCAAGATACATCCATGAAGGCTAGAGAAACAAAAGTTTTATTTATCTTTCAGAAGTTTTAGTTGAATTGATTTTTCTCTATTTTTCTGCTTTCAATTTAATTGATTCATGCTCCCATTTATTTGCTTCTGCTTGTTTGGGTTTTATTTTGGGTTTTTTTTTTAAGATTTTATTTATTTATTTATTTGAGAGAGAACGAAACACAACTAGGAGGGAGGGACAGAGGGAGAAGGAGAAGCAGACTCCCTGTTGAGCAGGGAGCCTGACTCAGGGCTAGATCCTAGGGCCCTGGGATCGTGATCTGAGCCCAAGGCAGGCACTTAACCAACTGAGCCACCCGGTGCTCCTGCTTTTCTTTTTACAGGTTTATGAAGTAGGACCTTATATTATTGATTTGAGACATTTCTCCTTCCCAGCTTTATTGAGATATAATTGACATATAACATTGTGTAAATTTCAAGTGTACAATGTGATGTTTTGATACTTACATATTGCAAAATGACTACCACAGTAGGGTTAGTTAAGACCTCTCTCACCTCACATAATTACCATTTCTTTTTTGTGGTGAAAACGTTTAAGATCTAGTTTCTTACCAATTTTCAAGTAGATAGGTGACCCTTAGGTAGTGTGGACATTTTAACAATATCAATTTTCCTAAATCATAAACACAGATGATTTTCCATTTACGTCCTCTTCAGTTTCTTTCATCAAAGTCATGGTTCTTAGTATATAGGTCTTTTACCTCCTCAGTTAAATTTATTCCTAAGTACCTCATTGTTTTTGAAGCTATATGATTGGGATGATTTTCATTCTTTCTCTTT
The DNA here is from genome assembly GCF_053574225.1 of Canis aureus. Classification (NCBI taxonomy): domain Eukaryota; kingdom Metazoa; phylum Chordata; class Mammalia; order Carnivora; family Canidae; genus Canis; species Canis aureus. Next base: position 35,093,125 of record NC_135637.1, on the reverse strand, counting down.
CAGATAGTTTATTGTTAGTGTATAGAAATGCAACTAATATCTGTATGTTGATTTTGTATACTGCAACTATTGAATTTGTTGATTAGCTCTAATAGTTTTTGTTAGAGTCTTTAGGATTTTCTTTTCCTTTTTTTAAGATTTATTTATTTATTTGCAGGGGGAGGGGCAACAGGAGAGAGAATCTGAAGCAGACTCCGTGCTGAGCATGGAGCCCTATGTGGGGCTCAATCTCAGGATCCATAAGATCACAACCTGGGTCAAAACCAAGAGTCAGTCACTCAACTCAGTAGCTCAACTGACTGTGCCACCCAGTCACCCCTAGTCTTTAGGATTTTCTATATATAAAATCATATTATCTGCGAACAGACAATTTTATTCTTCCTTTCTCATTGGAATGCCTTTTCTTTTTTTAATTATTTTTTACTTTTAAAAAAAAGAAAAAAAATTATTTTTTACTTTTAATTATTCCTTACTTTTCACTATTACTGTTGTTGTTCAACATAGTACATAGTATTTTGTGTACTTGAGAGAAAGAAAGCATGAGCAGGGGGCAGGGCGGGTACAGAAGGAGAGGGAGAAACAGGATCCCCTCTGAGCAGGGAGCCCAACATGGGGCTCAATTCCAGGACTCTGGGATCATGACCTTAGGTGAAGGGAAATGCTCAACCAACTGAGCCACCTAGGTGCCTCAGGATGTCTTGTCTTTATTTTTCTTACCTACCTGCTCTGGCTAGGACTTCCAGTACTATATTAAATTAGAGTGGTGAAAGTAGACATCCTTGTCTTGTTCTTTTTTTCAAAAAAAACTTTATTTATTTATTCATAGAGACACACAGAGAGAGAGGCAGAGATACAGGCAGAGGGAGAAGCAGGCTCCACGCAGAGAGCCTGATGTGGGACTTGATCCAGGGTCTCCAGGATCACGCCCTGGGCTGCAGGCGGTGCTAAACCACTGTGCCACCGGGGCTACCCCCTTGTCTTGTCCTTATCTTAGAGGAAAGACTTTCAATTTTCCACAATTAAGTATGTTAGCTGTGGGCTTGTCATAGATGACCTTTATTCTATACCCAATTTGATGAGAATTTTCATCATAAAACAATGTTGTTTTTTGTCAAATAATTTTTCTACATGTATTGACACAGTCATATGATTTTTATATTTCATTTTATTACAGTGTATCATATTATTGACTTGCATATGTTGAACCATTTCTGCATCCCAGAGATAAATTCCATTTGATCATAATGGATGATCTTTTTAATGTACTATTGAATTTAATTTGTTAATATTTTGTTGAGAAGTTTTGCATCTATACTATGATAATCAAGGAGGTTAGCCTATAGTTTTCTTTTGTTATCTGGATTTGGTGTCAGGGTAATACTAGCCTTGCAAAAGTTTGAGAGTATTTACTCCTCTAATTATTTGGAAGAGTTTGATGAATGGGATTAATTCTTCTTTAAAATGTTTGGCAGAATTCACCATTGAAACCATCTGGTCCTAGGTTTTTCTTTATTTGGAGATTTGTTTTATTACTAATTCAGTATCCTTACTCATTATTTGTCTCTTCATATTTAATCTTCATGATTCAGTCCTAGATAGCATAGGAATCAATAATTTCTTATAGGTTATTTAATTTGTTGGTATATAATTGTTCTTAGTAGTCTTTTATGGTCCTTTGTGTTTCTGTAGTATCAGTTGTAATGTCTCTTTAATTTCTGATTTAATTTGAGTGTTTTTTTCTTAGTCTCGCTGAAGATTTGTCAACTTTTTTACAGTTAAAAAGACAGCTCTTCTTGACATTTTCTATTATTTTTTTGGTCTCTAGTTAATTTCTTTTTTAAGATTTTATTTATTTATTCTTGAGAGACACAGAGAGAGAGGCAGAGACACAGGCAGCTGGAGAAGCAGGCTCCCTGCAGAGAGCCCGACGTGGGACTCGATCCCAGGTCTCCAGGATCACACCCTGGGCCAAAGGTGGCGCTAAAATGCTGAGCCACCCGGGCTGCCCTAATTAATTTATTTCTGCCATCTTTTTAATTTCCTTTTGCTAGCTTTGGGCTTGGTTTATAGCTCTTTATCTAGTAACTTGAGATATAAATTTAGGTTGTTTATTTGAGATTTTCTTCTTACTATAGCCATTTATTGCTATAAACTCCCCTGTTAAGACTGCTTGATTTCTCTCCCTCTGCCTGTGTCTCTGCCTCTCTCTCTCTCTCTGTGACTATCATAAATAAGTAAAAATTAAAAAAAAAAAAAGGGATCCCTGTGTGGCGCAGCGGTTTGGCGCCCGCCTTTGGCCCAGGGCGTGATTCTGGAGACCCGGGATCGAATCCCACATCGGGCTCCCAGTGCATGGAGCCTGCTTCTCCCTCTGCCTGTGTCTCTGCCTCTCTCTCTCTCTCTCTGTGACTATCATAAATAAATAAAAATTAAAAAAAATAAAATAAAAAAATAAAAAAAAAAGACTGCTTGATTTCTATGTTTATACCATTGTGATCAGAAAAGATACTTGGTATGATTTCAATCTTCTTAAATTTGCTAATATTTGGTTTTTGACTTATCATATAATTTATCCTGAAAGATGTTCTGTGTGTGAGAAGAATGTGTATTCTCCTGCTACCTGATGGAATGTTCTGTATATGTCTGTTAAGTCCATTTGGTCTAAACTATATTTCAAGTCCAAGATTTACTTATTGATTTTCTATCTGGATTATCTATCCATTATTGAAAGTAAGGTATTGAAGTCCCCTACTATATTATACAGTAGTCTATTTCTCCCTGCAGATCTATTAGTGTTTGCCTACTATATTTAGATCCTCCAATGTTGGGTGCATATTATATTTGTGATTATTATATTCTCTTCATGAATTGACTCCTTAGTTATTATACAATGACCTTCTTTCTCTGTTATTACAGTATGTATGTATTTATTTATTTATTTTTAAAGATTTTATTTATTTAGTCATGAGAGACACACAGAGAGGCAGAGACACAGGCAGAGGGAGAAGCAGGCCCCATGCAGGGAGCCCAACATAGGACTCAATCCCTGGTCTCCAGGATCCCGCCTGCCAAACTGCTGAGCCACCCAGGCTGCCCTCTTGTTACAGTTTTTAGATTAAAGTATATATTTTCTGACATAAGCATAGTTATCCCTGCTGTCTTTTGGTTTCTGCTCACATGGGATATCTTTTCCCATTCCTTTACTTTTAATCTATGTGTGCCCTTAAAGCTGAAGTGAGTCTCTTGTAGGCAGCATATACCTGGGTCTTGTTTTTTTATTTATTTATTTATTTATTTATTTATTTATTTATTTTTATTTTAAACCATTTAGCCACTCTATGACTTTGACTGGAGAATTTAATCCATTTATATTTATAATAATCATTGATAGGTGAAGTCTTACCAGGTAATAGGAGTTTTAAATAGTTATAAGTAATGTCATCTTATTAATTTTTTTCTAGCTGTTTTATAGTTCCTTGTTCTTTCTCCCCCTCTTGTTGCCTTCCTTTGTGAACTGATAGTTTTCCTTAATGATAATTCTTTGATTCCCTTCTCTTTATCTTTTGTGAACCTACTATAGATTTTTCCATTGTGGAGGCTTCTGTGAAATATTTATAGATATATATTTTGTGATTCTACTGTAAGTTTTTCCATTGTTGATATCACGAGGATTACATAAAACATTTATAGGTCTATTTTGATGTTGATAACAACTTGACATTGATCACATACAAAAATTCAACTGTTTTACTGCCCTCCTTATATATTTTTGATGTCACAATTTACCTCTTTTTATATTAACAAATATTTTAGCTATAGTTATTTTAAATGCTCTTGTCCTTTAACCTTTATACTAGAGTAACTGGTTAACACACACCACTATATTATAGTATTAGAGTTTTTTGAACTTGACTATGTACTTACCTTTACTGATGTGTTGTACATTTTCAAATGTTTTCATGTTATTAATTAGTATCCTTTTATTTCAGCTTGGAAAACTCCTTTCAGCATTTCTTATAAGGCATGTCTAGTGATGATGATCTTCCTCAGCTTTTGTTTGTGTAGGAACATCTTTATCTTCCCACATTTCTGAAGGACATATTTGCTAAATACAGTGTTCTTGGCTGACATTTTTTTCTTTCAGCACTTTGAGTATATCATCCCACTTTGTCCTGCCCTATATGGTTTCTGCTGAGAAATCCACTGATAGTCTTATGGGAGTTCCCTTGTAGGTTACAAGCTTCATTTCTTTTCCTGCTTTTAAGATTCTCCCTTAGAATTTGATTTTTGTCATTTTTATTGTAATGTGTCTTGGAAAAGATCTCTTTAGGTTGAGTTTGATTGGTGACCTATGAGCTTCATTAGTTTGGTAATCTAAATCTCTCCCCAGGTTTGAGATGTTCTCAGCCAATATTTCTTCAAATAAACTTTATGCCCTCTTCTCCCTTTCTTCTCCTTCTGGAACTCCAATCATTTACAATTTGTTTCTTTTGGTGGTATCCCAAATAACATGTAGGCTTTCTTCACTCTTTTTCAATTTTTGAAAATTCTATTCTGACTGGATGATTTCAAAATTCCTGTCTTTAACTTGCATATTCTTTCTTCCACTTGATCCATTCTGCTGTTGATGTTCTCTATTTCATTTTTTATTTCATTTATTATATTCTTTAGCTCCAGAATTTCTATTTGGATACTTTTTATTATTTCTATCTCTTTTTTAGGTCTTATTTTTTTTAATTTATTTATTTATGATAGTCACAGAGAGAGAGAGAGAGAGAGAGAGAGAGAGGCAGAGACACAGGCAGAGGGAGAAGCAGGCTCCATGCACCGGGAGCCCGATGTGGGATTCGATCCCGGGTCTCCAGGATCGCGCCCTGGGCCAAAGGCAGACGCCAAACCGCTGCGCCACCCAGGGATCCCTTTTAGGTCTTATTTTTAAAAGTAATCTCTACACCCAACATGGGTTTAAACTCATAGTACTGAGATCAAGAGTTGCATGCTCTTTTGGCTGAGCCTGCCAGGCACCCCAATCTCTATCTCTTTTTTTAATTTCTCATTTTGTTTGTGTATATTTTTCTGATTTTCATTGAATTTCATTGAATTTTTCATTGAATTTTTAATTTCTTTATGTTTTCTTGTAGCTCATTGAACTACCTTAAAACACCTATTTTCAATTCTTCATTGAAAAATCTTCATTGGTAAATCTCAGATCTGCATGTCTTTGGGACTGGTTACTAGTAGATTATAGTGATCTTTTGGGGTGTCATGTTTCCTTGATTTTTCATAGTTCCTGAAATTTTGCATTGATGTCTTTGCATTGAAGTAGCAGTCACTTCCTCCAATCTTACTAACTGCACTCAGGAGAGAAATAACCTTCTGTCAGCTCTGCTAGTGATTCTGAGGTTTTCTCAGTCCTTCCATGGATATACTTAGTGTACACTTTTTGCTCTCTCTGGTGGCATGATTCTTAAGCTTGACATCTTTTCTCAATCCTTCAATGCACCATGGTGGGTGCTTATATTCTCCCTTTTTCTTTCCCAAGCATGGTGGAAAAGTTTATGTTTATTGTCTCACCCTAACCTGCAGTTTGGGGCTGGTTTTCTTTGCATGCTCACAAGCCATTTACCAGAACTTACTCTCACCATCACTATTGGGAACACACATAGGGAGCCAGCCACAGATGTGGCATGTAGGTGAGGTACATGGAATGCTGGGGGTGCCTATGGACCAGTTGGTGGCATCTTCAGGTGAGGCAGGCATCCTTAGTAGCTTGTGGGTAGGATTTTGAAGGAGTCTGCAATGTGGTTAATAGGGATCTATTGAGGGCAGCCTGGGTGGCTCAGTAATTTAGTGCCACCTTCAGTCCAGGGCCTGATCCTGGAGACCCGGGATTGAGTCCCACATCTGGCTCCCTGCATGCAGCCTGTTTCTCCCTCTGCCTGTGTCTCTGCCTCTCTCTCTTTCTGTGTGTCTCTCATGGATAAATAAATAAAAATCTTTTTTAAAAAAGGATCTACTGAGATAAGATATCTTGGTCCTGAACTGTGGCACCTTGGAGAAATGGTGATTCAGGTAAACCAAACCATTCCTCTTACCATCTCCAATGCATTCAAATTCTTTTTTTTGCTTCAATTGTATGCTGGAACTTCTCCACCAGAAACCTGGACTTCCACAAAGACTCTTGCCTGTGAGTGACTATCGAAGACAATGTACTCCAGGGGTTTCTGGACAAGAGGGGCTAGAGTCATGTTGTTATTAATAGATTTCTTAAAATGTGGCATATACAAAGAATGGAATATATAGCCAGTATCATTCTGATACAAAAAAAAAACAGACAAAAGGACAGCCCGGATGGCTCAGTGGTTTAGTGTTGCCTTCAGTCCAGGGCCTGATCCTGGAGACCCAGGATTGAGTCCCACGTCAGGCTCCCTGCATGGAGCCTGTTTCTCCCTCTGCCTGTGTCTCTGCCTCTCTCTCTCTCTCTGTCTCTCATGAATAAATAAATAAAATCTTTAGGGAAAAAAACAGACAAAGACATCACAACATTTCATCAAGGTATCAAGACAATTGAATGGAGAGGTGCCTGAGTGGCTCAGTCAGTTAAGCATCTGACTCTTGATTTCAGCCCAGGTCATGATCTCAGGGTTGTAAGATGGAGCCCCACATCAGGCTCCATGCTGGAGGTGGAGCCTGCTTAAGACCCCCTCCCCCCACCCTGCCTATGCCTCCTACTCCTGCTTAAAAAAAAGAAAAAGAAAAAGAAAACAAAAACATTTTAATGAAGGAAATTTTTTTTCATCAAATGGTATGGGTAAAACTGGATAGTGAATCATAATTTTCTTGCTTATGGTTGACAGCAAAAATATCAATATATTGTGGGGTTTAATAACATGTAGGAAGAAGAAGTAAAATGTATGACAACAATAGCACAGACTGCAAGGGGATAAACTGAAGTATGTTTTAAATTCTTATGCTATATGTGAAATGCTATCATATTACTTAAAGGTAGACAGTGACAAATTAAATATGTGTATTGTAAACTCTAGTGCAACCACTAAAAATAACACAAGTAGTTATAGTTACTAAAGGCACAATGGAGATAAATGGGACTATAAAAAATACACCGTTCATTTCAAACAAGCAGAACAAAAATAGCAAAACAAGGCAGAAAAAAATAAGAAAAATGCAGATAGGACAAATTAAAAATAGCAAGGCAGAAGACCTAAACCCAAGCTAATCCATGATTACATTACATATAAATAGTCTAAACATTCCCAATTAAAAGGCATAGGTTTTTAGGTTGGATAAAAAGCAACAAACTGCTATAGATATTGTCTAGAAGAAACTTATTTTATACATAAAATAGATAGGTTAAAAGTGAATGGATGGTACACAACACTGTGAACATAATTAGTGCCACTGAATTGTGCACTTAAAATGGATGAAAAGTATGTTATATGTATTTTAACACAATAAAATAGAACAGTTAAAAGGTAAAAGATGGGAAAATAAATGATGGTAACAGCGTAGAAAAGGATTAAAATATTTGGCCTGACTGCGATGCTCTGATGGCATCTTATAAGGTTGGCCCTTGACTATTGTCTGGAAATGGATTTCAGGAGAGTTTCTATCATTAACTGGTAATAGAGGACTATTATGCCTAAATTTTGTACAAACAATATGGTTTATGCTAAACACTTGCTTTCCTTCTGGCAGCCTGGGATTTGGTTATATACCAGAAAAATATTGTCTTTGTGATCATCCCTCCATCAAAACCATGCATATTTAGTCTCTAATAACCTATCTGGATGACATTTCACACATGTCGTGACATCTTTTGTTGGGGTAACTCAGCATGTGTGACTCCACTAGGAAAAGACCCTAGAACTCTGCACATAGTTTCCCCTGAATTCAGCCCATGCATTTGATTTATAGGTTAAATTAATTCCTAACCAAATTCCAATCAGCTCTTTTTGAGAAACTGCCAATCTGATTCTGTAATTTATATGAAAATGCAAAGGAACTATAATAACCAAAAGGATATTTAAAAAGGAAAAAAATTGGAAGACCTAAAATGATTTTGAGTTATTTTAAAGCTCAGTCATTAAGACAGTATGATATTTATACAAAAATGTATAAATAGATGAATGGAATAGAATAGGGCATCCAGAAGTAAACTCAAAGATATACAGTAAATCTATTTTCAACAAAGTTGTCAAAGTAACTTAATAAAGAAAGTTTTTTTCTTTTTTAAAAAAATTTTATTTATTCATGAGAGACACAGAGAGAGAGGCAGAGACATAGGCAGAGAGAGAAGCAGACTCCCTGCAAGGAGTCTGACATGGGACTTGATCCCAGGACCCTGGGATCACACCCTGAGCCAAAGGCAGACACTCAACCATCAGCCACCCACTGATGGCTGAGCCATCAGCCACCCAGCCACTGATTTTCTTTAAGTGCCCCTAAAGAAAATCAATATTTTCAACAAATGTGCTGGAACAATTTGCCATCCATTTGTTTAAATAATGAACTTCAGTTCATACCACATATTTTTTAAAGATCTCAAAATGGAGTAAAGACCTAAATGTAAGAACTATAAACTTTATAAAAGAAAACATATGAGGAAATCTTAGTAACTGGGGGTTCTTAATGATAACATAAAGGCATGAAATATAAAAGAGAAATATAAAGCATATGTCATTAACATTAAAACATTGGAGTGAAGTAAAGGAAGATAGAAGAGTAAGAAGAATCAGGAATCTATCTTTCCACCTACATAAAAATTGTACTAGCAGAAACTGTCTGATGTAAGTATATTGGAATTCAAGTCTATTTGAATGATTACTTTTCTGGGAAAAGGTTGGGTCATAAATTACAGCTCATTTTTATTAATTTCCATTTCAGTACAGTAATGGCTACCCATCCTCCATCCACCAGGCCTGTGGCAAGCAATCATAATCTTGGTTCCTGGTGTGGCTTTCTGGAACCACATGAGCAATAAGGACCTTGTCACAAATATTAATGTTTGGTTTTCTCACTATGAGCAATAAGGACTTTGTCCTCAAATATTGGTGTCTGGTATTCTGATTTTTGACTGATGCTCTTGACCACTGAGATGCAGGCCCAGAGGCTAGCCACTGTTGTTTTAACTTGCACCAGTTGAAATTGCTTCCAGGGGATTTAAAGTAACATTCCTTGAGGTATTTTTTTTTTCTGTTTTTCTTTTTACCTTTTTCCCCCTTTGAAAATCAGACAGTAAAGGATTATGACATTCAAAATCTAACATGTATGCCAGGGAATTCAGAAAGCCCCTATGCATGCCCAAGCAAACAAAGTATCAGAAAAGACAAGAGAATATCTCTTGCTGGTCCCAAACAGCGACTCCCTTAAACAGCTTTAAAAAAGAGCAAATTCTGTGCTCACTTTGGCAGCACATATACTAAAATTGGAACAATACAGAGAAGATTAGCATCGCCCCTGCGCAAGGATGACACGCAAATTCGTGAAGTGTTCCATATTTTAAAAATAAATAAAAATAAATAAATAAATAAATAAAAATAAAAAAGAGCAAATTCTGCGGAAGGTGAAAAAATATGATTCCAGAGTTACCACATTATGAAATTCAAATGTCTAGTTTTCAACAACAACAAAAAATTACAAACATACAAAAACAAAGAAGAAAGTATAGCTCATTTAAAGGAACAGAATAAATTGCCATGAACTATCTCTGAGGAATCCCAGACATCAGACTTACTAGATAAAACATTAAAAAAATAACTTTCTTAAAGATACTCAAAGAGCTAAAGGAAAACATGGAAAAAGACAGGAAAATGATATATGAACAAAATGAGAATATCAATAAAGAGATAGAAATCATATTTTTTTAAAAAAGGAAACCAAAAATAAACTCTCAAACTGAAAAGTACATTAAGTGAAATAACAAATTCACTGGAATGCTTTAAAAGCAGATTGGAAGAAGCAGAGGAAAGAATCAGCAAACTTTAAGATAAGACCATTGAAATTATTTAGTCTGAGAAAAAGAAAAGAAGAAAAATGAACAGAGCCTAAATGACCTGTGGGACACTATAAAATGATCTAAATATATCTTGTCAAAATCACATAAATATAGGAGAGTGAGAAAGAAGTAGAAAGAATATTTGAGGAAATAATGGCTTAGAACTCCCCAAATTTGCTGTAAGATATGAATCTACAAATCCAAGAAACTCAACAAATCCCAAGTAGGATAAACAAACCAACAAAAAAACTCACACCAAGATACATTATAGTCAAACTATATGAAAATCCAAAAACAATCTTGAAAGCAGCAAGAAGGAAGCAGTTTCTTACAGGAAGGAATCCTTAATAAGATTATCAACTGATTTCTCATGAGAAATCTTGGAGGCCAGAATATAGTTGGGTGATATATTCAAAGTGCTGAAAGAAAAAAAAAGGCCACTATGATTTCTATATCTAGCAAAACTGTCCTTCAAAAATATAAGGCAGAAATTAAGGCATTCTCAGATAAACAAAAGCTGACCATATATGTTACCACTAGAGCTGTTCTACAAGAAATACTAAAGGGGATCCTTCAAGTTGAAATGAAAGCATGCTAGACAGCAACTCAAAACTATATGAAGAAATAAAAATTGGTAAATGTGGAAATTATAAAAGCTATTGTTATTGTAATTTCGCCTTGTAATTCCATTTTTTATTTTCCCCATTATTTAAAAGACAAGTGCTAAAAAGTTACTCATCTATGGCATTGAGCACCAAAAATATAAATATGTAATTTGCGACATCAGTAACTGAAAAGAAGGAGAACTAGCTGTATAAGAATAGAGTTTTTGTATGATACTGAAGTTAAGTTGGTGTAAATTCAAATTAGATAGTTATAACTTTAGGATATTAAATTTAATCCCCATGGTAATGACAAAAGATATATACAACATACACAAAAGGAAATAATGGAATAGAAACTTTACTACAGAACTTATCAACTAAACATAAAAAAGACAGTAATGGAGAGACCGAGGTACAAAAAAAGCCCATAAGTCATGTAAGAAAGCAATAGGAAAATAGTAGAATTCCTTCCTTATTAGTTACTACTTTATGTAACTAAATTAAACTTACCAGTCAAATGATAGTAACTAACAGAATGGATTAAAACACATGATCCAGCTATATACTTCCTGTAAGTGGCTCACTTTTGATCCAAAAACTCAAATAGGTTGTAAGTGAAAGGACAGAAAAGGATATTCCATGCAAATGGTAAATAAAAGAGATCTGGAATGATTATTCTAATATCAGACCAATAGATTTAAATAAAAAATATTACAATAGACAAATATATTGTATGGTAATAAAAGGTTTACAGAAAGAATATAATACCATTTACAAACCTAATGACAAGCCCTCAAAATATATGAAGCAAAAAACTGACAGTATTAAAGGGGGAAATAGTTCTACAATAATGGTTGGAAACTTCAATAGCTAACTTTCAAAATAGATAGAATTACCAGACATATTGATAATAAGGAAGTAAAACAGTTGAACAACACAAGAATCCAACTAGACCTAACAGACATAAACACAACACTCTACCCGAAACAGCAGAATATACATTTCTTCTGAAGAGCACATGGGAAATTCTCTAGGGCAGACCATAAAATAGGTCACAAAACAGGTCTCAATAGATTTTTTTTTAAAGATTTTATTATTATTTATTTTTTATTTTATTCATAAGAGACACACAGAGAGAGAGGCAGAGACAAAAGCAGAGGGAGAAACAAGCTCCCTGCAAGGAGCCCAATGCGGGACTTGATCCTGGACCCCAGAATCCTGCCCTGAGCCAAAGACAGATGCTCAACCGCTGAGCCACCCAAGAGTTCCTCAATAGATCTTTTAAAATATATATCATACAATGTATTTTCACTTAACAACAAGAGGATGAAGTTACAAATCAATGACAGAAGGAAAAGAGAAAACTTCACATATACGTGGAAATTAAACAATAAATAAGTCAAAGAAAAAACTCATGAGGGAATAAAAAGCATACTTAGAGTCAAATGGAAAAGAAAACACAACATACCAAAACGTATGGTATGCTACAAAAGCAGTGCTCAAAGGACATTTATAGTTGTAAATATCTACTTCATCTGCCTTGGGCTCAGGTTGTGTTCCAGATGTCCTGGGAACAGGCCCCACATCTGGCTCCCTGCTCATTGAGAAGCCTGCTTCTCCCCCTACCTGCTTGTGTGAACTCTCTCTCTCTCCATCAAATAATTAAAATATTAAAAAATAATAATTAGAGGGGATCCCTGGGTGGCTCAGCGGTTTGGTGCCTGCCTTTGGCCCGGGGCGCCATCCTGGAGTCCCAGGACCAAGTCCAATGTCGGGCTCCCGGCAAGGAGCCTGCTTCTCCCTCTGCCTGTGTCTCTGCCTCTCTCTCTCTCTATGTCTATCATAAATAAATAAATAAATAAATAAATAAATAAATAAATAAATAAATCTATCTTTAAAAAAAATAATTAGAGAGCATGGGGAGAGGGACAGAGGGAGGAGAGAGAGAATCTCAAGCACACACCCTGCTGAGCATGAAGCCTAATGCAGGTCTCACTCTTACAACCCTGAGATCATGACCCAAACCAAAATTTCAAAAATCAGGCCAACTGAGCCATGCAGGTGCCCCTGGAATTGTTTTCTTAATTTCTTTTTCAGATTGTTCAGTGTTAGTGAATAGAAATGTTAATTAATTTGTTTTTTGATTTTATATCCTGCTTCTTTAATGAATTTATTTATTAGTTATAATAATTTTTGTATGATTTTTTAAAAGACTTTATTATTTATTCATTAGAGACACAAATTGAGAGGCAGAGACATAGGTAGAGGGAGAAGCAAGTCTGATGTGGGACTCAATGCAAGGACCCTGGAATTACAACTTAAGCCAAAGGCAGACGTGCAACCACTGAGCCACTCAGGCGCCCCAGTTTTTGTCCAATCTTTAGGATTTTCTATATTTAAGATCATGTCACTTACATAGATAATTTTATTTCTTTCTAAAAGATTTTATTTATTAGACACACACACACACACACACACAGTGAGAGCGAGAGTGAGTGATGCAGAGACAGAAGCAGGCTCCATGCAGGGAGCCTGACGTGGGACTCATCTGGGGTCTCCAGGATCAGACCGTGGGCTGAAGGCGGCGCTAAACCGCTGAGCCACCCGGGCTGCCCCTATTTCTTTCTTTCTGATTTGGATACAATAGAATATTATTCAACCATGAAAGGAATGAAACTGAAATATGCTTCAAGACACTATGCTAAATTTTTAAATATTTATTCATTCATTTATTTGTTTGTTTGTTTATTTATTTTAGAGAGAGAGAAGAGTGCACAGAAGCAGGGGGAGGAACAGAGGGAGATAAAGAGAATCTCAAGCAGACTCCACACTGAGCGCTAGCCTGACTCAGGGCTCAATCTCACGACCCTTAGATTATGACCTGAGCTGAAACCAGAGGCTTAACTAACTAACTGAGTCACCCAGGTGCCCCAACTATGCTAAATTTAAAAAGTCAGACACCGAAGGCAAATAAAATGTATTCCATTTGCGTGAGTTACCTAGAATTGGCGAATTCATAAAGACAGAAAGTAAAATAGTGGTTGCTGAGGCTGGGGGAGGAGAGAATATGAAGTTATTGGGCAGCCCTGGTGGCTCAGTGGTTTAGTGCCGCCTTCAGTCCGGGGCCTGATCCTGAAGACCTTGGATCGAGTCCCACATCGGGCTCCCTGCATGGGGCCTGCTTCTCCCTCTGCCTGAGTCTCTGCCTCTATATGTCTCTCATGAATAAATAAATAAATAAATAAATAAATAAATAAATAAACAAACAAACAAACTTAAAAAAAGAATATGAAGTTATTTTTTAATGGGTACAGAGTTTATGTTGTAGATGATAAAAAATCTTGGTTATACATAGTAATGATACATAGTTGTGTTATACAACATTGTGAATATATTTAATGCCACTGAATTAAATACTTAAATGATTAAATGATAATTATTGTGCTATATATGTTTTGCCACAAAAGAAACTAAGACATTTTGTTTTTTTACAGCATTGTAAAGAAAATGAAAAAGGAAAACCCCAGCTGGGAAGAAAATATTTATAAAATATATAACCAACAAAAGACATATCTAGAATATACAAAGATATCTAGAATATACAAAGAATAAAATATCTTTGTATATTCTAGAATTTCTTCAACAATTCTCAATTGAAGAATTTCTTCAACCAGCCAATTTAAAATGGGGACTGAGGGCAGCCCCTTTGGCGCAGCGGTTTAGCGCCGCCTGCAGCCTGGGGTGTGATCCTGGAGTCCTGGGATTGAGTCCCACGTGGAGCTCCCTGCATGGAGCCTGCTTCTCCCTCTGCCTGTGTCTCTGCGTCTCTCTGTCTCTGTGTGTCTCTATGAATAAATAAATATCTTTAGAAAATAAATAAAGACAGATAAATAAAGAAAATAAATAAAGACAGATGCTCAACTGCTGAGCCACCCAAGAGTTCCTCAATAGATCTTTTAAAATAAATAAAATGGGGAATGAGGAGGGGCACCTGAGTGGCTCAGTGGTTGAGAGGCTCAAGTCGTGATGCCGGGGTTCTGGGATGGAGTATTATATCAGTCTCCCAGTGGGGAGCCTGCTTTTCCCCCTGCCTATGTCTCTGCCTCTCTCTCTCTCTCTCTTTCTCTATCTCTCTCTGTTTCTCATGAATAAATAAATGAAATCCTTAAAAAAATAAAAAAATAAAAATGGGCAATGAGTTGAGAAGATACTTCACCAAAGAACATACATAGACGGTAAATGAGTATCTGAAAAGATGTTCAGCATCTTTAATTAGTATGGAAATGAAGATTATTAAAATTAAAACCACAATAAGATACTTTCACACACCTCCTAAAATGGTTAAAATTAAAGAGTGACCGTACCAAGTGTTGATGTTGATATGCATGCAGGGAAAATGAAACTCGTACACTGCTGATGGGATGTAAATGATTAAAACCCTTTGGAAAACAGGTTGGGCTTGGAAGTTTCTTAAAACTTAGAAGATACAACTACCTATGACCTATCCATTCCATTTCTAGGTTTTTACCCAAGAGCGATGAAAGCGTATGTCCAAACACCTGTATAGAAATATCCCACAGCAGTTTCATTTGTAGTAGTCAAAAACTGGAAACAACCACAATGTCCCTCAACAAATGAGTGGATTGGGCAGCCCTGGGTGGTGCAGTGGTTTAGCACCGCCTGCAGCCCAGGGCGTGATCCTGGAGACCCCGGATGGACTCCCACATAGGGCTCCCTGCATGGAGCCTGCTTCTCCCTCTGCCTGTCTCTCTCTCTCTCTCTCTCTCTGTGTGTCTCTCATGAATAAATAAATAAAAATCTTTAAAAAAATGAGTGGTTACATACACTATGGCATATCCATACAATGGAAAATAGAATGTTATTCAGCAATAAAAATAATATACTGTTGATACAGGCATCAAAATGGGTGAATCTAAAAATAATTATTCTGAGTGAAAGAAGCCAGACAAAATATAATATATAGTATATGCTTCCATTTATATAAAACCCTAGTAAATGCAAGCTAAACTTACAGTGAAAGAAGGATCATCTGGGGGTGAGACGGAATGGGACAGATTATAAAGGTCACAAGGAAACTTCTGGGAGTGATAGAAATATTCATCATCTTGATTGTGCTGTGGGTTTCATGGGTATATTTATATTCTAAACCTACCAAATTGTACTTAAAATATGTTCAATTTGAGAAATTTCAATAAAGCTATAAAAAATGGTTGGGTTGTTTCTTATGGCTTATTGTCCCGTGCAGATATTTTCTAGCTTCTTTTATTACAACTTTTAATGAAGTATAATATATGTATGGGAAGATACATATAAACATAGTGTAGTGCTCCTAAAAATATATTCAGAAATTTTTTGATTTTTGTGATGGTTAATTTTATGTGTCAACTTGACTGGATCTCAAGGTGGCCAGATATCTGATTAAACATTATTCTGGGTGTGTCTGTGAGGGTGTTTCTGGATGAGATTAACATTCAAATTGACAGACTGAGTAAAGCAGATTGCCCTCCCCAATGTGAGCAGTCCTCCTCCAAACCATTGAAGGCCTGAACAGAAAAAAAAAGGCAGTGCAAGAGAATTTTCTCTCCACCTGACTGTCTTGAGCTAGGATACCAATCTCCTTCTGCCTTTGGGCCCAGACAGGAATTTACACAATTGGCTGTCCTGGGTCTCAGGCCTTCAGACTAAAGATCTTAGGACTTTAGTCCTAAGACTAAAGATCTGAGATCTTAAGATCTCAGCCTCCATAATTGTGTGAAATAATTCGTGTGTGTGTGTGTGTGTGTGCGCACGCGCGCGTGTATGTGGGTGTGTGTATGTGATGGCATTTGGTGGTATGAGCCCTGGGGAGGCAATTAGGTTTAGATGAAGTCATAAGGGTGAGCTCCTCATGATGGGAGCCTCTTATTAGTGCCCTTATAAGAGGGGACCAGAGGGACACCTGGGTGACTCAGTGGTTGAGCGTCTGCCTTCGGCTCAGGTCATGATCCTGGGGTCCTGGGATCGAGTCTTGCATCAGGATCCCTGCTTCTTCCTCTGCCTGTGTCTCTGCCTCTCTCTGTGCGTCTCTCATGAATAAATAAATAAAATCTTTTTTTAAAAAAGGTGGGGGGACCAGAGAGTACATGGTCTCTTACTCTCCCCCTTGCTTTCCCTCTCCTTCTCCCCAACACCTACCTCTCCCAGGTGAAGACACAGCAGAAGGACAACCATCTGCAAGCCAGGAAGAGGGCCCTAACCAGGAACTGAATCGGGTGGCATCTAGAGCTCAGTTTCCAGCCTCCATAACCATAAGAAATAATTTTCTATTGTTTAAAAACCACCTACCCAATCTACAGTATTTTGTTGTGACAGCCCAAGCTGACTAATACAATACTCCCCCCTTCAAATACTGGAGCTTAGTTCCCCAGTCCATGTCTACTAACCTAAGTCCAAATTATTAGACTTAGTAATTCACTTCTTATAATAAGATAGAATAATAGAGTGTCACTCTGATACCTCATTAAAAAAGACTTTGGGGCCGCCTGGATGGTTCAGTCTGTTAAGCATCTGCTTTCAGCTCAGGTCAGATCCTGGGGTCCTGGGATGGAGCCCCATTTTGGGCTCCCTACTCAGCAGGGATTCTGTATCTCCCTCTGCCCTTCATCCTGCTCACACACGCGCTCTCTCTCTCTCTCAAATAAATAAATAAAATCTTTTTTAAAAAGACTTTGGGATTTTCTCCTCCCTCACCCTTTCCCCTTCTTCCTCTCCTTCACTTTCACCTACTCCCTCTCATCACTCACTCTGCAGCAATACAGCTACCAAGTCATGGGGACACTTAGGCAACTTTGGAGGGGCCCATGTAGAGAAACTGAGGCTTCTAGCCAACAGCTAGTGAGGAACTGAGGCCTTCTAACACGTCCATGAATTAATATAGAAGTGAATCTTTCAGCTCCTGTTGAGACTTCTAATCATTTTGATATGAAAATGTTTGAGTTCAGGAGCAAATAGTCAAGAACAAATTCTTGAGGCATCTTTGATGCAAAAAGGGTGGTTTAATTAAAGCACAGGAACAGGACCTATGGGCAGAAAGAGCTGCACTGGGGTTGTGAGGAGTGGCCAATTACATACTTTCAAGTTGGAAGGGGGTTAAGGATAAGTCTCTGAGGAATTTGGAAGCAAGGTTTCTAGGACCTTGAGGGGGGCTAGCTGTTGTTAGGATAAGGTCATTTAAGGTCTAGTAAAACCTTTATCATGAGACCCTTCAGATGTATATCAGAAGGCCATATGCTTGAAGGATGGTTGGCAATGTGTTTTTGGTGGAGGCGGAGGGGTAAAATAAAGGAATTTTCCAAAGGAATTTTCATATGTCACCATGACTTATGGGATCCTGGAGGTCAGTCTCATGTCAAGCTAAGGTTGCCTTTTGCTTTTAGCAAACCATTAACAGTGAGGCAGTAGAGAGTTCCTGGAGGAAGGTCACCCTGCCTGACCCAAGTACTTGTCAATGGGCTGTCAGTTTTGAGGAGGTTTAATTTCTTCTCTCTTGCCTTTGTTCTCCACACTCACCCAGTTCCTGCTAACAGTTGGACTATAACCTCATGAGACATCCTGTGGTAGCCTCACTCAGATTCTTGCACAAAATTCAAGATTCTTGTACAAAACTAAGATCTTTATACAAAAATTGTCTGAAATAATAGATATTTGTTGTTTTAAGGTGCTAAGTTGGGCAACTTTGTTATGCAGCTAAACAAAATATAATTGAGTCACTCACTGAATTTTCACAAAAGGAAAACACTCATATAGTCAACACTCAGAACAAGAAACAGAACAGCATCCCTGACATACTCTGCCATCCCCCTCCCGTCACAAAACCCCCCAAACAGAAGTACCAACCTACTTTTTATACATAACTCTTGCCTATTTTTGTTCTTTAAATGAATGGCATCATGTAATATGTCCTCTTTTGTGTCTGATTTTTTTGTTCAACATTATGTTTGTGAGCATCTGCCATAACATTATGTGTACTTTTTTAAAAAGGCTTTGGGATTTTCTTTTGTTACTTTATAATATTGTGTTATGAGACCACACTACACTTCATTCATCCGTTCTGCTGTCAGTGACCATTTGGACAGCTTCAATTTGTTATAAACCGTACTAAAGTGAATGGGTTTTAATACATATCTTCTGATGGATGTATTTATGTATTTTTGTTGGGCACGCATCTAGAAGTAGATGAATCACAGAGCAGTCTTCTTTCTTTTTAATTCTTGAGGTACTGTAATTTTTTTTCGATTTGAACGATCATTCCAATACCTGAATTATTTGTGGGTCTGTTTCTGCTGTCTTTATTTCTTTTTGTTCTACCTCATTGCACATTATTTCCTTGTGTTATTAGTTGATTGTGAGCTACTAATTTCCTTGGAATATTATTGATGAGACATTCTTGAGGTTTAGGATAAAGGTGCCTTTTTCTGAAGGTCACTAGAATTGCTTTAGCCAGGCCCCTAGGTGGCACTACCAGTTAGAGCACCACAGACTAAATTCATTCATAGCTTGGGGTTTTATAGACAAACTAAAAGATACAAATTTGGCCTGCCAGTGTATACATCTTAGAAGGAGGTCTGCCCCCCCACCCAAGCAACTTTCTTTGATGTCTCCTCAGGGTGGGACTGGCTTGATGTTGAGTCATCCTGACCCTGAAGGCAATATCTGGGATCCCATTTTTATGTGAGGAAGATCTCCTGTTAGATTCTTAATCTTGAGCAGACTCTGTATTTTGTCTTTTGTCCATGTACCTCTATTGGGGGCTCAGACATGAGACACATTGGCTACCTGGAGCTTGTTTTGCTTATGATGGAGCAGGAAGCTCTCAGAAGAGTAACTGATGTCTTGAAGGATGGGTTATAAGAACTCATGCCATGTCATTTCCATCTATATTCCATTGGCCCAAACAAGTCATATGGTTAAGCCTAAAAATACCATGGAAAAATATACTGTCTCAATAGTGGGAATGCGTAGAAAGTAAATATTACTTGAATAATAAACCAAACTATCTTTTTTTAAAAAAGATTTTATTTATTTGTTCATGAGAGACACAGAGAGGCAGAGACACAGGCAGAGGGAGAAGCAGGCTCCATGCAGGGAGCCCGACGTGGGACTCGATCCCAGGTCTCCAAGATCAGGCCCTGAGCTCAAGGTGGCGCTAAACCGCTGAGCCACCTGGGCTGCCCTAATCCAAACTATCTTAACCCACACCTTTGTTCTCAAATATTCATTATAATTCTGCATGAAAAATATTCTCATCCTATTCTAAGGTCTCAAAACTTCCATGAATCACAGCATCAGGCTTGGAGTCCAGGATTTCAAGATCCATATCAGCTGGGATATAGATGTACACACTAAATATACAAGTTACTTGCTCCCTCTCCCTGTCCCAACCACCTAATGTACAACGGTGGAAAAGAAACAAGAAAACTACAATAAATACTCCCAGTGGCAAAGAATGGGAGTGGTAAAGTGGAAGAATGAGAGGAATCCTGAAGTCACTGCCTCTTAGTAATTACAAAATCTCTCTGGGCACAAGTTGCCAGGCATCCCTACCCTGTGAGTAGGAAATATTCTTTGTGAACCATTCCCCAGCTCACTATTGACCATTGTTTTTAGCTCCACCCTCAGGGAGATCACTGCTTTTCCATCATTCTCCTTGGCCACTTTTGAAGAAGACATCAAACAAAATGCCTTTATGGTGACTGATAGCTTTCTCAGCATGCTCCGCCTGCAGAAAGTTCAGGACCCAGCATCACTGTCTTTCAGTCTACTGTGTTGGTGCTTTTGTCAATACCACTCTCAAAATTTTTGTGGATATCTTAGTCCTTTGGGCTATTGCAATAGAATACCACAGACTGGGTGGCTTATAAACAACAGAAATTTATTCCCACAGTTCTAGAGGATGGAAGTCCAAGACAAGGTGCCAGCATGGTTGGTTCTGGTGATGGCCCTCCTTCAGGTTAGTTGGCCCTGCCAACTTCTCACTGTGTCCTCACAAGGTAGAAAGGGCAAGGGAGGTTTTTCATTCCTCTTTTATGAGTGCTAATCTTACTATTCATAATGGCTTCACCCTCATGACCTAATCACCCCCAAAGACCTACCTCCAAATACCATTATCTTGGGATCCCTGGGTGGCGCAGCGGTTTGGCGCCTGCCTTTGGCCCAGGGCGCGATCCTGGAGACCCGGGATCGAATCCCACGTCGGGCTCCCGGTGCATGGAGCCTGCTTCTCCCTCTGCCTGTGTCTCTGCCTCTCTCTCTCTCTCTCTCTCTCTGACTATCATAAATAAATAAAAATTTAAAAAAAAAATACCATTATCTTGGGATTAGGATTTGAACATATGAGTTTGGTTGGGTAGAGGGGAACAAACATTCACACCTTAGCAGTGGGTTTTCCCTGTATTTGATTCCATGTGCCAAAAACTCTATGTGCCAGAACCACACCCAAAATTCTTTTCAAGACATGCCTCTGGATTTACTTTGGGCACATTAGGCTTCTACAGAAACATACTCTGAACCTTTATAGGAGCACCCATTTTATTTTTTTTTTTTATTTTTTTTTTTAATTTTTTTATTGGTGTTCAATTTACTAACATACAGAATAGCACCCAGTGCCCGTCACCCATTCACTCCCACCCCCCGCCCTCCTCCCCTTCTACCACCCCTAGTTCGTTTCCCAGAGTTTGCAGTCTTTATGTTCTGTCTCCCTTTCTGATATTTCCCACACATTTCTTCTCCCTTCCCTTATTTTCCCTTTCACTATTATTTATATTCCCCAAATGAATGAGAACATATAATGTTTGTCCTTCTCCGACTGACTTACTTCACTCAGCATAATACCCTCCAGTTCCATCCACGTTGAAGCAAATGGTGGGTATTTGTCATTTCTAATAGCTGAGTAATATTCCATTGTATACATAAACCACATCTTCTTTATCCATTCATCTTTCGTTGGACACCGAGGCTCCTTCCACAGTTTGGCTATCGTGGCCATTGCTGCTAGAAACATCGGGGTGCAGGTGTCCCAGCGTTTCATTGCATTTGTATCTTTGGGGTAAATCCCCAACAGAGGAGCACCCATTTTAAAAAAGATTTTATTTATTTATTCATGAGAGACAAAGAGAGAGAGAGAGAGAGAGAGGCAGAGACATAGGCAGAGGGAGAAGCAGGCTCCACGCAGGGAGCCCAATGTGGGACTTGACCCTGGGACTCCAGGATCATGCCCTGGGCCGAAGGCAGGTGCTAAATCGCTGAGCCACCCAGGGATCCCCTATCCAGCTGCAAGGATCTACGAGGTGCCACCCTAACAAAGTACGTCACACCTACATCTTCAGTTGATATTTACCTTCAGCCCATGTCTTACTGCCAAGTTTTAGACATGGGCTTCTTCCTGAGGTTATGTGGGGACTGGCCTCACACTTGATTGATTTAGAAACAGTCTTATCTTCCAATGCTGTAACTTTTTCACTCTCACCATTGATTCTAAATTCAGCTTGCAAATTGGTCATTTTATTTTTTAATAAAGATTTTTAGAGGTTTTTATTTTTTTAATATTTTTTTGGTTTTTATTTTTTAAAAGATTTTATTTATTTATTTATGAGAGACAGAAAGAGAGAGACAGAGACATAGGCAGAGGGAGAAGCAGGCTCCCTGCGGGGAGCCCGATGCGGGACTCAATCCCAGGACTCCGGGATCATGACCTGAGCTGAAGGCAGATGCTCAACCTTTGAGCCACCCAGTGCCCAAAAGATTTTATTTCAGAGAATTTTCAATAAATATTTTATTTATGTATTTGAAAGAGAGAGAGAGAGAGAGAGTGTGTGTGTGTGTGTACACAATTGTGCATTAGTAGTGGGGAGGGACAGAGGAAAAGGGAGAAGCAGGCTTCCTGTTGAACAGGGAACCTGATATGGAGCTCTGATCCCAGGACCCTGGCATCATGACCTTAGTCGAAGGCAGACACTTAACTGACTGAGCCATTTAGGTGCCCCACAAACTGGTCATTTTGTGAGTGCATTTTTGTGTGCATGCGGTAGAACCCTATCAAGTGAAGCTAGAAGCAACCAGCCCATGTTTTCAACATTTGCCTTATTCTTTTCGCTCAATGATGCAAAGTTCATTAGATAGTTTTTTTCTCATAAATTACTTGTAAGTTTACTAGGGTTGCCAAAACAAAGTACCAAAGACTGGGAGGCTGAAACATCAGAAATTTATTTTCTCACACTTCTGGAGGCTAGAAGTTAAAAAAAAAAAAAAAAAAAAACAAAAAAAACAAGCATGTCAGCAGCATTGTTTCTCCTGAGGTCCTTCTCCTTGGCTTATAAATGGCCTTCATTTCCTTATGTCGTCACATGGCCATTTCTGCATCTGTTTCCTAATCTCTTAAGGACCAGTCAGATTGGGTTAGGCCCATCCAAACAACATCATTTAATTTAATCACCTCTTTAAAAACCCTGTGTCCAAATACAGATGCATTCTGAGATATTAGAGGTTAGGACTTCAACATATGAATTTTGGGGGGACATAATTTAGCCCATAATATTTACCAGAGGCTATTTTGTCAATTAATAATATAGATCTCCATTTTTTCAACTTTGTTTTAAACAGGTTCTTACTACCCCACTGCCTGGTCCCAAACCAATGCCATATATTTGTAGGTTTTGTCATATAAGTACATCACTTCTAAGAACCAATTTCTGGGGAAGCCCGGGTGGCTCAGTGGTTTAGCGCCGCCTTCGGCCCAGGGTCTGATCCTGGAGAACCGGGATCGAGTCCCACGTCGGGCTCCCTGCATGGGGCCTGCTTCTCCCTCTGCCTCTCTCTCTCTCTCTCTGTCTCATGAATAAATAAATAAAATCTTAAAAAAAAGAACCAATTTCTGTATCCATCAGTATTACCAGAATAAGGCAATTACCACATTGTCACAACAATGTAACAATCTCAACTTCTCTGTGACTTATGCTTAAAACTACATTTACTAAAAAACAAAACAAAACAAAAAAAAACTACATTTACTTTTGTTTAAAAGATTTTATTCATTTATTCATGAGACACACACAGAGAGAAAGAGAGAGAGAGAGAGAGAGAGAGCAGAGATACAGGCAGAGGGAGAAACAGGCTCTATGCAGGGAGCCCGACGTGGGACTCGATCCCAGGTCTCCAGGATCATGCCCTGGGCTGAAGGCAGCGCTAAACTGCTGAGCCACCTGGGCTGCCCTACTTTAAAAAAAAAAAAAAATTAAATCTCACTGTAGATCTGTGGCTTGGTTGGGGTTTGGATGATCTTGGCTAATCTTGCTTCAGGCTTCAGATTGGGGTTGATTCTTCTCTACATGCTCCATTCTGAGCTTCAAGCTGAAAAGGCTGGGACTCATGGATGCAGCAGAAGTGCAAGAGTGCACACCAAACAATGCAGGACATTAAAAACCTCTGTTTCTATCATGCCTGCTAACCCCCAATGAGCTGAAGAAAGTCACAGGGGCAAATCTGAAACCAAGGGATGAAGAGGCACTTTCAGTTCATGACAAAACCATGGCAAGACTATGGATGAGTCCTATTGCAGAGAATTAAGACATGGGACCATTCAATCTACTATAAATCTAACCTCTTTGTACACATTTCTCAGATGATGCTTGAATTTTGACCTGATAATACCTTAAATCCATTTATTCCACTCCTAAATTACATACTATGATTCTCATATATTTTAATTCTGATTTTTTTTAATAATTCTGATATTTTTAATCCCAGAAGGCATTATTATTATTTTGTACTATACAGGTAACTTTCATTTAGATTACACATTTTCTTCTTGAATTTTATTCTTCCTATATTTCTGATTCACCATTTGAGATAATTTTTTTTTTTTTTTTTTTGCCTGGAGAAAATCTAGTAGTGTTTTGGGAGGGGGGGTCAGGTCTACTGGTAATGAATTTCCCCAGATCTCATTTGTCTGCAAATATCATTTCCTTTATATTCCTAAAGGGCTTTTTTTTCAAATATAAAATCTAGGTTAGCAGGACTTTTTTTTCTTCACACTTTGAAGGTATGATTCTTCTGTGTTCTGGCTTCTATTGTTTGAGAAGTCAGTTCTCAGCTTAGTTACTGCTCCTTAGAAAGTAATCTGTCTTTTCACTCCGGCTGTTTCTAGATTTGTTTGTCTGAAGTTTTCAGCAGTTTTACTATGACATGCCTAAGTGTGGTTTGCTTTGTACCAATTCTGACTGAAGTCGTAATGCTTCTGGAACCTGAGGCTTCATCGATTGCAACAATTTAAAAACCCTAAGCCGTTATTTCTTCAGACATTGCTTCTGCTTCATTCTCTCCACTTCAAAGACTCCAATTTCACATATGTTAGACCTTGGTACTGTAGCCTCCATATTCATCTATATTCTGTATTTTCTATCCTATTCTCTCTGTGGTTTAATTTGGATATATGCCTCTGACCTAAGTCTAACTTTATTTATTTATTTATTTTTAAGTAATTCTTAAAAAATTTTTTTATTGGAGTTCAATTTAACAACATATAGCATAACACCCAGTGCTCATCCAGTAAAGTCCCTCCCTCAGTGCCCATCACCCAGTCATCTCATCCGCCCGCCCACCTCCCCTTCCACTACCCCTTGTTCATTTCCCAGAGTTAGGAGTCTTACATGTGCTGTCACCCTCACTGATATTTCCCACTCATTTTCTCTCCTTTCCCCTTTATTCCCTTTCACTATTTTTATATTCCCCAAATGAATGAGACCATATGTTTGTCCTTCTCCTATTGCTAAGTCTAGCTTTATTAGTTTCCTCGTTTCAGCAATGTATAACTTGCTAACAAACACTATCCACTGAATTTTTTTTACTTCAGTTATATTTTTCAGTTATAGAATTTTCATTTGGTTCTTACAGTTCACAGGTCTGATAAAATTCTCAATATTGGGAATCCCTGGGTGGCTCAGCGGTTTGGTGCCTACCTTTGGCCTGGGGCCCGATCCTGAGATCCTGGGATCGAGTCCCCCATCGGGCTCCCGACGTGGAGCCTGCTTCTCCCTCTGCCTGTGTCTCTGCCTCTCTCTCTCTATGTCTATTATGAATAAATAAATAAATAAATAAATATTTTTTAAAAAATTCTCAATCTTGTCTTTCATCCTCTTAACCATATTAAGCACAGCCCTTAAAAGTCTTTGGGAAACCTGAATTACTTCAATCCTCTACAGATATGTTTTTCTGTTATTTCTCTTGTTTTACAATCATTTGTCTTATCTCCTTGGATGCCTACTTCTTATTGAGCACGATCACTGCATATGAACAATAGTAGAAATGATGTGAGGCCTATCATGAGGCTATCTCTCTCCCAAGAGAATTTATGTTTACTGCTGGCAAGGACAGGTATGATCTGAATGGCATCCCAAACAATTCATGATCCCCAGCAATACATTAGGGTACCTCCTTGGTGGTTCCCAGACTTAAACTTTCTCCATCTAGGGCATAAATGTGATAAAAATGCTGCTCAGGGTCCTAGCTTTTCAACCATTCCTCTGGATTTGGCAGATGCCTCTCAAGAAAGATCATCCCAAATGAGAGGCTGACCTCTCATTTCCTTTTTCTCTTGGATATTGGCTTCATAATTATTCATTCCCTTGTTAGTTCTCTGGTGCTCTCTGGAAACAGAAGTCCTCCATGGGCTTTTTAATTTCATTTATCTGAAAGCCACACGGGGATTTTAATTTGGATATGTTTTCTGTGCCAGTTATTAAGTTTTGTCTTTCAGCTCCATCTTCCCTTCCCCTTATATAAACTGTATTGTGGTGCTGGGGCTGAGGCTCTGGAAACAAGTATTTATGTGCTGGCAGATACTTCATTAGACTCTGCCTGTAAGGACACTGGCGAGTGACTACAGGACCTATTCCTGTGAACATCGTCTCAGCTACACTTCAACCAGACAGGGCAAATTCTTCCCACAGCAGAGGCTGAATCCAGTCTGAAGTTTTTCAAAGACTTGCAGAATCAACCTCAGCGCCCCTCTTCCTTGGAACTTTGCCTCCTGGCCCCACTGCCCCTCACTAGCCATGTACATGAGTCCTGGAGAGACCCTCTAGGTTTAGAAACCTTGGCTCTAGCTGGCCGACCCCTCTCCCCAGAAGCCTGAGTTCCAGATCTCCAGTGGCCTTCCTCTAAGTTGGAATATTTTCAGGTTCTTTCTGTTTATCCTTGAGCTCTACGAGTGGTAGCTAATTCCTTCCTGCACTTGTACCTCCATAGTAACTTGGAGTCCTTGTTTTACCCTTCTAGCTATTTGGTTAATAAGGTTAATTTCATGTCAACTGTTGTTTATATTCATTTCCCTCTGTTCAAATAACAAGTGTGGTTTCTGTCTCCTGATTGAATTCTGACTGTTCCCATCCTTGTCCTTCCTTTATTCTAATTTTATTTACCTCACAACATGATTAGATAATTCTGGGCCCACTTACAATATTGTGGCAAGGCTTTGCTGTCCTCTACTACATTTTGCATTTCTAGAAATTTCATTTATTTCTTTTTCAAATCTGCTTGGTCATTCTTTATAGTTTGAGGTTTCCTAGATGTATTTTCCCACAAGTAGTTTATTTTTTAAAGACTTTATTTATTTATTCATGAGAGAGAGAGGCAGAGATACAGGCAGAGGGAGAAACAGGGTCCATGCAGGGAGCCCGATATGGGACTCGATCCTGGGACTCCAGGATCATGCCCTGGGCCGAAAGCAGGCGCCAAACCACTGAGCCACCCAGGGATCCCACCCACAAGTATTTTAAAGCTGTTGTTTAGGTCTCTTTACATATTGAGTATAGTAATTTAAAAGTTGTTTGTAATAATCTCATTTTCTCAACCTCTTTGAGTCTGTATCTGCTTCTTGGTCTTCCTGGTTCTTTCTTGTGGTGCCTTGTTTCTCTGAGTGTCTGGCTGGCTGGCTGGCTATTTATCTATTTTTACCATGAACTGCTAACCTTCCTTGGATTTTATTTGTAGGATGAAGGTCTGCAAGAACAACCGCAGAATAGATACCCTAGATAGAACATGAAAGTGCACATGCATCAATATCACTAAATTACTCTCTTCATATCCCTCTGCCACATTACCCAAGTTTTTGCCCTGTGGATAGGTACAACATTAATATACAAAAATATGTAAATTTACAAATATATATATGCAAGTCACTGAACAGTGGTGAGAAAACTAGAACCCTTCTTTTTTTTAAATATTTTATTTATTTATTTATTCATGAGAGACACAGAGAAAGAGAGAGAGGCAGAGACACAGGCAGAGGAAGAAGCAGGCTCCATGCAGAGAGCCCGATGTGGGACTCGATCCGGGGACTCCAGGATCACACCCGGGGCTGAAGGCAGGCGGTCAACCGCTGAGCCACCCAGGGACCCCCTCCAATCCTTAAATCAAGAATTTTCAGTTCCTTTATAAGTATAGACACACAGCGAGGTCTAAACTTATTAAAAATCCTATTATTTTGCATAACCACAATTTTTTGAAATTCTTTCTTCTAGGATGTAAATTTTTAGTTTTGACCCCCAAAATGCCCCCTCCCTTATAAGGGGATGATGATTTAGGGAGCAATACTATTAATAGTAAAGAATTTATATGTTTGGTCTAAAGGGTACTTAGAGTCACAGGCATAATTGCCAAAATGGAGAGATTTGAGTGTTATTACCCATAGCAAAAGCTGGCTGCAGTGTTAGATGGTGAGGCCAGACAGATGTTGAAAACGGCAGTCTGCAAAGGTCTTGCCTAATACTGAAAAAGAGATTTAATTTGAAAGAGAGCAGTCTTTATTCTTTAACATATTCTTGGATGACTAGATTATGAAGCTATTTTGCAAATAATTGCACAATCACCGTATTATTCACGGTAGAGTATTAATTTCTTAAAATTACCAGTGAGCAACGTGAAGCATACAGGGTATCGATTACAGTGTGGGAATGCATACACAGAATGCCAAAGGCTTTCCCTTCCCTGACAAACCTCCTTTATGCAGCTGAGCCATCTGCATGCAAAACACGTCTTCAAATGGTGCCTCAGAAAACAACTAACCTCTGGGCAAAGCAGGTGTGGGCTCTAGTTCCGGATCTGCTACTACTATTGTGCTACCACAGACAGCCCAGGTGACCCTCAGTGGCCTTTGGTTGTTCATCTAATGCTAGATGTGATTTTGTCAGGCTCTTTGCCCTGAAATTCCCATACAGCACATTCTATGGAGATTGCATGAGGCAGGAAAGATGCTCCCTACAGAAGTGAGGGCTGAGCCTCGAGCAGACACACTCATCTGCACCCATACTTCCCAGACTCCTTTCACAGTGTTTTAGGCACATCTGTACGTAGAGAAAAAAAAAAAAAAAAAGAGTATTCCTGAATTCAACTGTCCAGAGTTTGAGGTAGAACTTTCCCCACTGCCCGCCACCCTACACACAGGAGGCTCTAGGCAAGGGCAGTCCAGGAACTTGGTTTACCTCTTCTGAAAACCCCATACCTCGGAACTTGCTGAGGGCAGCCAGCGCCTGGTCCCTGTCCTCACACACCCGCTCTGAGCACTGGCTCACTGGGACCAGAGACTCCATCCACCTTCAGGAGCACACCAGTTCTGGGCAGCTGCGGGGAGCAGCCCCTGCCTGTTCCATGCACACCTGCCCCAGGCACTGGCCTGAGGGTTGGCCCAGAACCCCTCCACCTTCTCCTGCACATTTGCGGGGGGTACCAGCTGGGAGTTGGCCCGGAACCCCTCCATCTTCTCCTGCACAACTGCCCAGGGCACCAGCTGGGGGCTGGCCTGAGACCCCTGCACCTTCTCCCACACACCTGCGCAGGGCACCAGCTGAGAATTGGCCCAAGACCTCTGCACCTTCCCGTGCACACCTGCCTGGGTCACCAGCTGGGGGTTGGTCCGGGACCCCTGCACCTTCCCGTGCACACCTGCCCGGGACACCAGCTGGGGATTGGCCCGGGACCCTGCCACTTTCTCGTGCACAACTGCCTAGGGAACCAGCTGGGAGTTGGTCCGGAACCCCTCCACCTTCTTGTGCACAACTGCCCAGGACACCAGCTGCGGGCTGGCCCCGGACCTCTGCACCTTCCCCGCACACCTGCCTGGGACACCACCAGCTGGGAGTTGGCCCGGGCCCCCTGCACCTTCCCGCGCACACCTGCCCGGGACCCTTGCACCTTCCCGCGCACACCTGCCCGGGACGCCAGCTGGGAGTTGGCCCGGGACCCTTGCACCTTCTCGCGCACACCTGCCCGGGACCCTGCACCTTCCCGCGCACACCTGCCCGGGACACCAGCTGGGGGTTGGCCCGGGCCCCCTGCACCTTCCCGCGCACACCTGCCTTCCCAGCGCAGACGGGTTCCTGCCCCGGAGAGCTGGAAGTGCTGCTACGCGAGGGACTACTTTTCGCGGACCCTCTGGAGGCGGGCGGAGGGATCCCGCGTAGGGTCCATGCGGAGGCAGGCGCGTGCGGGACGCGGGATGGGGCACTGCGCCTGCGCGGCCGCCGCCGCCGCCGCCGCCGCCCGTCTGCCCGCGTGAGGGGAGCCGCCGCCGCCGCCGCCTCGGTTTGTGTCTCCGCCGCCGTCTCGGCCCCGCGCCCGCCATGGCGCAGATCCTCCCCATCCGCTTCCAGGAGCACTTCCAGGTGAGGCCCGGGCTCCGGCGCCGAGGCTGGGCGGGCTTCAGGGGGCGGGTCGCGCGCTCCGTCCTGTCAGCCGCGCCCCCCGCCGCCCCGCCGCCCCGCCTACCGGGGGACCGGGCTGGAGACGCCGCCCGGCCGGCCGCCCAGACCCCGGCCCAGGCCCTGGACCCCGGCTCCCGCGGACGCAGACGCGGCCGGGCCAGGGCGGGGGCGGGCGGCCGGCGCGAGCGGCTCGCCGGGGGTGCTGGCCGCCGAGACCCGTTGTCCGGCGGCGACGGTAGAGCCCTGCGGGCGCTGGGACCCCGACCCCGGAGCCGGAGGGCGTGCTGGGAGCGCG
This sequence comes from Canis aureus, assembly GCF_053574225.1. Taxonomy (NCBI): domain Eukaryota; kingdom Metazoa; phylum Chordata; class Mammalia; order Carnivora; family Canidae; genus Canis; species Canis aureus. The sequence goes on along the minus strand of NC_135637.1, from coordinate 35,062,459 downwards.
GGGTGGGTGCGCCCCCAGACCGGCGAGCGGGGCACCCGGACTGCAGCGCGAGCTCTGCTACTCTAGAGCCCGTGCCTGAGCCTGATGCTCTCTCTCCGCCCCTCCATCCTTCCATCTGACTCTGCGTCTGTTGGCTCCCTGTCACTGGGGCGGCTTCGTGGGGGGAGGGTCGTCAAGCCGTGTGATCAGGGAGGAAGAGGCACCCTTCAATATGCAGTGACACCCCAAAAGTTTAGCTGTTTAGTGAGGTCGCAGTTTGTTATATCTCCTACTGTCCCAGTAGAGTTGTGTCTCAGGGAAATACAGATTGGGCTGCCTGTGTGTGACCGAGGATCGTGGACTGGCACGGTGCGCAGTGCTCTACTCCATGACAAGCCTGTGTCACCTGAGCGGTGATGTGATTCCCTTTTTACAGGTGAGGAGGCAGGGCTACATGAATACTTGCCATTGGCGCTGTGCTTTATGTAAAATCATCGCAATCCTGGGCTCCTGGGTGGCTCAGTCTGTTAAGCGTCTGACTCTTGATCTCAGCCCAGGTCTGGATCTCACCCTTGTGAGTTGGAGTTCCCTGTTGCTGGGCATAGAGCCGACTTAAAAAAAAAATCATCACAATCCCATAAGATCCCTGTTTTCTAGTTGAGGAAACCAAGGCACAAAGATGTTAAATAAGTTGTCAAGGGGATCCCTGGGTGGCTCAGCGGCTTGGCGCCTGCCTTTAGCCCAGGGCGCCATCCTGGAGACCCGGGATCGAGTCCCGCGTGGGCCGGCGTGGAGCCTGCCTCTCCCTCTGCCTGTGTCTCTGCCTCCCTCTCTCTGTGTCTATCATGAATAAATAAATTAAAAATTTAAATAACTTGTCTAGTCATTTGGCAAATAAGAGCAGGATTCAGACTCAGGTCTTTTTTTTTTAAGGTTTTATTTATTTATTCATGAAAGGCACACAGAGAGGCAGAGACACAGGCAGAAGGAGAAGCAGGCTCCATGCAGGGAGCCCGATGTGGGAACTGATCCCGGTACCCCAGGATCATGGGTGGAAGGCAGGCGCTAAACCGCTGAGCCACACATGCATCCCTAGACTCAGGTCTTTGTGGCTAAATTGTGGTATTGCAAGGAATGTGGTGGATCGGAAGGTCTTTTTTTTTCTTTCTTTCTTTCTTTTTTCACAGCATAGAGCACTTCTTACTCTGTATCCAAATGGGAAAGGCCCTGGGAGTATAGTGACTGGCTAGATCCACCTATTATACAGATTGGAAACTTGATCCCTGAGTATTCCTCCATTGTCACTTGGTTAGTGATAACAGCAGCTGTAGTTGTGTGGAGGTAGAAGGTATCCTGAACGCCCATCTCTTGACAGTAATGTGAAATAGCAAAATACTACTGCTGCTGTTAATTAGAACAATGTAATAATATGTGCCATTTATTGAGCCATTTCTGCTGCTAGTCACTATATTGTGTATTTTATAAACCTCATTTAACTTAGTGTTTATCTAACTGGGGCACAGAGAGGGTAAGTAATAAAGGTAAAATTACACAGCTAGAAAGTGACAGCTTGGGTTCTAATCCTGATCTCTGACTCCAAAGCCTGTGCTTTAGCCACTAAATATGTTTTCTTCAGAAGGCAAGGAAGCAGTAACGCATTTTAAATTCCTATTGAAGTTCATAATGCCTTGAAGAGATATATTCTATTATCTGGAAACTACTTGTGCCTTGTTAGCATACAGGCTATGTAAATATGGTTTGTGGTCTCCAGCATTAACCAGCTGTTGAGGTTACTCTGCACTCCTTGTTTTTCTAGTTTGTACACTCTCCCTTAGCTGCACACATTTCAAAATTTCCGCTTGTTCCTTAAATCTCTGATCCCACTACTCCCCCTTGCTGGTAGCAGATGGTTGGAGAAACAGAAGCCATAAATGGGATATTCCTCACCTTCATGCCTGCAGTCTTGAAAACTTGTCTGTAGTTGCCCTTTTCTGCTTTCCTGTTATCTTAGAAGTGGGTTTTTCCCATTTTTTCCTTTGTGTTCTGGATCCTACATCCTTCCCCCTTTTAACAGGGCCTTACTCAGTAGCATCTTCTCTTTCCTTTGATTTCATCCATTCCCTTGTGGTGGCTTCTTCCATGTTTGTGTTTAACCATGCTCATATCTCTTCTGTCTTTACAGCAAACAAACTTCTCCCTCTCACCTGTCCCCTTGAAGCTCTTACTTCACAGCTAGACATGAAAGAATCACCTTATGACTCCATCCCTTCCCTTATATTCCTCAATAATCTGCAGTCTGGTTTTTGCATCCACTCTTCCCCTGCATCTGTTGTTGCCAAGGTCACAAGTTGAAATGTAGACTTTTTTTGTAAAGGACCAGGTATATAGGTTAGGCCTTTGAGGGCCACATTGTGTCTCTTGTCACATATTTCCCATCCTCCCCTTTAAAAAAATCTTGTAAAAAGTGCAAAATCCACTTTTAGTTGGGCTATACAAAAAGTTTGTAGTTTGCTAAGCCCTGCTCAAAAAAAAAAAAAAAAGAAAAGAAAAGAACAGAACTCAAATCCCAGCATTACAAACATCTACAGTTGACAATGTGCTTTACTGCCGCCTTATGACCCTTTTTCTGTTGCTTTTGCTAGTACCACAGTCTCCCAGGGTTTCTCCTATCTCTCTGCCCACAACCCAGTTTTCTTTGTGAGCTTCTCTTAGGCATAAGCCTGGGGTCTGTCTTGAGTCCCTTTATCTCTCTTTTTTTTTTAAGATTTTATTTATTCATTCATGAGAGACACAGAGAGAGAGAGAGGCAGAGACACAGGCAGAGGGAGAAGCAGGCTCTGTGCAGGGAGCCCACGCGGAACTTGATCCCAGGACTCCAGGATCAGGCCCTGCGCCGAAGGCGATGCTAAACCGTCGAGCCACTTGGGCTGCCCTACCCTTTATCTCTTCATTCTGTATGCTCTACTGGGTGATTTATATGTATATCCATATGCTCAGTGTTCATAGGCAGGCTACATACTTTTGCTGATCCTCAGAGATACATGAAGGAGAGACAATAAAAGGCTCTGGTTAAGAGCACAGACTGAAGACCAATGGAAGGGTTTGTTTAAATCTGGACTCAGGCACATACAAGTGCATTTGGGCAATTTTTGTAACCTTTTTGTAAGTACATTTCTACATCTATAATATAAAGGTAAAAGGTACAGTTTTTACCTCATAGAGCTGTTGTGAGGTTTTGAGTTAATAAATGTGGTAAATGAAAAAAAATAAATGTGGTAAATGTAAGGTGTGGGACATAATTTTACAAAAAGTTTGTAAAATTTTTATTATGTCTGGTACATAATAAAACACTCTATTCTTGTTATTTGTTACTACCATGATGACAGCTGTCTGTTGGAGAAGGGCATTGGATCCATAGGTTCTTCAAACACATCACGTTCCAAATAGGGTTCCTCTTTTTCTTGAAATGTGTATCTTCTCCAGTTTCCAGCCAGGAACCTAGGAGACAGCCATGACTTCTCCCTAACTTGTTGATTCTTCCTCCTGTGTATTTTGGGCATTATTCTGCCACTTTGAGCATGACTGACATGACCCTGGACTATGCCAGCATTCCTCACCTAGATGGCTGCACTAACTTTGTCTCTGGTCCTCTACCTCCAGTCTAGCACACAGGCAAAGAGATCTTCTCAAAGGCTAAACATCTGCTTAAAGTTCGTCAGTGAATGCTTCCCTCTTGCTTCCAGGATGAAAATGCCAGACTCTCCAATGCCCTGTAAAGCTGTGCCTAATCCAGCACCTGCTCAGGTTTTTGCTGCTCCCCATCTTGTCCTTCAGGACCTTTTCTTACCTCTGGGCTTTTGCAGGTTATTGCCTCTTTCCAGAACATTCCTCCCTTCACTCTTATTACCCAGCCAAGTACTACTTAGCCTTCTGGTATCTATCTGCTTAAATGACAGGAAGGTGTCCGTGACATGTCAGAATTAGGAGTCCTTCCTGAGTGCCCCCATAGCTTTAGGGCTTCCCTCATGATGGCCCTAACCATATGGTATATAGGTCCCTACTGTACTGTAAGCTCAGGATCTCCTCCTATCTGCAGTTGTATTCCCACTGCCTGGTATATAACAGGCTTGAGATCTTTGAAGGAATGGAACCCAATCTCATATTAAAATGTATAATCAATAACTAATTATAATGTAGATTGTCTAATGATACAGTTTGTAGGCTTTTCCAGGCCCTCCATATAGCTCACCTGTGACCAATTTATTCTTAAGTCTATTTTATTAAGAATACTCCTGCTACAGGCAGCCCGGGTGGCTCAGCCGTTCAGTGCCGCCTTCAGCCCAGGGTGTGTGATCCTGGAGGCCCAGGGTCAAGTCCCATGTCGGGCTCCCTGCATGGAGCCTGCTTCTGTCTCTGCCTGTGTGTGTGTGTGTGTGTGTGTGTGTGTGTGTCATGAATAAATTAATTAATTATTTTTTTAAATTAATTAAAAAAAAAAAAGAATACTCCTGCTAGGGGTGCCTGGGTGGTTCAGTTGGTTAAGCATCTGCCTTCAGCTCAGGTTGTGATCTCAGGATCCTGGCATCAAGCCCTGCATCGGGCTTCCTGCTTTGGGGGGGGTCTGCTTTTCCCTCTCCCTCTGCTCCTACCCCCCAACCCTGGTTGTTGCTCTTTCTAAATAAATAAATAGATAAATAAATAAAATCTTAAAAAATATACTCCTGCTTATATCACTGACATTTTTTTTTCTGCCCCTTCCCTGTGTCTACCATATTATCACTTTACATTTTATGAATCTTATTATTTTTTTCTGTTTTTAATTTTGGTTTCTTTCATATGAAAATTCTTGGGCCAGATTTTCCCTAGAGGAAAAACAATAGTTTTATAATGGTCAGTTGGAAAATAGAAATCAGTGTATAGCAGGGCACCTAGATGGCTCAGTCAATTGGGTCTCCAACTCTTGATTTCAGCTGGGGGTCGTGATCTCAGGGTCATGGGATCAAGCCCCACGAGAGGCTTCATGCAAAGTAGGTGGGAGAATCTGCTTGGGATTCTCCCTCTCCTCCTCCCCCCGCCCCCTCGTGCATTCACCCCCTCTCTCTGTCTCTCTAAGATAAATCTTTAAAAAAGAAAAAAACGGGTGCCTGGGTGGCTCAGTGGTTGAGCGTCTGCCTTTGGCTCAGGGCATGATCCTGGAGTCCCAGGATCGAGTCCCACATTGGGCTCCCCACATAGAGCCTGCTTCTCCTTCTGTGTCTCTGCTTCTCTCTCTGTGTCTCTCATGAATAAATAAATAAAATCTTTTTTTAAAAAAAAAAAGAAAAAAATTAGTGTATAGGAACTTTTATTCTACAAAGAACCTTTCAGAAATGTACCAAGAGCAGAAGCTGCACTTCTAGATCTAATGCATTGTAATAAAGCATCCTTCAACTTCAGCTTGGGATGTTACAATTTATATGAATTTATTTATCCTGTCACCCTGGTTTTGAGAGGAGTACTTATCCTGCAGAAATATTTTTCTTATATGTACTATTTTAACTTTTTTATATTCCAATATCTAAGTTTGAAAGTTGTTGCTCTTTATGCTAGAATGGAAAAAAGCAAAAGAGCTAAGAAACAATGACACCTTAATTCAGAAGAGGAATAGTTATTTGAAAGAGTTTTGAAGTGTGACACAGCTCAATACACAAAGAACATATAAATGCATTCCCTTAGAGTTTTGGTTATGTAGCATATCTTTGAGGTGATGTTCTTACAGAGTCTGCCAAGGTGATCTATGTAAATTATAGGAGCAAGGTGGTCACTAGTCTTAATCAGTGCTTCCTAGCCCAGGCTGAGAAACACATAAGTGCGCACCTTAAACATTAAATCAGGATCTCTGAGAGGTAAGGACTTTGGCCTTTCTTTCCAGGTGAGTCTCACATGCGACTGTATTGAATCAATCTTCTAGTCATTCATAATTAAAGAAAGAGGTTGATATTTGAAGCCTTTTGCACATGAGTAGGGAAGGCAGCACTTTGAGGAGTAGATTGAGCGTGAATTGAAAACAGTTCATGTGTATCTGTGGCTGCTGGTGAAGAAGCGGGGAGTCACTCTGAAAGGGATGCTGTACTCACAGCCTAGTATGTGTTTAGTTTAAGTTGCCATTATGTAGCCATCTTATTTTGTGAAATGGTTTTTGATATACTAAGACAAACAGCGGTAGGCTGCTTGTGTCCTGAAATTGTTGTGCACCCATGTAAAATGTTTTTATGGTCTTGTATAAGCTGTTAAATTTTGCTTCTTGGTGGACTGATGATTCTTGTATTGGAAGGAGATACTGGGTCAGTCATTACCTTCTGACTTTCTTATTTACAAAGTGAAGAAAGTAACCAGAGAATGTGGAAGGGTCAGCCTTTGTGAGTGTGTCCACAACAGTGGCATGTTAAGTGAGCAAATATTAAATGTATTTGGACAGGTCCTCTTTGGAAGAATAAATTATTACTATTGAGCATATTTTAAATGTTCAAAATCCCCAAACTACATAAGTACTTTTTGAATTTATTGGGTTAAAAGAGTTACCATGTACTAGGAAGATCTTAGTCAAGGTCCCTCTCCACAAGGTTCTTGAGCAAAGTCCATAGCTGGGGCAAAGTCTGCCTGGAACAAGCTTTAAAGTAATACGTATACATGGGAAGAATAGCCCTAAATAGAAAGTATAAATGAAAAGTAAACCTTTCTGTTCAAACACTGGGTCTTTTCCCAAAAGAAACTACTATTAAAAATCATTATATCTTTCAAAAAATAATTTAAAGAATCCTGCTATAAAATTCCCCACCTTGGGGTGCGTGGGTGGCTCAGTCAATTGAGCTGCTGCCTTTGGCTCAGGTCATGATCCTGGCTGGGGTCCTGGGATCAAGCCCCTCATTGGGCTCCTTGCTTAGTGGGGAGCATGCTTCTCCTCTCCTGCCTGCCACTCCCCTGCTTGTGCTCTGTCAGTCAAATAAATAAATAAAATCTTTTTTTAAAATTCCCCTCCTTTTGCTTTTGTAAGTTAACAGAGTTTGAAGCTCTTTCAAGATTACCTAGAGATAAAAATAAATAAATAATAAAAATAAAAAAATAAAAAAAATAAAAGATTACCTAGAGATTGGGACGCTTGGGTGGCTCAGTTTGGCTTAGGTCGTGATCCTGGAGTCTAGCGATCAAGTCCCATGTCAGGCTCCCTGCAGGGAGCCTGCTTCTTCCTCTGCCTATGTCTCTGCCTCTCTCTGTGTCTCTCATGAATAAATAACTAAAATCTTAAAAAAAAAAAAAAAGATTACACACAGATTGCAGCATGTATTTGACAGTATTGCTTACTAATATCCTTCTGTAGTTGTTGACACCTGTCACCCCATCCTGTATTTCTTTGCTTTCCCTTCCTGCTTCAATAAATCTATTGCTTTCAGTCTATTCTGTATTTTCTTTTGTTTCTCTTGCTTGGGACCTGCTGGCGGTCTCCATGCCAGGGAAAGATTACCCTCTCTTGGCTGGCTGAAGAAGGATGCCGCAGAGCTGCCCTAGCAAAGTTCAATGACAAAATTAGAATCCAGGCAGATCTTGACAGGCTAGGATCCAACTAGTTGACATTTAACAGGTATAAATATAGGGTCTTGTGCGTTGGTTTTAAAATACAGAAAACCTACATTGGTGTAATTTGAGAGAGGTTCTATAAAGCACTCTACAAATGTTGTTTTTAAACTACTCTGAGCTAACCTAGTCCTAGAATTTTAGGTTACTCCTAGGAAGGACCTCAGTATCATTATTCTTCCTAGGTCCTCAATTACAAAGCTCCCTCTTTAAGGTAGGAAAAAGCTTGCTGATAAGTTTGAGATATAAAAGATTTCTAAGTTACTTCAAATTATTTTCTTGACTGCCTAAAACTTGTTAACTTCTTTACTAATTAATTATTGAACGACCATGTGCTGGGCATAGGGATAAGGCAGTAGTAAGTGAGCCTGCAGAGACTTATACAAAGGAAAAAGGACTAGGTTTTTCAAAGAGAGGCATAAAAACCTGGATGTTCAGTGTAACTGGAACGTTCTGGCTCTTTGATACTGGCAGTTTGTGTTTTCACTAACAGCCCTATGTAAACACAGCTGCAACCTTCCCTCCCAGTCAGACTACTGTCCCTAAGCCCTTTAAATATAGAAGCAACAGGACTGTTGGATGAGTAATTTCTTTTTATGTTTTCCCCAGTGTCAGATTTGAATTTGGATTCATTTAATTGCGGGTCTTGAGAACAGAAAAGGATTATTAGATAGTATCTTGTGTACTTTTGCTTAACTCATATATATTGGCTGTTTAAATGTGTATCTGTGTTACCTTTCAGAATAATTATTATAGGAATCAGGAGTCCTTAGTTATAGCTACTAATGAGAAAACATAGTATTTGACATTTTATTTATTTACATATTTATGATTTGTTTATTTAGAGAGAGAAATAGAGAGAGGGTGTGCAGGGGTGGGAGGGAGAATCTAAAGCCCCCTCCCGCCCCCCAGTAGAGCATGTAGCCTGCCTCGGGGCTTGATTGCACGACCCGAGATCATGACGCAAGCCAAAATCAGGAGTTGGAAGCTCAACTGACTGAGCACCCAGGCACGCCGGTATTTGATATTTTAGATGTAAAAGTTCTTTTTGTGGAATTGTCCTGTGTTTGACATCCCTGGCCCCAGTAAATGCTAGCTAATTAGTGTTCTCTAGTCATTGTACAATTCGAATTGCCCATTTCCAGAGATTACAGGATACTAGCCCCCCTTGAGAACCACTGTCTTCCTTTCTTCTAGTTCTAATAGTCTTTTATTTTTGGATACACTGTTCTCAGCTATTAAAACAGTGTCTTGATTTGTGAAGTGATTTTACTTTTTCAGAATGCCATGAATATGTGTATATGCTCTTGTGTGAGGAACTGGACTCAGTCACTAATACTTAAGAACCTACTGTGCTCAAGAGGTTGAGTACAAATATTTCTTGATATTTGGAGTTGAAATCAGAATGTAGCCATATAATCCCAAGCTAAGAATAAAATGAAAATTTAGAAAATCTAGGTCCACTTAAATATATGGCTCTGAAATGTAAAGATTTGACAGTGTTAGGTTTTGGGTGCTTGAGTGTTAGGGTGCTCGCGAAATGTTACTATATGTTAATATAGTATAACGCTTACAATAATTCATAATGAGAAAGGAAGACTGTGTAGGTCTCCTGGGAACTTTCTTTCACCCTTTTGCTTCTCCCCCTCCCTCTGCCCCCAAGGGAACTTTTCAGTGCCCTCCTATCAGCATCTTCATATAGTTCAACCAAATAGTGATCGTTAGTCTCCGCAGCCTGTGGGCTCTGGATATTGTGACTAACTATATCTTATGTATCTTACTGCTTTCAGAGTCTAATTAGTGGCTAGCAGGTACTGTGTATTCAGTACTTATTTATGGAACGAATGTATGAAAATTACTTTCTATGAGAAAGTCTCAGCTTTCATTCACTACACTACATTTACAATTGCATTAAGCTGCTGTTTCAGATGTGTGAAAATAAAATGTGAATTTCAACTCAATTTTGTGGTCCAGAGCACAAGCTTTATTCACAACTATCTCCATCATTAATAAGCATGGTGGCTTTGGGAAGATAATCTGAAAACCCTGTGTTGTGTAAATTGTGCATGGCATACTTGTCTCCTGAGTTAGCAGAAAGATAAGATGAGGTGACCTGTTGTCCTGTAGTCTGTTCCACTCAGCAGCTGGAATGTTCAATATATGCTAGACTCTGTACCACAAGAAACAAATAAGATACAATCCCTGCTTTTGAGGAGTTCATAGAAAAAAAAATGATAGAGTAAAGAATTACACTAGCAGTTTGAACAGCCTTGTTTGTGCTTCTTCCAAAGGCTGGTAGTTATTTTTAACAAATGGTCCCTAATCTTTGTTGCTAGCATACTCTTTTATACAAGTTCACACAGAGTAACAGGTACTAAAGGGTTAAGTCAGTAGCAGTAGGGTTTGGGTTGAGCAGAACAATGTTTAGAAACAAAGATACCTTGTAGATAGGTTGGAGCAGGGGAGTTTTATAGAAATAAGCACCATTCTTTATAAGGGTGATAGAAATTTCTTGAGTGTGTGTTTTCCCAGAGTATTTCATTGAAGCTTATCTCATCCAGAGGTTTTTTGTTTTTTTGTTTTTTTATGATAGTCAGAGAGAGAGAGAGAGAGAGAGAGAGGCAGAGACACAGGCAGAGGGAGAAGCAGGCTCCATGCACCGGGAGCCCGATGTGGGATTCGATCCCGGGTCTCCAGGATCGCGCCCTAGGCCAAAGGCAGGTGCCAAACCGCTGCGCCACCCAGGGATCCCTCATCCATAGGTTTTTATTTAAAATAGGCACTATGTAAAGTGACCTTTGGAGAAAGGCACCTGATTTAAGTTTTACACAAGTTCAAGCAGTCTGCCTCCAAAGATGTACCAAATGTGTTGACTTTTTGTTAACCTTGGACTTGCCAAAAAATATTTAAACCGACTGAGAGGGGATCCCTGGGTGGCTCAGCAGTTTAGCGCCTGCCTTTGGCCCAGGGAGTGATCCTGGAGACCCGGGATCAAGTCCCGCGTCAGGCTTCCTGCATGGAGCCTGCTTCTCCCTCTGCCTGTGTCTCTGCCTCTTTCTCTCTCTATGTCTATCATGAATAAATACATTTAAAAGAAATTTAAAAATGAAAGTAAACTGAGAAATTAAATCAGATTTTATGATATGTGGGGTTGCTTTAAGGAAAAACTCTTGGCTGGTTCTTTGTTATTGCTTGCTTTCAGAGAAATCAGTTTTTGTCTTTTCTTCCTTTCTCCTCTCTTCCTCCACCTTCACCTCTCCAAACTATGGGCTCTCCTCAACTATGGGCTTATCTGTGAGGTATTCTTTGTGGGCTCCTCCACCCCCCCAACACTCAACCAGATGTTTTCCCATCTGTATCACTCGTGGCATCCTTCTCTCTTCTTGGTATTATCCTTATTCTTGTATGTTCTCATCAGCCTGCAGGATCAAAAGTTCCTTGAGAGTTGATTCACAGCCTACTGTTGATGCATTGCCTGTGCCTTTAAAGGTATAGAAACACAAGTCAGTGTTTGCCTCAAATAGTCAATGTTAAGTTTTTTCTAAACTCTTGTTTAACTTTTCTTCCTCCTTCTGTTAGGCTTTGGGAAATGATAGGCTAGATTTAATCTATTTCAGAGAGGAAAGACTTGCTTTTAATCAAATGTTTCTTTTCTATTTAGCTCCAGAACCTGGGAATTAATCCAGCCAACATTGGATTTAGCACACTGACCATGGAATCTGATAAGTTTATATGTGTCCGAGAGAAGGTTGGCGAACAGGCGCAAGTAGTGATTATTGACATGAGTGAGCCAATGGTGCCAATCAGACGGCCCATCTCTGCTGAGAGTGCCATCATGAATCCAGCCTCTAAGGTGATAGCTCTGAAAGGTAAGCCTGATGGGATTTTCAGAAAAGAATTTTACTTCACTTTACCTGCTTTGTTACCTTAAATATCAGACAACTGTCAGCAAATTCACAGGGAAGTGTCATCGGTAATGTTAAATTAAACTCCAAAAGTTTTAGCCAAAGCTCTGTTTTACATACCTTATTTAACCAGAGGCCCCTGAGCACCCCAGCTTTTTGAGACATCATGCACACTACCAAATACAGGAGAGAGTGCCCAGGCCTCATCCTCATGACTGACACATCTGGAAAAGCTAACACCACACTGCATATGTTCCCCAGGAGGGCCATGTGGTACCCTGGACCTCATGATGGGCTGCTTTACGGTGGTGCTCCAGGCATCCCGGAATATGAGCCAAGGTACTACTTCTCCTGTGAAGCACATCAATGACAGTATAGCTGTTGATTAATAGAATTTTACCTCACTGAAATCAGGGAATATTGGGTGCTTGAAACATCCTAGTTACTTTGAGAGTATAAAATCTTTTCATATTATCATGATTTGGGAAATTGAAAGGATTATGTATATACTGGACTTGTTAGTATTTTATGCAAAGTGTATTGCCACCTACCTTGAAAAGTGAGAGTTTTTTCTGGAGCTAAAATTAGTGAATGCCAAATATTAGCTTTGCCTGTGCTTCTTTTTTGTTACAGAAATAGGGTCTACTTTGTCCTTTCAGTAGGTAAATAGACATCTGAAACTTATGACCATGTAGTGTAAGCAGTGTAAACTAATTTTAATTGAAGAAATTGCTAACCTTTATGGATTCTTCATGACCTTTTGGCTTTTCTGCATTTTCTATTTTTCATTACTTTTGAGAGCCCTTATCTATCATGTCGTTTGCTGTTTGATGTTCTCTGCAGGTCTCACAGATGACCAGCATTTTAGTCTTCCTGGTCCTCTAATACAGTTCTCTTTACCATTGTGCACTATGGATCTCCTGGAAGAGGTTGTTGGAGTGTGGTAAGGGAATGGAGAGAACTCGTATTTACATGCTGTCAGTCCCCTTCAACCAAAGGCCACTGGCAACACACCTGAAGTTGAATAAGTTGGGTTTATTACTTGTTTCAGCGAGGACAAAACACCATGGGGAGCTGGGATGTATCATACTACTATCTGAGGGTGTTAGAACCTTTTGCCTTTTGTAGGATTTGGGGTTTGGTTGAGGGATTTGGGGGATGGTCTAAGGAAATAGGAGTTTGTTGTAGATTGCTGCTAGAAAATGGGAGTAATTTTATTAGGTTATCTTAATCTTATCTATAGAGAAGGACAGACTAGAGCGAGGATAAAACTGGCATTGGTTAAAGAAGTAGCAGGCACTCATTTCAGCTACGAGAGGGGCTGTTTCATATTTTGTGGGTTGCACATTTACCTTGTTTTTGTCTGTACTTAGATAAAATTCTGAAGCGACCTTGCTTTGTCTCACTTTATCATGGTCTTGGACTTGTCTAAGATGGTTTATGTCTGCTAGGAGAGCAACATGGCCTGGCTGTGAAGACCAGGCCAGCTTTCTAATGGCGGGGGCTGTTCTTTTTTTTTTTTTTTTTCTTTCCATTCTTAGTGTTCATATGAATTGCTTCAGCTATAGTAATTGAGTGTTGTTTTCTTTTACATGAGTAAGTGTGAGCTGTGGAACCAAAGTGATATAATTTCAAGTATCCTATTTTTACGGCAGTCTTGTGACCATTAGAATGATCTTGGACTCTTATAGTACAAATTGTGGGCAAGTATCACAGTGTGATTCAAAGACCCCTCTTGTAGTACAAATCGTGGGCAAGTATCACAGTGTGATTCAAAGACCCTAGACCAAAATGAGGAAAACTGTCTTTAAGAATTAAAAAAAAAAATGGTATTTGAACAGTGGCTGTATTACAGAGATAATTTAATTATACTTTTATTGCGTCGTATGACTTAGCTGTTCCATAGGTCCCAGTGTGAAAGCATGAAAGTGAAGTGAAGGGGCCTGGTCTTGAATCTCACAGATACCCCATTTTGACTGGTGAAGTCTTGTGATTGGAAAGAGGTTTGTGATAAGATGAACCTCTTTTTAAAAAAGGTCTTCCTTCACAGTCTGTCCTTTTATCTGGCTGAGACCTCCTGAGGTTCTCAGCCCATATCACTGCCCATCCTTCTGGAGAAGCCTGGAGCAGATTCACTCACCCCAGTCTCTCTGGAAACTCTGTACTGGTGCTTTTGTGGTGAATATTTTAAAATCAGAGATACAGAATGCCCAGGTGGCTCAGTGGTTGAGCATCTGCCTTTGGCTCAGGTCAGGGTCCCAGGGTTTTGGGGTCAAGTCCCACATCAGGCTCCCTGTGGGGAGCCTGCTTCTCCCTCTACCTTCATCTCTGCCCCTTTCTTTCTCTGTGTCGCTCATAAATAAGTAAATAAAGTCTTAAAAAATGAATAAATAAAACCAGAAATAAATTTTTACCTTTGACTAAAGGAGGAGGAAGTGAGGAGTAGAATTCCTCATTAGTTGCTCATCATCTTAGTGGAACATTAATGCTCCAAGTGAGGGGTCAGTAAACTGTTGGTTTTTGTACATCACCAAGCTAAGAATGGTTTTTATATTTTTAAAGAGTTGTAAAAACAGACAAATATGTGACAAAGATCGTATATGTCCCTATATAGAAAAAGTTGACTGACTACTTGCATTACTGGCCCAAGTATATTTTTTACTTTTATTATGAAACATAGCCTTTTGGGCAGCCCAGGTGGCTCAGTGGTTTAGTGCCTCCTTCAGCCCAGGGCATGATCCTGGAGACCTGGGATCGAGTCCCATGTTGGGCTCCCTGCATGGAGCCTGCTTCTAACCTCTGCCTCTGTCTCTGCCTCTCTCTCTGTGTGTCTCTCATGAATAAATAAAATCTTTAAAAAATAAAGAAACATAGCTTTTTGAGTAGTCATGTGTGTTTCTTTTTGCAAACTCTCCCTTTTTTCTTAATTTTTAGAAGTGGATTGTGTATAGGCTAGGGTAGTGCCAGCTTAGTAGTTAGCTCTTAGCCCAGTTGGGGAGAGGAAAGGTGGTGGGATGGAGCCCCCTTGTGGTAGCACATTCTTCACCCTGGCAACTAGAGTCTAACAGCAGGTTGATTCCCAAAGGAGATTGGTAGGGTTTTTGTTTTGTTTTATTCTCTTTGTGACACTAAATATCTAGTACGTCGTGTAAAACAAGTTCTTCTTAACCAGTCTAAGGACAACCTGACAAGTTTTCGAACTAGTGGAAATTCCCTCTGTGATCCCAGGCTATTGGAAACTAAAAGGTACCCCCATCCTACAGTTGAACTGCTAGTCTAGTCTTTTCTTTCTTAACCACTTTATTCAGGTATAATTTATAGGCCATAAAATTCATTTATTCTAAGTGTACTATTCAGTGATTTTTAGTAAATTTATTGAGTTGCGGAACCACCAACATGCTCTGTTTTAGAACATTTCTACTACTACAGAAAGTTCCTTTATTCCCGTTTGCAGTTGTTCCCCACTCCCACCCTCAGCCCTAGGTAGCTACTGATCTGTTTTCTGACTCTATAGATTTGCCATTTCTGGACATTTCAAATAAAGAAATCATACAACATACAGTCTTTTACATCTGGGTTCCTTCAATTAGCATAGCATGTTTGAGATTCATCCATGTTGTAGCTTGTATCAGTAGTTAGTTCCTTTTTATAGTTGAGTAAGATTCCAGTACTCCATTACTCTATAGATATATCACATTTTGTTTCTCTGTTTATCAGTTTGTGGACATTTGGATTGGTTACAGTTTTTGGCCATTAAGTATATTGCTGCTATGAACACTTGCTGACAAGTCTTTGCGTGGATGTATGTTTCCATTTTTCTTAGATAAATACCTAGGAGTAGAATTGCTGGGTCATATGATAAATTTTTTTAGCTTTTTAAGATACTGCCTGTTTCTTAATGGCTGTACATTTTGTGTTCCTGTCAATAATGTATGGGGATTCTAGTTTTTGCAACATATATGAAAGCTTTATAATATTGCCTTTTTTTTTAATCATAGCAATTCCATTTATATATCTTTTTTGTTTTATTTTATTTGCCACTCATATCTTGTTAGAGAAGTATCTACAATCTTTTGCTTATTTCTTAATTGGCTTATTTGTCTTACTGAATTTTAAGGGTTCTTTATATATCCTGGATATAAATCATTTATCAAATATGTGATCTACATATTTTCTCCCATTTTGTAGCTCATCATTTTATTTTCTTGATGTATCTTTTGAAGAAAAAATTTAATTTTGTTAAAGTCCAGCTTACCAGTTTTTTTCTTTAATGGATCATGATTTTGGAGTCCTACCTGAGAATGCTTAGCCTAGCCCAAGGTCATGATGATGTTTTGCATTTCTTCTAATGTTTTTTTTTAAGTTTTAACTCTTACACTTAAGTTCATAGTCTATTTGGGATTAGTTTTTGTGTGTGGTAAGGGTGTAAGGTTTTTCTTCTTCTTTCTCTTCCTCCTTTTCTTTTTCTTTCTTTTTTTTAAAATATTTTATTTATTCATGAGACACAGAGAGAGGCAGAGACACAGGCAGAGGGAGAAGTAGGCAGAGGGAGAAGCAGGCTCCATGCAGGGAGCCCAACATGGGACTCAATCCCGGGTCTCCAGGATCACGCCCTGGGCTGAAGATGGCAGTAAATCGCTGAGCCACCCGGGCTGCCCCTTCTTCCTCCTTTTTGTCATCATCATCATCATCATCATTTTTTTGGTGGGGTAAGGGCATTCACTTGTCCGAGCACCATTTGTTGAGAATGAATATCCCATTGAATTATCTAGCACCTTTGGTTAAAGTCAATTGACCATAAATAGAAAGATCAACTTCTAGACACTCATTCTGTTTCATTGATCCATATCCTCAACCTTGTGCCAATTACTTGATTACTATGGCTTTATAGTAAGTTTGAAATCAGTGTTGGTACTCCAACTTCATATTTTTCAAAGTATTTTTTAAAAGATTTTTTGTTTGTTTGTTTAGATAGCATGTGCAAGAGTAGGGGGAAGAGGTAGGGGAGAAAGAGGAAGAAGGAGAGACTCTCCAGCAGACTCTGCACTGAGTATGGAGCCCAACGCAGAGCTTGGCTTGATCTCACAACCCCGAGATCATGATCTGAGCTGAAACCAAGAGTTGTACATGTAACCAACTTAGCCACCTATGTGCCCCATGATTGTTTTTATATGTGGCTGGATTTGGTTCACTCCTGTTTTAAGGACTTTTCTGTCTGTTTTTATGATGATTGGTCTGTGTTTTCTTGTGATGTCTTTAACTTTGGAATTAGGTTAGTATTGGCCTTACAGAATGAGGTGGGAAGTGGTCCCTTTTCTGCTTCCTGAAGTTTGTGAGAGACTTGTTACTTGAGTCATCTTTGAGTACTTGATAGAATTCATCAGTGAAAGCCTTTTGAGCTTGGGTTTTCCTTTGTGAGATGATTTTAAACTGAGAGTTCAGCTTCTTTACTTGCTGTAAATTTGTTCAGATTTTTCTTTCTTGTGTCAGTTTTGGTAATTTCTCTTTCTAGGAATTTATATCCAAGTTCTCTATTTAAGTCCTCTACTGGGTTGACATAAAATTGTTCATACTATTCACTCATAGTCCTTTTAATTTCTCCAAGATCACCTCTGATGTCCTCTCTTTTATTCCTAATTTTGGTAATTTGGATCTTACCTTTTTTTTCTTGATCATTTTGTCAATTTTCTTGATTGTTGTGAAGAGTTAACTTTTTATTTTATTGATTTTTCTTTATTATTTTTTGTTTCCTTCCTTGATTTTTACTCTATTCTTAATTTCTGTTTTTTGTTGCTTTGGGTTTAGTTTACTCTTTTTATAGTTTATTAAGTTGGAAACTTTATTGGTTTGAGATCTTCTTTTATGATCTTGATGTTTAAAATGATATTTTTTCTTTAAGTAGTGCCTTAGCTGCAACCCCAAAATTGATATGTTGTACTTGTTATTTTATTCAGTTCAACATATTTTCTAATTTTCTTTGTAATTTCTTCTTTGATGCGTGGGCTATATAGAAGCATGTGGTATGTGGTTGAATTCCAAAATTTGGGAATATCTCACACTTTTTTTCTGTTGCTTTTTAATAATTTTGTTGTAATCAGATAACTTATATGACTTTAAATTTTAAAATTTCTTGATACTTTTTTAATAGCCAAGCATAAGATCTATCCTAGAATATGTTTCAGGTATACTTGGAAAGAATGTATTGTATTTTCTTGTTGGGTAATGTGTTCTAAAGATGTTAGGTTGAATTGGTCAGTAATGTTCAAGTATATTTTTCTGTCTAGTTGTTTTATCATTTAGAGTGGGGTATTGAAATCTCCAAGTTTTTTCAATTTTTAAGAGTTGCAGCTAAATATATATCATGGAGTCTATTATCTTAACCATTTTTAGTGTATTGTTCAGTGGTCTTAAGTACATTTATGTTGTTGTACACCTATCAGGACCATCCACCTTCAGAATGATTTTCCTTTTGTAAAACTGAAATCTTTGAGTCTTGTTTTTGCTGACTTATCCAGAAACATTTTAAAACTAGAAGATAACAATTTAAAACTGATTCTCCTGATAGTTGCTTCAAAAGAACTAATTTCTGACTGTTACTCATACATTATATATTCACACACTTTTACATTCTTCTTTTGAAGAAGGCTCTTCTCAATATTGAGACATCAAAGTGTGGTTAATTACTACTGAGGCAGCTTTTTTCCCTTCTTAATCAGATTGCCTGTAAGTAGTACAACTTAAAGTAACATTAAAACGATTCAGAATTAGGAGTGTAAGAATTTGTCTTTCACATTTTTAATTTATCTTTCTCTAATCTCCATCACATCAAATACTAGCTGGGAAGACACTTCAGATCTTTAATATTGAAATGAAGAGTAAAATGAAGTCTCATACAATGGCAGAAGAGGTGATTTTCTGGAAATGGGTCTCTGTGAACACTGTTGCCCTGGTGACTGAGACCACAGTCTACCACTGGAGCATGGAAGGTGACTCTCAACCCGTGAAGATGTTTGATAGACATGCCAGTCTGTCAGGGTGCCAGATGATCCACTACCGGACTGATGAGTACCAGAAGTGGTTGCTCCTCATTGGCATCTCAGCTCAGGTAAGCTTTTGGCTGCCTTCAGGGACTGGTCTGATGGAATGTAGAGGTATAATACTGAAGTTAGTATTAGGGTTGAGGCAGAAGAAATAGGTCCAGGCCTAAAAGAAATAGAGGTTACAAGAAATTCAAACTTTGGATTGTATAAGAATTGTAGTTTAACTCTGTATTCCATCAGATTACTGATACTCATTCTGTAAACTATTTCTGGCATAGTTTTGAGAAGTTAATTGTTGAGGAATTTTGTAAAGCCACTTGGAACCTATAGGTTTATGGAAAGTAGTTTGGGAGCTCTATTTTAAGGGCTTTAATTGAATGTTACTAATTCATATACTTTTTTTAAAGATTCATTTATGTATTTTAATAAAGGGAGAGAGAGTGAGCAAGTACAAGAGTGGAAGGGCATAGGGAGAAGGAAAGTCTTAAGCAGACTCCTCTTTCAGTACAGAGCCTGATTGACATATGGCTCCATCTCAGAACCCTAAGATCATGACCTGAGCTGAAACCAAGAGTCAGACACTTAACTGACAGTGCAACCCAGGTGCCCTTACTAATTTGTTTATTTTTATGATAGAAGCAGTAACTTTCTGCTGTGCTTTTTTTTTTCATTCCTGGTGGCTAATCTAGTCACCAGATACTTGACTACAGGATTTTTGGTTTTAGATCTTTATTAGCTAATTCTGGCCATTGAATGGTCTTCCATAGCCTAGTGGGAAGAGTATAAATGCAGGATTCTAGCACTTATAAAACTGTCAAACATTTCAAGACAGTGCTGTGGAAGCTGTAAGAAAATACCTTAAGTCAGAGAGGGCCCACAACAGAAAGGGCCTCTTTTTTTGTTTGTTTGTTTTTTAATTTTTATTTATTTATGATAGAGAGAGAGAGAGAGAGAGAAGCAGGCTCCATGCACCGGGAGCCCGATGTGGGATTCGATCCCGGGTCTCTAGGATCGAGCCCTGAGCCAAAGGCAGGCGCCAAACCGCTGCACCACCCAGGGATCCCAGAAAGGGCCTCTTAAGCTGCATTTTGCCAGCTATAAAAGTGCACTTGGGAAGGAAACTGTATGCAAAGGCATGGAAGTGGAAGAGAATGGCTCTTTATGTGAGTCTCAGGTATCACCTTGGCTGATACCTATAGGATGCATAAGAGGCTGAGAGATCAGTGGGGGCAAGACTGAAGTGCATGCTGTTGGCAGTGGGAATTCTGCAGCAGATTTTAAAGTGAAAGTGATATGATTTATTTTCTTTCTCTGTAGCATGATGGCATAGAAATAATGCTATCAGTGATGTCGAGGAGGGACCACCATGAAGACTGGAGGCTGGGAAGCTAGTTGATAGGCAGATACAGGAAGAAACCATATAGCATGTTCTGGAATAAAGACATGTATGAGAAAGGTAAAGAGCGAGCAAAGATGGAAGGAGTACTTCTCTTCACTTTAGAAGTCTCTTCCAATCTGCAGCTCCCAGGAGAAGTAAGCCATGTGTGATTTAGATGGAAGCACTGGCATTGGAGATGAACAGTAGAGGCAAGGTTTGAGACACAGAGAGAGAGAGAGAGAATTTTGTTTAGTAATCTCTATGCTCAATGTGGGGCTCAAACTCACAACCCTAAGATCAAGAGTCACATGCTCTAATGACTGAGTCAGCCAGGTGCCCCGATGCAAGGCTTTAGATTTTAGAGGAGAAATGGCTAGAAATTGGTGATGCATGGGACTCCTCTCAGGGAGAGGAGAGTTGGATGATGGCCCAGCATTTGTCTTAGAATGAGATATAGATAAGGGAGAACTGAAGTATATCTGCTCTAACCCTTCATCTTTGTATTACACTGACAAGTTTGCATCCTCAGGTGATGTGGGAGTTCTTTTGTGTAATATAAGGGACTTGCTTAGTCACAGAGCCTTTTATAGATAGGTCCATGACTTCCATTCAGCCTCACTTACTTATTGTCAGGGCTGAGGGTTAAGCTGGAATGACAGTGTATTTATAGGAATATATATCTAGAATAATGGGCAATCCCATTGCCCCTACACATGATATTATGATTCATCCATAACAGCTTGTTTGGGTCTGATTGCCCAGGCTTCCATAAAAGGAATAATTTTACACCTAGGACATTTTCTGTGATGTATCATCTATTAGGTTGAATGATTTCCTCTTGGAAGGAAACTAACCCTAGATTAGATGCTATTTATGAAGTTTTTCTCATGTGAAAACTCTACCTTTGGCTTTCCCCTGAAAGGATTTGGATGTTGCTGGCCCTAATGGTGGACAGAGGTTGCAGACGGTTCAGGTGTTGCTAATATAAATGAAGACAGGAGTGTTTGTGATGTTAGGGCTGAGGAGAGCCTGGAGATGCTGGGATGAATTGCGAGAGAGTTACAGACAGGTAAAATCTGTATGACATATGCTGTCATGGTGAATTTTCAAGGTGGTATGGGCATGAAAAGAAAAAATTGATTCACTCTACTTTGTGAAGGCAGGGGAGCCAGAAGATCTCTCTTCCATAGCCCTTCATACTATTCAAGAGTCAGTGGGAAAGCTGTACTTTTTGAGCCTTTATGTTGCTTTTGGAAAGAGGTACGTAGAGTTGCAGGACTCTCAACCAAGGAACAAAGTTACTCACAGGGTAGCCTTTATCACTTTTCCCAAATACTTGCCCAGAATACTTTTTGTTTTTGAGTTTCCTCTTTATTCCATGAAACTCTGTCTTGGTACTGAATCTGGTCTGGAAATATGTTTGTTCCCCCAGGATTGATTATGTCTGAGGGGTTGGAATGAAATTTGAGCTGAGACTTATAAAACTAAGACAACAGTTAATTCATTCTGCACTTTTTAACTGCCTCTAATATTTTCTTAAAAGCCCTTTGCTCCAGTTTGACCTGCATACTTCAAATGTTACTTTGTTCTTCTTAGCTGGAGGTCAGCATATTTTTTCTATAAAGACCCAGATAGTAAATTTTTTTGCTTTGTGGGCCCCCAAAATTTGGTCTCTGTCACAATTACTCAACTGTGAAATTATAGTATGGGCAGCCATAGACAGTACATAAGTGAATGGGCATGGCTTCAAAACAGGTGGGACAAACCATACAGAAATAAAAAAAAATTAGTAGAGAATACTAAGAATATTGTATACCAGCAAACTATATAACTTAGATGAAAGGACTAATTCCCAGAAAAACATAGATTATGAAAATGACTCAAGAAGAAATAGAAAATATGAATAGTCCTATATAACAAGCTAAGATAATTACTAATGAAAAAACTACTCACAAAGAAAAACTGACCCAGATGGTTTCACTGGTTAATTCTATCAAATATTCAAAGAAAAGGTAGTACTAATCCTTCACAAACTTTTCTAAAACATAGAAGAGGAGGGGACACTTCTCAATTCATTCTATGAGGCCATTAGTACCCAGACACCAAAGACATCACAAGAAAACTGCAAACCACTATCTCCTCTGAATATAGATGCAGAAATCTTCAGCAACATACTAGTGAACTGAATCCAGCAACATATAAAAGAATTGTATGTCACAACCAAGTGGGACTTACCTGGTGATATCAGGTGGGTTTAATATCTGAAAACCAATGAAAATAATGTACAGTATTAATAGAATAAAATACAAAAACCACATGGTCATCTCAGCAGACATAGAAAAAGCACAGTATAAAACCCAACACCTTTTATGATAAAAATGCTCAACAAACTAGGAATAGAAAGGAACTTCCTTAACCTGATAAAAACACACAGCTAGCATCTTACTTAATAGCGAAAGACTGAAAGTTTACCCCTAAGATCAGACAAGGCAGAGATGTCCACTTTTGCCACTGCTGTTCAACAATGGACTAGAGATTCTAGTCAGAACAATCAGAAAAAGAAATAAAAGGCATCCTGATTTGAAAGGAAGAATTAAAAACATCTGTTTGCAGATGACATGATTTTACATATTGAAAATCTTAAGGCATCCAATAAAATTCTAGAACTAACAAGTACAAGGTTATAAAATGCAAGATAATATACACTTTCAATGAATAATTAAAAATGATATTCCATTCATAATAGCATCAAAATGAATAAAATAGGAATAAATTTAATAAAAGAAGTATATAATTTATATAACTATATATGTGTTTATATGTATGTTATATACTTGTGTCTCTCTCTCTCTATATATATATGTTATATACTTTTATCCTTAAAACTACAAAACACTGTTGAAAATAACTAAAGATCTAAATAAATGGGAAAACATTTCATGTTCATGTATCATAATAGTTAATATTTTTAAGATGTTAATACACTGGGATCCCTGGGTGGTGCAGCGGTTTAGTGCTTGCCTTTGGCCCAGGGCGCGATCCTGGAGACCCAGGATCGAATCCCACGTCGGGCTCCCGGTGCATGGAGCCTGCTTCTCCCTCTGCCTGTGTCTCTGCCCCCCCCCCCCGTGTGACTATCATAAATAAATAAAAATTTTTAAAAAGATGTTAATACACCCTAATCTGCAAATTCAACATAATCCCTATCAGAATACCAGATAAATTCTTTGTAGAAATTGATAAGCTAACCCTAAAATTCATATGGAATTGCAGAGAACTCATAATAGCCAGAACAGTCTTGATGAAAAGAAAACAAAGTTAGAGTACTCATACTTCCCAATTTCAAAAATTGCTACAAATCTATAGTCATCGAGACAGTATGGTACCAAGATAAGAGTAGACATATAGATCAATAAGGTAAAATTAAGAGTCTAGAAATAATATCCTTACATTTATGATCAGTTTATTTTTTTGATAGGGATGCTAAGACAATTCAACACAGGAAATAATAGTCCATTTAACAAATGGTTTGGGGACACTGGATATCTGTACATACCAAAGCATGAAACTGAACCCCTACCTCTCAACATACTAAAAATTAACTCAAAATGGATCAAACCCAAATGTAAAAGCTGAAGCTATAAAACTCTTAGAAGAAAACATAGCAAATCTTAGTGACCTTGAGTTAAGCAGAACCTTTATAGATACAACATCAAAAGCATAAGCAACAAAAGAAAAACAGGTAAAACAAAATTAAAATCCTTTGTGCTACAAATGATACCATTTGAAAGTGAAAAAATAACCCGCCATTTGGAGAAAATATTTCAAGATCATATATCTGACAAGGGACTTGTATCCAGAATATATAAAGAATTCTTACAACTCAATAATAAAAAGGCAAATAATCCAGTTTACAAATCGTTAAATGATTTGAACAGATATTTCTCCAAAAACACATGAAAATTTGTTTAACATCATTAGTCATTGGGGCTACTGAACCATCTGGGTGGTTCAGTGGTTGAGTCTCTGCCTTTGGCTTGGGTCGTGATCCCAGAGACTGAGTCCTGCATCAGGCTCCCTGCAGGGAACCTGGTTCTCCTTCTGCCTATGTCTCTGCCTCTCTCTGTGTCTCTCATGAATAAATAAATGAAAAGTCTTTATAAAAAAAAATCCTTAGTCATTGTGGAAATACAAATTGAAAATTCAGTGTGAGGGACAGCTGGCTGGCTGATTCAGAAGAGCATGCCCCTCTTGATCTCAAGGTGATGAGTTCAAACCCCGCATTGGGTGTAGAGCTTACTTAAAAAACAAACGAAACAACCCCCCCCCCCAAAAAATGTGATGTGACTTCACACGTATTAGGATGGCTATAATCAAAAAGATCGCCAATAACAAATGTTGTCAAGGATGTAGAGAAATTGGAACCTTCATACATTGTTGGTGAGAATGTAAAACACAGAGTGTTGATGGAAAATAGTTCGGCAATCCCCCAAAAAGTTAAATGTAGAGTTACTGTGTGACCTAGGAATTCCACTCCCATTTATATACCCAAGAGAAATGTAAATATACATCCACATAAAATATTAAACACAGTATATCAGCAGGATTGGTGGAATACAGGCCTTTGAAAATTCGCTCCTCCATAAAAGCACTGAGAACAATGGCAAAAAATTTCCAAAATCAACTTTTTCAGAGTTCTAGAAATTAACCACAGGCTTAAAAATCCAAAGAACTCTTATTTAAGAAAATTTGCTACATCTCAGCAAGTTTGGTGACATTTTAACTTGTGCCAGTCCCATCTCCTTCTGTACAGTTTCTGATAGTGTTAAAAACCAATATGTTGTTCCACCAATTGATGAAATACAGCAACCTTACAGCCTCTGAAGGAGGCAAGAAAGGCTTAGAACTTCTCCCCAAAGCACCTTTCCCAGATAAATGTCATTATTTGACCTATGTAATAGTTTCTTGGAAATCTCCTTTCACAGACCTTGCCTTTTATTTGACTTGACTCACTCTTCCTCAGTGCAAATGGCCTTACCTCCTGGGATGGTTGTGATGTACCATCAGCAGCAATTGTTTAACATCACAACTGCCTGGTAGGATGGTAATACTTGA
Source organism: Canis aureus (assembly GCF_053574225.1). Taxonomy (NCBI): domain Eukaryota; kingdom Metazoa; phylum Chordata; class Mammalia; order Carnivora; family Canidae; genus Canis; species Canis aureus. The sequence goes on along the minus strand of NC_135637.1, from coordinate 35,037,431 downwards.
GGTAAATAAGAAGCTGGCTAAAAAAAATTAAAAGCATGTTCATAGGAGGCTTTCAAATGTTTCAGCATATTCTTGGGAAATGTACATGCACAGAGCTGTGCACCAAGAGAGGATTGACAAGGCCTTAAACTCTCACCCTTAGCTGACCTTGAGGCTCTGTACAAGCAGGAAGGTTGAAGGCCAAGGCAGTATTGTAAGCTGCCTGCCAGAGTATTGAAGGTATGTCTCCACACATACACACCCTCTCAGCAAAGGCTGAAACTCAAGGCATTTAAGGAATCTATTTCAAATCATTAACTGACCACTAAGCTGAATAGAGACCTCAGTGACCACATATGACAAAGAATACAGTCTTTACGGACTTAGTTCAGGAGATTTGTTAAACAAACAACTTCAATAAGCCCGGGGTGGGGGGTGGAATATCTGATTTCCAGAGTTGTCACTTTATGCTATTTAAAATATCCACCTTTCAACAACAGCACCAAAAATGAAATAGGCAAAGAAACAAAGTATAGCCCATGCTCAAAGAGGGGAAAATTAGTCAGTAGAGACTGTTTTGAGGAAACCCAGACATTGGAGTTATTTTCAAAAAGACTGTAAGTCAACTATTTTAAGTATGTTCAAAGAGCTAATAGAAAGTATGTCCAGGGAACTAAAGGAAATTATGAGAACAGTGTCTCTCCATATAAATCATAATAATAAAGAACTAGGTGGTATTGAAAAAAAAAAAAAACAACAGCCTATGGGATGCTTGGCTCGCTCAATTGGTAGAGCATATGACTCTTGGCCCCTCAGGGTTGTGAGTTGAAGCCCCCATGCTGGGCACAGAGTCTACTTAAAAAAGCCTCATAGATTTGTGGAACACATCAAGTGAGTCAGTACACATACTGGAAGTGCCACAGGAGAGAAAGAAAGGGGAAAAGAATATTTGAAGAAATAATGGCCCCAAACTTAGCAAATTTGATGAAAACCATTAATCTACACCCAGATATATCATAATTAAACTATCAAAAGACAAAAAATCTTGACAGCAGTAAGAAAGAAGCAAACTTACACAATGGACTCTCAGATTAACAATTGATTTCTTTTTTTTTTTTTTTTTACTTTATGATAGTCACAGAGAGAGAGAGAGAGAGAGAGAGAGGCAGAGACATAGGCAGAGGGAGAAGCAGGCTCCATGCACTGTGAGCCCTATGTGGGATTCGATCCCGGGTCTCCAGGATCACGCCCTGGGCCAAAGGCAGGCGCCAAACCGCTGCGCCACCCAGGGATCCCAACAATTGATTTAATAGAACCCATCCAGGCAGTGGTATGATATAATCAAAGTGCTTTTAAAAAAATAAGACTGTCAAGCAAGAATTCCATATCCAGCAAAATTATTCTTCAAATAATGAAGGGGAGATTAAGGCATTACCAAGTAACAAAAACAGAGAATTTGTCTCTAACACATCTGCCCTATAAGAAATACTAAAGTGAATCTTTCAGGTGGAAATGGAAGTCAGTAACCCAAACCCACATGAAGAAATAAAGAGCACAGTATGAGTAAACTGTATAGGTAAACATAAAAGACTGCATAAAGGTAGTTTTTGTGTATGACTATTTTTTTATGTGAGTTCAAAGATGACTACTAAAGCAATAATTATAAATCTGTGTTAATGATGTATAAATATGTACTTTATGTGACAAAACAAAAAACAAACAAAAAAACAAAAAACAAAAAACAAAAAGAAATATGTACTTTATGTGACAAAGCAAAGGAGAGGAAGGAATGGAGGCTCCGTGCCCAGTGGAGAGCCCAGCAGAGGGCTCAATCTCATAACTCTGATGTCATGACCTGAGCCAAAATCGAGTGTCGGACACATAACAAACTGAGCCACTCAGGTGCACCCCCCACCTTGAGTTTTTTTTTATAATAAATTTATTTTTTATTGGTGTTCAATTTACCAACATACAGAATAACACCCAGTGCTCATCCCATCGAGTGCCCCCCTCAGTGCCCATCACCCATTCACCCCCACCCCCCGCCCTCCTCCCCTTCCACCACCCCTAGTTCGTTTCCCAGAGTTAGGAGTCTTTATGTTCTGTCTCCCTTTCTTTTTTTTTTTTTTTTCTGTTTTTTTTTTTTTTTTCTGTCTCCCTTTCTGATATTTCCCACACGTTTCTTCTCCCTTCCCTTATATTCCCTTTCACTATTATTTATATTCCCCAAATGAATGAGAACATATAATGTTTGTCCTCCTCCGATTGACTTCACTAACCCACCTTGAGTTTTAATTTAAATTCCAATTGGTTGGGCAGCCCAGGTGGCTCAGTGGTTTAGCCACCTGACTTCGGCCCAGGGTGTGATCCTGGAGACCCGGGGTCGAGTCCCACGTTGGGCTCCCGGTGCATGGAGCCTGCTTCTCCCTCTGCCTGTGCCTCTGCCCCTCTCTCTCTCTCCCTCTCTCTCTCTCTCTCTCTCTCTGTGTCTCTATGAATAAATAAATAAAATCATTTTAAAAAAAGTAAATTACGATTGGTTAACATAGTGTGTCATATTAGCTTCAGGTGTACAATATGGCAATTCAACACTTTCAATATATATAACACCTGATGATCATCACAAATATACTCCTTAATCCCCATCAAATTCCCTTAACCCACCTCCCCCACCTCCCCTCTGTTAACCATCAGTTAAAACACTATTTTAGGCAAAACGTGGAAGTAATCCAAAAGTCCATCTACTGATAAATATATCTACTGTGTAGATATTTGACAGTGGGATATTTATTTGACCTTAAAAAGAAATGAAGTACAGTTGACTTTTGAACAACATGGGTTTGAAGTGTATGAGTTTACTTACAGCCGAATTTTTTTTCAATAAATACAGTATAGTATTGTAAATGTATTTTCTCATGATTTTTTAACACTTTTTTTTAGTTTTGTGAGAATGCAGTGCATAATACATATACCATACAAAATATGTGTTATTTGACTATGTTATTGGTAAGGTTTCTGGTCAGCAGTAAACTATTAGTAGTTAAGTTTTTGAAAAGTCAAAAGTTAATACATGAATTTTTTTACTGTGTTGGGTCTATGACCCTAACCTTCTTCATATTGCTCAAGTCATCTCTACTGATATATGCTATATCATGCTTAATCTTGGAAATAATAAGCTAAGTGAAAGGTGTCGGCACAAAAAAACCCACATATTGTATGATTCCATTTTTATGAGACATTCAGAATAGTAATTATCTACAGAGATAGAAAATGGATAAGCAGTTGCTTTGAGGATGGAGTGTGGGAGGTGGGAATGAGGGTTGGCTGTTAATGAGGTTTTTGTTAAGGGATGAAAGTGTTTTAAAATTATATTGTGATGATTGTACAATCTTGTGAATAAACTAAAAAACATTGAATAGTATGCTTCAAATGAATGAATTAATGGTAAATGAATTATATCTCAAAGTTGTTAAAAATACCTTTAGGAATCCTGATCATTTATAAGGAGATCGTCATGTCTGAGAAATATTTTATTTTATTTTTTTTTAATAAATTAATTTTTTATTGGTGTTCAATTTACCAACATACAGAATAACACCCAGTGCTCATCCCGTCAAGTGTCCCCCTCAGTGCCTGTCACCTACTCACCCCCAACCCCTGCCCTCCTCCCCTTCCACCACCCCTAGTTCGTTTCCCAGAGTTAGGAGTCTTTATGTTCTGTCTCCCTTTCTGATATTTCCCACACATTTCTTCTCCCTTCCCTTATATTCCCTTTCACTATTATTTATATTCCCCAAATGAATGAGAACATACACTGTTTGTCCTCCTCCGATTGTCTTGCTTCACTCAGCATAATACCCTCCAGTTCCATCCACGTTGAAGCAAATGGTGGGTATTTGTCATTTCTAATGGCTGAGTAATATTCCATTGTATACATAAACCACATCTTCTTTATCCATTCATCTTTCTTTTTTTTTTCTTTTTAGGCTTTTTTTTTTTTTATGATAGTCACAGAGAGAGAGAGAGAGAGGCAGAGACATAGGCAGAGGGAGAAGCAGGCTTAATGCACCAGGAGCCTGATGTGGGATTCGATCCCGGGTCTCCAGGATCGCGCCCTGGGCCAAAGGCAGGCGCCAAACCGCTGCGCCACCCAGGGATCCCTCCATTCATCTTTCAGTGGACACCGAGGCTCCTTCCACAGTTTGGCTATTGTGGACATTGCTGCTAGAAACATCGGGGTGCAGGTGTCCCGGCGTTTCATTGCATCTGAATCTTTGGGGTAAATCCCCAACAGTGCAATTGCTGGGTCGTAGGGCAGGTCTATTTTTAACTCTTTGAGGAACCTCCACACAGTTTTCCAGAGTGGCTGCACCAGTTCACATTCCCACCAACAGTGTAAGAGGGTTCCCTTTTCTCCGCATCCTCTCCAACATTTGTGGTTTCCTGCCTTGTTAATTTTCCCATTCTCACTGGTGTGAGGTGGTATCTCATTGTGGTTTTGATTTGTAGTTCCCTGATGGCAAGTGATGCGGAGCATTTTCTCATGTGCATGTTGGCCATGTCTATGTCTTCCTCTGTGAGATTTCTCTTCATGTCTTTTGCCCATTTCATGATTGGATTGTTTGTTTCTTTGGTGTTAAGTTTAATAAGTTCTTTATAGATCTTGGAAACTAGCCCTTTATCTGATATGTCATTTGCATCTTCTCCCATTCTGTAGGTTGTCTTTTAGTTTTGTAGACTGTATCCTTTGCTGTGCAAAAGCTTCTTATCTTGATGAAGTCCCAATAGTTCATTTTTGCTTTTGTTTCTTTTGCCTTTGTGGATGTATCTTGCAAGAAGTTACTGTGGCCAAGTTCAAAAAGGGTGTTGCCTGTGTTCTCCTCTAGGATTTTGATGGAATCTTGTCTCACATTTAGATCTTTCATCCATTTTGAGTTTATCTTTGTGTATGGTGAAAGAGAGTGGTCTAGTTTCATTCTTCTGCGTGTGGATGTCCAATTTTCCCAGCACCATTTATTGAAGAGACTGTCTTTCTTCCAATGGATAGTCTTTCCTCCTTTATCGAGTATTAGTTGACCATAAAGTTGAGGGTCCACTTCTGGATTCTCTATTCTGTTCCATTGATCTATGTGTCTGTTTTTGTGCCAGTACCACACTGTCTTGATGACCACAGCTTTGTAGTACAACCTGAAATCTGGCATTGTGATGCCCCCAGATATGGTTTTCTTTTTTAAAATTCCCCTGGCTATTCGGGGTCTTTTCTGATTCCACACAAATCTTAAAATAATTTGTTCTAACTCTCTGAAGAAAGTCCATGGTATTTTGATAGGGATTGCATTAAACGTGTAAATTGCCCGGGGTAACATTGACATTTTCACAATATTAATTCTGCCAATCCATGAGCATGGAATATTTTTCCATCTCTTTGTGTCTTCCTCAATTTCTTTCAGAAGTGTTCTATAGTTTTTAGGGTATGGATCCTTTACCTCTTTGGTTAGGTTTATTCCTAGGTATCTTATGCTTTTGGGTGCAATTGTAAATGGGATTGACTCCTTAATTTCTCTTTCTTCAGTCTCATTGTTAGTGTATAGAAATGCCATTGATTTCTGGGCATTGATTTTGTATCCTGCCACGCTACCAAATTGCTGTATGAATTCTAGCAATCTTGGGGTGGAGGCTTTTGGGTTTTCTATGTAGAGTATCATGTCATCGGCGAAGAGGGAGAGTTTGACTTCTTCTTTGCCAATTTGAATGCCTTTAATGTCTTTTTGTTGTCTGATTGCTGAGGCTAGGACTTCCAGTACTATGTTGAACAGCAGTGGTGAGAGTGGACATCCCTGTCTTGTTCCTGATCTTAGGGGAAAGGCTCCCAGTGCTTCCCCATTGAGAATGATATTTGCTGTGGGCTTTTCATAGATGGCTTTTAAGATGTCGAGGAATGTTCCCTCTATCCCTACACTCTGAAGAGTTTTGATCAGGAATGGATGCTGTATTTTGTCAAATGCTTTTTCTGCATCCAATGAGAGGATCATATGGTTCTTGGTTTTTCTCTTGCTGATATGATGAATCACATTGATTGTTTTACGAGTGTTGAACCAGCCTTGTGTCCCGGGGATAAATCCTACTTGGTCATGGTGAATAATTTTCTTAATGTGCTGTTGGATCCTATTGGCTAGTATCTTGTTGAGAATTTTTGCATCCATGTTCATCAGGGATATTGGTCTGTAATTCTCCTTTTTGGTGGGGTCTTTGTCTGGTTTTGGAATTAAGGTGATGCTGGCCTCATAGAATGAATTTGGAAGTACTCCATCTCTTTCTATCTTTCCAAACAGCTTTAGTAGAATAGGTATGATTTCTTCTTTAAACATTTGATAGAATTCCCCTGGGAAGCCATCTGGCCCTGGACTCTTGTGTCTTGGGAGGTTTTTGATGACTGCTTCAATTTCCTCCCTGGTTATTGGCCTGTTCAGGTTTTCTATTTCCTTCTGTTCCAGTTTTGGTAGTTTGTGGCTTTCCAGGAATGCGTTCATTTCTTCTAGATTGCCTAATTTATGGGCGTATAGCTGTTCATAATATGTTTTTAAAATCGTTTGTATTTCCTTGGTGTTGGTAGTGATCTCTCCTTTCTCATTTATGACTTTATTAATTTGAATCTTCTCTCTCTTCTTTTTAATAAGGTTGGCTAATGGTTTATCTATCTAATTAATTCTTTCAAAGAACCAACTCCTGGTTCTGTTGATCTGTTCCACAGTTCTTCTGGTCTTGATTTTGTTGAGTTCTGCTCGAATTTTAATTAACTCTCTCTCTTCTTCTGCTGGGCGTAGGGTTCATCTGCTGTTTTTTCTCTAGCTCCTTTATGTGTAAGGTTAGCTTTTGTATTTGAGTTCTTTCCAGTTTTTGAATGGATGCTTGTATTGCGATGTATTTCCCCCTTAGGACTGCTTTTGCTGCATCCCAAAGATTTTGAACGGTTGTATCTTCATTCTCATTAGTTTCCATGAATCTTTTTAATTCTTCCTTAATTTCCTGGTTGACCCTTTCATCTTTTAGCAGGATGGTCCTTAACCTCCACGTGTTTTAGGTCCTTCCAAACTTCTTGTTGTGATTTAGTTCTAATTTCAAGGCATTATGGTCTGAGAATATGCAGGGGACGATCCCAATCTTTTGGTATCAGTTCAGACCCAATTTGTGACCCAGTATGTGGTCTATTCTGGAGAAAGTTCCATGTGCACTTGAGAAGAATGTGTATTCAGTTGAGTTTGGATGTAAAGTTCTGTAGATATCTGTGAAATCCATCTGGTCCAGTGTATCATTTAAAGCTCTCGTTTCTTTGGAGATGTTGTGCTTAGAAGACCTGTCGAGGGTAGAAAGAGCTAGATTGAAGTCACCAAGTATAAGTGTATTATTATCTAAGTATTTCTTCACTTTGGTTATTAATTGGTTTAAATATTTGACAGCTCCCACATTCGGGGCATATATATTGAGCATTGTTAAGTCCTCTTGTTGGATAGATCCTTTAAGTATGAGATAGTATCCCTCTTCATCTCTCACTACAGTCTTCGGGGTAAATTTTAGTTTATCTGATATAAGGATGGCTACCCCTGCTTTCTTTTGAGGACCATTTGAATGGTAAATGGTTCTCCAACCTTTTATTTTCAGGTTGTAGGTGTCCTTCTGTCTAAAATGAGTCTCTTGTAGACAGCAAATAGATGGGTCCTGCTTTTTTATCCAGTCTGAAACCCTGCGCCTTTTGATGGGGTCATTAAGCCCATTCACGTTCAGTTACTATTGACAGATATGAGTTTAGTGTCATCATGATATCTATTCAGTCCTTGTTTTTGTGGATTGTTGCACTGAACTTCTTAAAGTGGAATTTTAAGAGTCCCCCTTAAAATTTCTTGCAGAGCTGGTTTGGAGGTCACATATTCTTTCAGTTCCTGCCTGTCTTGGAAGCTCTTTATCTCTCCTTCCATTTTGAATGAGAGCCTTGCTGGATAAAGTATTCTTGGTTGCATGTTCTTCTCATTTAGGACCCAAATATATCCTGCCAGCCCTTTCTGGCCTGCCAGGTCTCTGTGGAAAGGTCTGCTGTTACCCTAATATTCCTCCCCATAAAAGTCAGGGATTTCTTGTCTCTTGCTGCTTTAACGATCTTCTCTTTATCTTTGGAATTTGCAAGCTTCACTATTAAATGTCGAGGTGTTGAACGGTTTTTATTTATTTTAGGGGGGATCTCTCTATTTCCTGGATCTGAATGCCTGTTTCCCTTCCCAGATTAGGAAAGTTTTCAGCTAGGATTTGTTCAAATACATATTCTGGCCCTCTGTACCTTTCGGCGCCCTCAGGAACCCCAATTAAACGTAGGTTTTTCTTCCTCAGGCTGTCGTTTATTTCCCTCTGTCTTCATGGTCTTTTAATTGTCTGTCTCTTTTTTCCTCAGTTTCCCTCTTTGCCATCAACTTGTCTTCTATGTCACTCACTCGTTCTTCCACCTCGTTAACCCTCATCGTTAGGACTTCTAGTTTGGATTGCATCTCATTCAGTTGATTTTTAATTTCTGCCTGATTGGATCTAAATTCTGCAGTCACGAAGTCTCTTAAGTCCTTTATGCTTTTTTCTAGAGCCACCAGTAGCTGTATAATAGTGCTTCTGAATTGGCTTTCTGACATTGAATTGTAATCCAGATTTTGTAACTCTTGTGGGAGAGAGGACTGTTTCTGATTCTTTCCTTTGAGGTGAGGTTATCCTTCTAGTCATTTTGCTCAGTGCAGAGTGGCCAAAAACAAGTTGTATTGGGAAAAGGAGAAAAAGAAAAGGAAAGAAAAGAGAAAAAGAAAAAAGAAGAAAAAGAGAAAGAAAAAGAAAGAAAGGTGAAAAAAAGGGTGGGGGAAGCAATCAGAAATCAAAAAGAAAAAAAAACGGGGGAGTATCTTCTGATTCTGTATACTTTAAGTCCCTTGACTTCCCCTGGAACTTGTCCATCTAGCTGGTCTTCTGAGGGAGGGGCCTGTTGCGCTGATTTTCAGGTGTTAGCACTTGGGGGAGCTTCTCTGCCCCCTGCCTGGTGTAGGGCTCAGTGGGGGTTGTTTACCCCGTGAGGCCCCAGGAGGAACAACCCCAGTGGCTGCGGCAGCTCTGGAGCCCTGGATTCAGCTCCCGCAGTAACTACGGAGCTCTCAGCCTGCAGGGCCTGGAGGCTCCGGGGGGTGGGGCCGCTGATCTGCTCAGCTCGGGGCAGGAGCGTCCTTGCTGTCCTGGGCCCTCCCGGCCTCTGCCTGTCCCGGGGGGAGGCTGGATCCTGGGCTGTTTCCGGCGCCCTGTGGTCCGGGTCTGCGCTGTTGGATTCGCGCTCCCGGCCACGCAGCCGCCTCTCCGCGGAGCCTCGCCCGAGCCCCTCCAAGCTGCTCCCGGAGCCGGGCAGCCCCCTCCATGCAGCCCCCTCTGCACGGAGCCTCTTCCTCTGCCGGAGCTGCCGCTTTGGAGCTGCTCTCGGAGCCGCGCAGCCCCCTCCGCGGAGCCGCCTTCCGAGCCCCTCCGAGCTGCTCCGGGTCCCGCCGTGGGCGCTGCAGCCCTTAGGGAGCTCGGCGCACTCTCCTGGGCACGCAGGTGTCTGTTAGTGTCCCAGGGAGCCCAAGGGCATCCCTGCTCCCCTGGGGTCCTGCTCTAACACCCCGCGGGCCCCTTTCCGCCCAGGAAGATTGGTGCAGCTCCTGCTTCTCCGGGTCGGGGCTCTCCTGTCCTGGGGGCACTCGCCCCGGCCTTAGCCCGGCTCCTCGCGGGGCCCCTCCCCCTTGGATGCCTTTTGTTTCTTTATTTCTACCCACCCCCCATCTTCCTACCTTGATAGAAGCATGAACTCTTCTCACTGTAGCGTTTTAGCTGTTCTCTCTTTAAATCTCAGGCTGAATTCGTAGATTTCCAGGATGATTTAAAGGTTATCTAGGTAATTTGGTGGGGAAAGGTTATTTGGGGACCCTACTCTTCCGCCATCTTGCCCCTCCTCTGAGAAATATTTTAAAGAAAAGATTATCAATCACAGTGTTACTTATTTGTGCTTTACTGACAAAAATAAAAACCAAGAAAAAAAATCCAAGCCAAAAGCTGTTTTGACTCTCACTATGCTTCTGACATCAAGTGTTGGCTTTTCTACATCAAACAATTCTCTAATTCCCTGTGGACACCAACTGGATATCCAAGAATTAGCGCAGACTCCACAGGTTAAGAGTTCAGTCCCACAAGACTGCCCCCATGCCTTCAGATGCCACTCTCTAGTCCTAGGCCACCAGCACCTCTGACCAACAAGCTATAAATCAGAGGTTCCCACAACCTCCTTCTCAGGTTCAATAATTTATTAGAATGGCTCGGGAAGGCACTTATTACTGATTCATTAAAAAGGGTACAATTTAGGAACAATCAAATGGAAGCAATGTATAAGGCAAGGCATGGAGGAAAGTGGTATGCATGGAGCTTCCATGCCCCATGCAGGCCCTCCACCCTACCACTGCTTTGATGATAGGAGCTTTCTGAACTCTGTCACTTGGGGGTTTCTGTGTAGATTTGCATTGGTCTTTGGGGTTTAACTTTGTTTCCAGAGGGGTGAGACATAAAGTTCCAAACTTGAAGCTATCTAAGATCCCCCATAGGCTTTTGTGTCACAAAGATGCACCTGTCACTCATATCATTTAGGATATTTTAAAGGTTTTAGGAGTTCTGTGCCAGGAACAAGAGACAAAAATGAATATGTATTTCTTACTATACTATCACACAAGTATTTAACAAACAACAACAACCAAAATCCATGGGTATAAGGATAGACAGTGGAAACCAATGGAATAGAACTGAGAGTCCAGGGTTGCCTGGATGGCTCAGTCGGTTAAATGTCTGCTTTCAGCTCAGGTCATGATCTCAGGGTCCCAGGATCAAGCCCTGTATCAGGCTTCCTGCTCAGCAGGGAGCCTACTTCTCTCCCTCTGCCTGCCACTTGCCCTACTTGTGCTCTCTCTCTTCCTCTGTCAAATAAATAAATTTAAACACACACACACAGACACCCCTGAGAGTCTAGGAATAAACCATACACCTATGGACATTTGATTTTTGACAGTAGTGGCAAGACCAATCAATTGGGAAAGACTGTTCTCTTCAACAAATGATGCTGGCACACCAAGATATTCAAATGCAAAAGAATGGAGTTGGATTCCTACCTCATACTGTATATAAAAATTAATTTGGAGCACCAGAGTGGCTTAGTTTGTTGAGTGTCCCAACTCTTGATTTTGGCTCAGGTCACGATCTCCATGCTGCACGTGGAGCCTGCTTAACATTCTCTCTCTCCTCCCTCTGCCCCTCCCCCAGCTCACAACTTAGTTTCTCTTGCTTTCTCCCTCAAATAAATCTTTAAAGTTAGCTCAAAATGGATCAAAGACCTAAATATAAGAGGCAAAACTGTAAAACCTTTAGAAGATGTGAGAAATGTTCATGACTTTGTATTTGGCTATGGATTTTTAGATATAACACCCAAAGTATGAGCAACAAAAGAAAACATAGGTAAATTAGATTTATCAAAATTAAAAACATTGGGGATCCCTGGGTGGCGCAGCGGTTTAGCGCCTGCCTTTGGCCCAGGGCGCGATCCTGGAGACCCGGGATCGAATCCCACGTCGGGCTCCCAGTGCATGGAGCCTGCTTCTCCCTCTGCCTGTATCTCTGCCTCTCTCTCTCACTGTGTGCCTATCATAAAAAAAATTAAAAACATTTATGAATCAAAAGACATTATTAAGAAAGAGAAAAGATAACCTACAGAATAGGATTTGTAAATCATATATTTGAGAAGAATCTAATATCTACAATGTATAGAGAACACTTGTAACTCAACTACAAAAAGATGTCCCAAATAGAAAATATACAAAAAGACTTGAACAGATATTTATCCAGAGATATATACAAATAGCCGACAAGCACATGAAAAGGTATTCAACATCATTAGTCACTAAGGAATTGCAAGTCAAAACCACAATGAGGTACCACCCATTGGGATGGTGGCATAATTTTTTTTAATGGGAAATAATGAGTTTTGGCAGGGATGCAGAGTTATTGGAATCCTTGTATGTCAGTAGTGGGAATGTAAAATGGTTCAGCTCCTGTGGAAAACAGATTGATGGTTCCTCAAAAAATTTAACATAAAGTTACATTTGATCTAGCAATTTCACTCCTAGGCATCTACCCAAGAAAAGTGATGAAAAAACATCCATACAAAAACTTGTGCGCAAACATAGCAGCACCATTTGTCATAGCTAAAAGATGAAAACAACCCAAATGTTTACCACTGGCTGAATGGATAAAATATGACTTTTACACAAAATGGAGTATCATTTAGGCTTAAAAAAAGGAATTAGTGATACAGGCTACAACATGGATAAACCTCGAAAGCCTCACTGAGTGAAACAAGTCACACAAAAGGCGTTTTATGATTCCATTTATATGAAATACATAAATCTGTAGAGATAAAGCAGACTGGTGGTTGCCAGGGGGTGAGGGGCGGGGAGATGGGAACTAACTTTTAATAGGCACAGGGAGTTTTTTGGATGATAAAAATGTTTTGAAACTACATAAAGAGGATGGTTCTACAACATTGTGAATGTTCAATGCCACTGAATCGAATCCTTCCTTTAAAATGGGTAGTTTTAGGTATATGAATTTAATCTCAACTAAAAGGATACAGGACGATAACATGGAGGACGGATTTTGGGCCACAGACCATGGTTTGCAACCCCCTGTCTAAGCATTTGTAAATGTTTTCCCTTTGTTTAAAACAGCTTTTCCTCTTCACCTTGTGACCTCTTACTCCAGCTTAGGAGTCACTAGGAAGACTTTCCTGACTCACCAGGTTGCATGAAGTCACAGCATATCATTCTATCCTGGGCCATAACAGCACTCTGTATTGCTGTTGCTTGCTTCCTTGCCAGAATCCTTATCATGTGTCCTTAAGGGAAGGGTCTGAGTCACATTCATTTTTTCCTTATCCTTAGCCCTTCACATGGTGCCTGGCACAAATGAAAGCATTTTTTAAAAACATTTTATTTATTTATTCATGAGAGACCCACAGAGAGAGAGGCAGAGACACAGGCAGAGGCACCCTGCATGGAGCCTGATGTGAGACTCGATCCCAGTACTCCGGGATATGCCCTGAGCCAAAGGGAAACACTCAACCACTGAGCCACCCAGGCGTCCCAAATGAAAGCATTTTTACATTGAGACTTTGTCAGCTACAGTCCTCAGTATGCCCTTTCCCAAAGCACACTCAGCACTCCTGCAAGATGGACTACCAGACAGGAGCCTAAGTTTCAGAAGCGGCCCTAACTTTTAATAGGCACAGGGAGTTTTTTTAAGACCGCACATGCAGCCTCTGGGTGGGACATGAGGACAGGCAGTGCAGAGTCCAGGTCTCAGGCTTGATCTCAGGTCTTCTCTGCTTCACCTCTTCTTGGCTTTAGGTTAGTCTTCTCTAGCATTGAGACTTAAAGGTACTGTCTCCATATGGTCTTCAATCTTCCCATCCTCACCCAGGAGGGTGAGTCTTGTCCTGTCCTTACTCTCATTTAAAACTTTTCTTGGGCAACCCTGGTGGCGCAGCAGTTTAGCGCCACCTGCAGCCCAGGGTGTGATCCTGGAGACCCTGGATCGAGTCCCACGTCAGGCTCTCTGCATGGAGCCTGCTTCTCCCTCTGCCTGTGTCTCTGCCTCTCTCTCTCTCTCTCTCTCTTTCTCTCTCTCTCTGCATCTCTATGAATAAATAAATAAATAATATTTTAAAAATTAAAAAAAAACTTTTCTTGTTCATTCTTCTGTTAGAGTGCACACATTTATCTACCACTTGCTCTCCTATTTCTTCCCCGTCTCGGCCTTTGGCAACCACTTGTCTACTCTGTCTCTCTGGATTTCCCTATTCCGAATATTTCATGTGTGGCCTTTGTGAGTGGCTTCTTTCACTTTGCATGTTTTCAAGGTTCATCAGTGTTGTAGCATGAACTGCTACTTTCCGTAGTACTTTAACATAAGTGTGCAGTACAGAGGTACAAAGGAAAGGTTCTTTAAAAAGAAAAATGTTGAAGCCTTTTTTTCCCTTTCTAAGGAGTGGGAGTAGGTGGCAGATACATTGAGGATCTGAATTTTATCCACCGACTGTATGGGGCCTCATTTGGCTGGGGTGGCGATTTGAATGTTGAATTCTAAGAGCTTGAGCTGTGATGCTGTCATATCTCATTTACTTAGCTTTTTGAACATTTGACATTGGATACAAATGTACTAAAATTCTTTGCCCAAAAATGTACATTCTAAGTTTTATAAAAGATACCAGCCTTATTGGGGTTTATTGAATACAGTTTTTGCTATTTATAGATTTCAGAAACCCAATTTTCAGAATTAGCCCATAACTTCCTCCTCTTGATATAACTACTCCTTTAGAGTTGCTTCCCAAGACTTTACATGAATATTTATGTGTTTGTATAATATGTGTATATTTATTAACATATGCAAACATGGAATGTACACTTACACATATACACAAACATATGTCTAAATGCATACCTGTGTATATACTCACATTTTACATTTAACAAATCAAGAAGTTTGTCATCTTATTTTTTCCCTGGTGTTTGCAGCCGTCTTTCCATATCAGATTTAGAGTTATATCGTGTCTTTAATATATAATAGGCTTGTTTTGGGGAGCACCTGGATGGCTCAGCTGGTTAAGCATCTACTTTTGGCTCAGGTCATGGTCCTGGAGTCCTGGGATTGAGCCCCACATTGGGCTCCCTACTCAGCAGGGAGCCTGCTTATCCCTCTCCCTCTGCCTGCCGCTCCCCCTGCTCGTGCTCTCTCTCTTTCTGTGTCAAATAAATAAAATCTTTAAAAAATAGGCTTGTTTTTTATTTAGAGAAACTATATCAACATATGAGACTTTCATTATAGAAACATTTGTTTTAACAATTTATATCCTCTCTTTTCTTTCCCTTTCATTGCAAATGTCTTGTCTTAGCAAAACCGTGTAGTTGGGGCAATGCAGCTCTACTCTGTGGATAGGAAGGTTTCACAACCCATAGAAGGCCATGCTGCTGCTTTTGCAGAGTTCAAGAGCGAGGGGAACACCAAGCCTGCCACCCTTTTCTGCTTTGCTGTACGAAGTCCCACAGGGGGCAAGGTAAGCTCTCTACTTTGTCTTCTCTTTGTGTTGGGAGTCTGTATAAGTGTAAATTGGTAGCCACTTAACCCGCATTTCAAAACCAATTTATAATTGGGAGTGGGGAATGACCTGTAGGTGCTTCATGTAAATGAAGGCTCTTACAGTATTTAGAACAACACCCAGCTGTACTTACAGGAATGGTTCTGTAGTCTCCTTATGTGGATCTGAGTTTTGTCTGTACTCCAATTCCTTGTTCCTTTCTTACAGGCAGATGCCACCTGTCCATAGTCCTGCCCTTTTCCCTCTACCTCCCAAAGAAGCCTGGCTTCCTTACCCATCACCTCCCCCCCTTCTGTTGGCAATGGCACCATCCTTCCCAACTCCCAAGCAAGAAGCCATGGCTTTCTAGCTCCATTCTGTTTGTGTTGCCACTGTCCATCTTTAGCAAGTGTCACTTCTATGGCAGACCAGCCCCTTGTTACCTGTATTTGGGTTAGAGAATAGTCATTTATTAGGTCGTCAGACCCACCTCACCTTTCAAAAATAATTCTTCCAAACTACCATTTCTCTTCAGGTGCCTGTATGCTAGAAGTTTTAGTCTCCCTGCATCTTAACTCCCAGGGGCCCCTGCTCACTTCCTACATCAATCCTCCTCTTCTAGCCCATCGCTCTGCTTGCCTCAAGCCTTTTTGGTGTTTCCCAGCTCCTCTCTGCCAGGCCAAATCCAAACTATTCTCTAAGTGTACACTCGTCAGTTTCTTCTGCTGGGCACCCTCTCCAACCCTTGTTGTTTTGTGTGTTTGATCCACCCCTACTCGTGACTTTTTCCAGACCTGTTCTAGCTTTAGTACCTTCTCATTAGATGAGAGGAACTTGAAGCTGTTCTGATAGTAGCAGGGATGAAGCCCCTTGTTCACTCTCATTCTTTCTGATTTTCCAAAGATTCTTAGCACCACTACCCCAACATAACCTTGAAAAACTCTCAGGCATTTGGCACAGTTGACTGTCTTGTGAGTTTGGCATTCAGTTACAGTATCTTGTCGGCTGATTTGTGTTAGCCTGAGCTGTGTCCAGGAGAGCCCCTTGTTTCATGGGCTTCCACACTAAGGCCCAGAGAGGGGAGAAGTGACTTGGCTTACAATGTGGTACTAAACATTGCTCATGTTTGCTGGTGTTGGTTTTTCCTGTGTCCTTGGTGTGGTAGGCAGCAGGTTAATGAATAGCATGAGCACTCCAAGACTGTCTTGTTTTGTTTGATGTAAGTTTTATCTTTAGCCCTACAAAGCATGGGCTATGGCTCTGCTTACCACTGGGCATTGGTTAGCATCAGTCTACCACCAATATGTTTACTTACATTGACTTAAATCTCTTCTCTAGTTGCACATAATTGAAGTCGGGCAGCCTGCAGCAGGAAACCAGCCTTTTGTAAAGAAAGCTGTGGATGTGTTTTTCCCTCCAGAGGCTCAGACTGATTTCCCAGTGGCTATGCAGGTATGAATGTGCTGCCCACTATGTGAGTTCAAACAAATCACAGATCTTGTGGGGAGGGGAATAGAAGATAGCAGGTTCCTGTGCTTCAGAAGATGCCCAAATAGATAATATTAGATTGTGGAGAAGATAATGTCGATGCTCATGTTCTAGCTAATGCTGTCTTAACATTCTCTGGAAAGGAGCACTCTTTTCTACAAACAAGAACTTTGTACAACTCACATACCAAAGTCCCAGGCCTTTTCCTTTTTATTATAAAAGATTAGATGTTTACTGTACTACAGAAATATAAAGAGGAAAACAATCTTCTGTAGCTGAACCAGTTGGATATAAAATACATCGAAGATCTCACTACTTGTCATATTTAAAAAGTTAGATACACTTTTTGAACAAAATTGGGATCACATTATATATGTAAGAGCATACAATCTACTCTCCCTTATTACTCTTCTGCTCAGTACATCATTGGCATTTCTATAGTAGATATGACATTCTTAGTTAATATTTTGAGAAATAAATGTTTATTCTTAGGGATCTACCATAATGGTAGGATGGTTTAGCTGTTTGCCTTTTTTCCTGTTCTCAAATATTTGATAATACTTAATGATTTCTTTTTAAAGTATTTTTTAGATGATAATTTTTTAAGCTAGACTTCTGGAAATAAATATGTAATCAAATGCATTTTTTTCCCACAAAGTGAAATTGGCCTTTTTTCTGTCTTAGAGAAATACATATTGTCCATAAATATCCATCAATATCCATAAACATAACCAAAGAATTAAATAGCGACTGAAATCCTACCCCACTGAAAACTGACTGCCCCTTTGGAAGTATCTTCGTATGCATGCATTTGTGAAGATATTTACAAAAAGAGTCTTATGACGTGTCTTAGCACTGACCTTCAGCTTTATGACCTTCTTTCACTGTGTTGTAGACTATCCCACACCAATTAAATGCATATAATATTTTAATGTCTGTATCATCTGTTCTGTGGATGTCCCTGACTCATGTAGACAATCACCCATTGGGTATTTATGTTTACAGTAACACTTGTAGGAGCATTGTTGTCCAATGCTCCGTCCAAGGATAAACTCCTGCAAGTGAAACTACTGGTCAGGGGCAGGTGCACAACCACTCTGGACAGTGTCCAGTGATGTTCATTCCCTACCTGTGATTATTGTTAAGATGGGATGGGTTTAGCACTCCTATACATCCTGTTAATTGCCTCTTCCTAATATTGGCATTTTTTTCTCTTGGGGTGTTTATCTTGTAAGAACTCTGTAGTTTTGGGGTACTGAGTGTCTGGTGTGTTTCAAATAGGTATTTCTTTCCAGTCATCTCAAGTTTATTTGTGGTATATTCCATTTTGTGGAAGATTTTGCATTTTTGTGTGGCTTTGATATCATGTTTTGTAAAGAATTCTGCACCCCAATGTGATGAAAATATTCACCCATATTTGCTTCTATTACTTTCTTGGTTTTATTTGCTTAAAATCTTTGACCCATCTGGAATTTACTTTAAAGAGTAAGATGAAGGGCAGCCTGGGTTGCTCAGCGTTTTTTTTTTTTAAACATTTTTTATTATTATTTATTTATGATAGTCATACAGAGAGAGAGAGAGAGGCAGAGACACAGGCAGAGGGAGAAGCAGGCTCCATGCAGGGAGCCTGATGTGGGATTCGATCCCGGGTCTCCAGGATCGCGCCCTGGGCCAAAGGCAGGCGCCAAACCGCTGCGCCACCCAGGGATCCCTGCTCAGCGGTTTAGTGCCGCCTTTAGTCCAGGGCGTGATCCTGGAAACCCAGGATTAAGTCCCACGTCAGACTCCCTGCATGGAGCCTGCTTCTCCCTCTGCCTGTGTCTCTGCCTCTCTCTCTCTGTCTCTCATGAATAAATAAATAAGAAATGTTAAAAAAAAAAAAAAATAAGATCAGGGCTTTTTTTTTTTTTTTTAGTCTTTTTTTTTTTGTAAATTTATTTTTTATTGGTGTTCAATTTGCCAACATATAGAATAATGCCCAATGCTCATCCCATCAAGTGCCCCCCTCAGTACCCGTCACCCAGTCACCCCCACCCCCCACCCACCTCTCCTTCCCCCACCCCTAGTTCGTTTCCCAGAGTTAGGAGTCTCTCATGTTCAAGATCAGGGCTTTTTTATTTTTTTTTTATTTTTTATTTTTTTTTGATCAGGGCTTTTTTAAAAAAAGATTTTATTTATTCATTTGAGACAGAGAGACAGAGAACATGAGCAAGAAGGAAAGGCAGAGGGAGAAGTAGACCCCCTGCTGAACAGAGAACCCGATGACGTGGGGCCTGATCCCAGCACCTGAGATCACGATTTGAGCTGAAGGCAGACAGTTAACCATCTGAACCACCCAGGCACCCAAAGAGACAGTTCTTTATGCTCATCCTCCATCGCCATATAGACAGCTGGTTGTATCAGCACTGTATACTGGTTAAAGTCTGTTTTCCACTAATATGAAATATCTACTCATTTATATTAAATTCTTATGTACATTTGATTCTATTTCAGGGTTCTCAATTCTGTTTGTTTATATTTTTTCCTATGCTGGTACTCACTTTATTTTTTTACTACCATACTTTAAAACCACTATAGGTTTGGGGTGCCTGGCTGGTTCCATTGGAGGAGTATGTGACTCTTGATCTCAGGGTCATGAGTTTGAGCCCCACTTGGGGTATAGAGATTACTTAAATAAACTTTTAAAAAATAAAATTACTATGGGTTTTATAATAATTTTTTTAAGTTTATCCAGAACTTTCCCCTTATTTTATGAACTCACAGCTTTTTCTAAAGGGATTTGGTAAGGAAGTGGGGAGAGGATAGTTAGACCTGAAAGACAAATGGAATAGCCTGATTTATTGCACCTTTATTTGAGAAAAGTCAAGCAAAGTATTGGCTTTAAAACTAGTTCTCAAATGGATATGACTGGAATCAACTTGGGATCCACTCCCACCAATGATAAATGATCTCTTGGGCTGAAAACTCCTCTTTCATCATTTATGAGCTCTTTTGTCCTCTTTGGCTTCTTCTTACTTACATTTCTACCTGTTGTTCTCTATCTCCCTGTAGATTGGAGCTAAACATGGAGTTATTTACTTGATCACAAAGTATGGCTATCTTCATCTGTATGACCTAGAGTCTGGCGTGTGCATTTACATGAACCGTATTAGTGCTGACACAATTTTTGTCACTGCTCCACATGAACCTACTTCTGGAATTATCGGTGTCAACAAAAAGGGACAGGTATGGAACTTTGAGGGTTCATCTCCCACATTTTCCATTCATTGGGGACTGGAGCTTAACTTTTCCTCCTTCCTCAGGAAGGTGGTCAAATATTATCAGCTCCTGTTATTCAACTTACACCCATGTCTCCCTTCTCCTTCCTACCATCACTTCACCTCTCAGACAGCACTATTCTTTTTCATTTTTTCAAGGTTTTATTTATTTATTTGAGGTAGAACAAGAGACCAGGAGCAGGGGAGCAGAGAGAGAGGGAGAAGCAGGCTCCCCACCGAACAGGACCCTGGGATCATGACCTGAACCAAAGGCAGATGCTCAACAGACTGAGCTACCCAGGTGCCCCTGGACAGCACCATTAAACAGGATCAATTCCGAGAGGAGTAGCTCCCGTCCTGCACAAAGCTTCTACCAGTGGAGCAGTGGTTCTGATACACACCACTAACATGTTCAGGCTGATACACACCACTAACATGTTCAGGCTAGGCTAATTGGGGAGGGTTGAAAGGCAGGTGCTATGCTACCTAAATTACCTTTCTCAACTAAAGTTAAAACAGTTAAAAGAAGGAAATCTGTGCTTTAAAAAAAAGAAGATTGAGAAGAAAAACTGTCAGTTCCACCCCCACACCCAGTGATTTTGGCAGAGTTATCTTGAATGTATCACTGGTCAGTATCCATGCAACCTGATATTTTTCTCATTTGACCATGCTGTAGCTCTGTCATGAAGTTCTGTTTTATTATCATTAGATATTTGGCTCCTGTGCATCCTGTCACTGTTAGAGCCAATGTTCTAGGGATACTCAGCATGAGCTTTAGAACTTTGCTGATACTGCAGTGCCTACGGGCGAGATGTTGGCAGTTGGTATATATGGAGCACTTTCTATGGTAGGCCAGTCTCACCTGTTGGGTCTTTATAGGTGCTGTCCATTTGTGTCGAGGAAGATAACATTGTGAATTATGCAACCACTGTGCTTCAGAATCCAGACCTTGGTCTGCGTTTGGCCATTCGTAGCAACTTGGCTGGGGCAGAGGAATTATTTGTGAGAAAATTCAGTACCCTCTTTGCGCAGGGGAGCTATGCTGAAGCTGCGAAAGTAGCAGCATCTGCACCAAAGGTAATGGCCCTCGAATGCTGTGTTCTAGTCTGAGAGTGAAATCAGTTATAAAAGCATTCCACTGCTGTTGTTGGATTGTCTTACTGTTTTGTTATTTGTTTTAGCTTTAAAATTTTATGCCACTGGCATAACAATGAGACAAATCAATGAAAAGTACAATCCTACTACAATATTTTTTAAAATTCTCTTTCAGTTATTACCTATGTGCATAGATATTTCACACCCAGCTTCTTAACATAGGAAATACAGAGATATATTATACATCAAGTGGTTATGCCCCAGTTTTATTTAGTCACATTCTATTCTACTTTCTCCACTCATCTGGAATGTTAATAGTACTGCTTGGGGCATTTTCTTTGATTTATTTCATTAAAATAAATTGTCCTAGGCCTAGATCTGCTTCTGAGCAGATAAAGGGTTTTGATTTGCTCCTCCTTGAAAGGATTTTTTCTTTCAAGTGATGCATATGAACAAACTATTTCTAGTCTTCACCCAGGACTTCGAGTATTTTGAATTAAAATGTAGTGGTAGTAGAACTTCACTACTGCAAAGCTGATTTAGAAGCCTAATTCTCACCCTTGCTAGAAGTCATCTGTGGGACTGAGACCCACTGTGTTCATGGTTTTTTGTTGAAGATGGAAGCCATTGCCTTGGTAGAGGACTTTCTGTCTTTGACAATTAATTCAGTGAGGAATTTCCATTGGCAGATTTTTTTTAATTTTTTTTATTTATTTATGATAGTCACAGAGAGAGAGAGAGAGAGAGAGAGAGGCAGAGACATAGGCAGAGGGAGAAGCAGGCTCCATGCACCGGGAGCCTGACGTGGGATTTGATCCCGGATCTCCAGGATTGTGCCCTGGGCCAAAGGGCAGGCACTAAACCGCTGCACCACCCAGGGATCCCTGGCAGATTTTTTAAAAATATAAGCCAGTTAAGTAAAGAGACAGCCTGTGATTAATGACATAACAACCTATATTTCCATTTGTCATCAGGGAGTCCTGCGTACCAGTGACACAGTTCGGAAGTTCCAGAGTATTCCTGCCCAGCCGGGGCAGGCCTCTCCTTTGCTCCAGTACTTTGGAATCCTGCTTGACCAGGGTCAGCTCAATAAACTTGAATCCTTAGAACTTTGCCGTCCAGTGCTTCAGCAGGGACGAAAGCAACTCTTAGAAAAGTGGCTGAAAGAAGATAAGGTACAAACACTTACGAAATCACAACCCTCAGCACAGTTTGAAAACAAGGTCACAGGCTCCTCTGGTCCTAATCCTGTCTCTTTGGCACATCACAGCTGGAGTGTTCAGAAGAACTTGGAGATTTGGTCAAAACTGCTGACCCTACACTCGCTCTGAGTGTATATCTTCGGGCAAATGTGCCAAGCAAAGTTATCCAATGTTTTGCAGAAACAGGCCAATTCCAGAAAATTGTCCTCTATGCCAAAAAGGTAATATATGCCTAACCGTGAGCATTTCATAGATAATTAATTAGTGGTGAGTGGTTGCTGATTCTGAAATTTATAAAATACCCTTCCTCCTACAGACGTGCTCTAGTGTGAGTTGTTGATGTTGCTGTTAGCATCTGTCATTCAGTGATAATGATCCTCTTTTATTCTCTTCAGTTTTTTATTTTCCTGTCTTATGTTTACAGTCCTTCCAATTTCCTTCCAGTTGGGGATTTTCCTGTAATTTTATCTTGTTCTTTTTCTTCTTTCTCCCTCACCCTCCTCAGCATCATCTGTGTGTTAATCCTGTGTTTCCCAGGCTTCCACAGCAGCTTGTGCCCAAAGTTCACCGGCTTGTGTGCTGGGTATGGGTCAGAGCTGGCACACTGGTTGGAGTGACTTTTTTGTGGTCCAGGCTATTTGTGTAGTTGATTGCACCTCTGCAATACATGGCATCATCACACTGAAGGGGTTGTTGTGTTTGGCAGAGGCCGAGCATGTACACATGCTTATATTCCTCATTTCTTTGTAAACACGAGTTTAAAACAAAAAATGGGAGTTGTTTATTGTTTTTATTTTTGTTTAGCCACTCACAGTGTTTTGTTTATTTTTCTGATGGGTGTTCCCTTGCTTCTAGGTTGGCTATGTCCCAGACTGGATCTTTTTGCTAAGAAGTGTAATGAGGATCAGTCCAGACCAGGGCCTGCAGTTTTCTCAGATGCTAGTGCGAGAGGAAGAGCCATTGGCCAATATTGACCAGGTGAGCATTGGCTGATTGTTTGGGACAGCTTTCTGTGGCTTGTATAGCTGTCAAGAAGATTCCCTTTTGTTTTTTTTACTCTTACTAGTGTCTCAATTCTTTTCTTTGTCTGCTGTTAATCTTCCAGTTTTAAAAGATATGATGTACCAGAGAAGATTGTCTTCTAGTCTTTTATTGTTTGAATACATATCATTTACCATTTTTTTGAAGTATTTTAGAGGATTCATGTGTCAGGTTGTGAGGATCTTGTTTCTTTGTGGTGGTTTGTGGTGGCATTGGGAATGGTGGCCCCACTCCACCCCCAGCCCCACCTCATTATACTCTGCTGACTAAAGCCACCCAATTCTGCCTGCATACCTGGTTATGGTGAGTGCTTTTGAGTCTGCAGACTTTCATCTTGTGGGTGTCTGGCTAACCTGGAGGTAGGTGAACAGGAGACTGTTATTTTAGCATAACATAGTTAGTGTTTAGGTATAAACACCTGTCAAGTCACCTTCATTAAACTGTGTGTAAAGAGCTCTGGGTAATGCAGAGATGTGTAATGAAGCTTGAAGCAAAGCAAAATCAATATCCTGTATAGATTCAATTTTAAATACAGTCACACTAGGTTATATACATCTTGGAATTTGCAGATTTTGGAGATTAAGGGGTTTGAGGCAAATTTACATAGATCTCAAGAGGAAAAAAAACTCCAGATTATATCTGGATTATATTTCATATTCCTGAAGTATTTTTATTTATGTATTTTTTAAAAGATGTTCTTTTATTTATTTATGAGAGACCCAGACAGAGAGGCAGAGACATAGGCAGAGGGAGAAGCAGGATCCCTGCAGAGAGCCCAATGTGGGACTCGATGCTGGGACCCTGGGATCACGACCTGAGCCAAAGACAGATGCTCAACCACTGAGCCACCCAGGCACCCCTGAAGTATTTTTATTATAAACTTTCTCTTGTATTTTAAACTTGGAAACAGTTACAAATTCATAAATTCATTACCTATATTTCACTTCTTAGGCTTATTCTTTAATATATATTTTAACTCTAATGATTGGTGTCTAAGTCAATGTTTGCATTTTCTTAACTGTGCCTGAATAATAAGAGTATAAGGGCTAGAAACCAGGTGTTGACTGCCTCTAGGATTTGATTAAGTAATAGATTGTTAAGATTGCTTGGATCACTGTAGAGGAATTTGGGGATTCATACTGATACAACTACTTCCTTTGATTGACTTGAATAAAATGCCCTGTTGGTGAGTATGACATGGGTGATAAATTTCACAAAATTACCTAATAAAAAATGGCCATGAATTACTTGACTTCTGATGATAAGAGAAAATGCAGGAGCACCTACTTGCCTTATTCAGAAGAGCATGTGACTGTTGATCTCAGGGTTGTAAGCTTGAGCCCCATGTTGAGTGTAGAGATTACTAAAATAAATTAAAAGTTTTTAAATGCAAAGGAAGGAGCTAATTATTGAATTTTTAAATGAGATTCATCTTTAGGAACTATTTGAATAAGAAAATAAAACCATTTCCTTTGGGTAAAAATGTGGCTTGCTATCTGTTTCAGATTGTAGATGTTTTCATGGAAAACAGTTTAATTCAGCAGTGTACTTCCTTCTTATTGGATGCTTTGAAAAATAATCGCCCAGCTGAGGGGCACCTCCAGACTCGCCTGTTGGAGATGAACCTGATTCATGCACCCCAGGCAAGTGCTATTTCTAGGCTGAAACCAAGGGACAAAGGACCTGTTTCTGTGTAGGACTCGCACACCTAAACACAGAGGCTTTGGGCTGGGATGTGCTCGTGTCTCAGTGGACATTCTCTAGGACTTTCTTATAAGAGATTTCCAGAATCCATGGTGCAAAACTTTCATAAAAATAATTACAACTGGGGCATCTTTTCTTTTGCTTCCTTTTTTCTTTTCTTTCTCTTCTTTTCTTCACTGTGGTAAAGTATACATAAAAAAATTTACTGTTTTAATCATTTTTTAAAAGATATTATTTATTCATGAGAAACACAGAGAGAGAGGCAGAGACATAGGCAGAGGGAGAAGCAGGTTCCCTGTGGGAAGCCCGATGCAGGACTTGATCCCAGGACTGTGGGATCATGCCCTGAGCCGAATGCAGACACTCAACCACTGAGTCACCCAGACACCCCAGTTTTAAACATGTTTAAGCACACAATTCAGTGGCGTTAACTAAATTCACAATATTGTGCAACTGTTACCACTATGTATTTCCAGAACTTTTTATCATCACAAACAGAAAATCTATACCCATTAAGTGGTAACTCCCCATTCCCTTCCCCAGTCCTTGGTAACCCCCTATTCTATGTACCTTTTATATGAATTTGCGTATTCTAGTTACTTCATATAAGTAGAATCATATATTTGTTCTTTTGTTTGGCTTATTTCATTTAGCATATTATTTTCAGGATTCATCCATGTCATACCATGGATTAGAATTTCATTCCAGGGCAGCAGCCCGGGTGGCTCAGTGGTTTAGCGCCACCTTCGGCCTGAGGCATGATCCTGGAGACCGGGGATCAAGTCCTCACGTTCTCCTGTGTGGAACCTGCTTCTCCCTCTGCCTGTGTCTCTGCCTCTCTTTTCTCTCTCTCTCTCTCTCTGTCTCTCATGAATGAATAAATAAAATCTTAAAAAAAGAATTTCATTCCTTATTATGTCTGAATAAGATTCCTTTGTATGTGTATATCACATTTTGTTTATCCATTTATTTGTTGATAGACATTGGGTTGCTTTCACTTTGTGCTATTGCAAATAGTGCTGCTGTGAATATATGCAGGTATCGATCAGTTTGAGTGAGTTCCTGTTTTCAGCTTTTGGGGTGTACACCCAGAAGTGGAATTGCTGGATCATATGGTAATACTGAATGTAACTTGTTGAGGTACCACCATACTGTATTCCAAGCAGTTATACCATATTCTTACCATAATATATGAGGGTTCCAATTTCTTCATATGCTTGTCAACACTTGCTATTTTCTGTATGTGTTTTTTTTTTTTTTTTAAATAATAGCTATCCTAAATGGGTGTGAAGTGGTAGCTCATTGTGGCAGGGCATTTCTTGAACTGAAAGTTGAGGGGTGACGTTAAATTACATTTATGTGCCTTTTTGGGTTAATTTTGGATATATATGCAGGAAAGGAGTTTGGAGAAATTTATATCAAGCTCTTAACCACAGTCGTCTGAGTGGACAAGATCATAGTTCACTTTATTCTTTACTTGTTTGTGTTCCAGTTTCTTTTTCTTTATAATCATGTACTGTTTTTGTGATTAGGAAACAGTATGTTCATTGTATTGTTCTGTGATCTCAGGTATCCAGTCCACAAGTCAGCTGTTGTTGTGTGGTTCATACCCTACCTTTAGGAAGCAAAAATGCTATTAATTTGCTGTTTGGTGTTCTGTTGAAATCTTATAAATGAGATTCTTTTTGAGATTTTATTTATTCATGAGAGACACAGAGACAGAGACAGAGAGAGGCAGAGACACAGGTGAGGGAGAAGCAGGCTCCATGCAAGGAGCCTGATGTGGGACTCGATCCCGGGACTCCAGGATCACACCCTAGGCCAAAGGCAGGCGCTAAACTGCTGAGCCACCCAAGCTGTCCTAGTAAATGAGTTTTGAAACAGCAACTAAGCACCACTTAGGAACTGAGCAGATAGACCCTAAGAAAAGCCCAAACCTGAAAGAGGGTCAGCCTGGATGGGTGCACAGCTGGGCACAACACCAGAAATATTGGAGCAGTCTTCTCTGGATGTCAGAGGCTGGATGATATTTTCTTTCTTGGCTCATCTGTGTTTTCTGAGTTCTTTAAATGACGCTATTGCTATAATGAGAAAACTTTTTTTTTTTTTTAAAGAGGATAGTAAAGACAGATCTGGAGAAAACAAAGAGTAGGGACATCGATAAGTTCCAGATATTACAAAACTCTCCTCTTAGCCCTTGGTCTGGATTGTTTCCTCTATAGGGAACACAGAGTATGCATTTCCCTGGAGCAGCATGTTGTTAGACTAGGTCTGTGGACACTGCATACTTGGTTGGTGCTCCATTTTCTGGAAGGATTGGGAAAGAGTGTGCTGGGTGACACCCATCTCATCAAGACTTGATACTAGTTAGATACTGAGGGTCAGATCACTTAACAAGATAACAGGTTGCTTGTTGACCTACTCATTCTTAGGCCAGAGATTGCTTGTTTAAAGATGATAGATATTAAATCTTACCAGAATTCTTTCTAGGAGTGTTAGTTATTTTCTCACATACCCGACTCCCACAAAACATACCCCTAATTCTGCCTTTTACCAAATTGAGATGCTTAGTGAATGCCAAAAGGATTTGTTACTTCCAGGTCTAATCTTAACTGTTGCTAGTCCAAGGATTGAGCTCATTAAGGGAGACCCTTGTAGACTCACACCCTGACATTGACCTTCACTTGCCATAGAAAACTGTACAGATATGATGGCTAAAAAGCCAGAGTAATAGTCTGGAATGACCCAAGTAACACGCTTTAGGGCAGAACGTCAGCCTTTTATACATACCTCACTTTGTACCCTAGAGCCTTGTTTGAAGAGCCTTACGTGGCTTGGATGGTTGGCTAGGGTTCTGCTCAGAAGTGGGGAAGAACCTAGACCTGGTGAAGCCCCTCTCTCCTGTGAGCACTTTCTGGAGCTGTGCCCTGAGGGATAAGGTTTGAGCAGCTGCTCTTAAAATTGCCACCATTTAGACTTTCTTCCTGACCTCACTATTTCACAGGTTGCAGATGCCATTCTTGGAAATCAGATGTTTACTCATTATGATCGGGCCCACATTGCCCAGCTCTGTGAAAAGGCAGGCCTCCTGCAGCGTGCATTGGAGCACTACACTGACCTCTACGACATCAAGAGGGCTGTGGTCCACACTCACCTTCTCAATCCTGAGGTATCATGCACCCTTGGGGCACTCCTGTTGTGGATGACACCCACCTATCACTAGGATCACATGCTCCCAAAATTTCCTACGTACGTGGTTATAGGACTGTGGCATGTATCTTCCCTGTGCATGAACCTCGTCACTGCTATATACAGTTCTCATTTAGCCCCCACACAAGCTCCACTTGCTTACCCACACAGCTGGGCTTGCATCACCTCTTTCTTTCCATTGTCTACCTTTGACTTAGCCCGAAAGAACCTATTAATACTGACAGCTCTATCAGGGTTGTCTAAAACCATTAGCAGAAACTAATTGGTACTGCATTCCATTTACAGAATAGATTTTTCTTTCAACTGTGGGGTGTTGCAGGGTCTGGGACAGCTTAATGAATAGTTGAAGTTTAGTATCTTATCCTAAGTTCACTCCTGGCTCGTACTTTTTACCACAAGGGATAGTTGCTTTTCAGTCCTCTTAAGTGAAGATTCTTTATATTTTTGACACTCAGTGGGAAGAATTGACCCAGTTATTTTGCCAGTGTCGGCAACATCTACAATGGTACTTAGCTGTGGACAAACTTTTCCTTGCTTCACAGTGGCTCATCAGCTTCTTTGGCTCCTTGTCGGTTGAGGATTCTTTGGCGTGTCTGCATGCTCTGCTGTCTGCCAGTATCAGACAGAACCTTCAGCTGTGTGTGCAGGTAGCCTCCAAGTACCACGAGCAGCTGGGCACACAGTCCCTGGTGGAGCTCTTTGAATCCTTCAAGAGTTACGAAGGTAAACTTCACAGCCTCTAGCCAACTGCACCTCTTGCTCAGGTGCCTGTAGTAATCTCACAGTCTTCCTTCAGGCCAGGCCGATGTGTCGGTCGTTGGCAGAAGATTTCTGCTGTCTGGTGCGTGTTACCCAGCTTAGGTAGTTTTTTGGCATTTGCAAAGGAAGAAATTAGTTGGTTGGTGTTGGGTGGGGACAGTTAGAATCCCCCTTGTGTCCCTGGAGCCTCTGTGGAATTGAGTATCTTTGTGTCACACAGTCTGCTGAATGTTCACCAGAAAGCCTGAGCCACTTGCACTAGTGCATGGCCCTAAGAGGGCAGTGCCTTTGGCGTCCCCCAAGTTAAAGCCCCATGGAGGCTCAGTGGTGTATGGTTGTTGGGCTGGCAGGCCTGACTGTGGTTAGCCACCTCTGTCCTCCTATGGGTATCACACCAAGAATATGCTGGTGAAGGTGATGGCTTTCCTAGGTGAGAGTCTGCTGGAGACAGGCTGGGGCAGGGATAGAAACTGAGCATTTGTCCAGTGAGGTGTTAAGCCACTTCCCTGGACCTAGTGAGGCTGGAATGTTGGAGGAGTAAAGGCAAGACCTGCCTATAGGAAGCTGCCCCTATCGTCAGAAGACGCCATTGCAGGAAAGGCTGCAGCAGCTATTAGATTGCACTGGGTGAGGAGATGGCAGTAGAGTAGGGTCAGTGGGAGCTGTCTGTTTTCAGAGCTCTGGTTCCTTCCCCCAGGTTAAAGCCAAAGACCTCCTCAGAGAAAGTGGTATTCTCTGTGGTATCCTGTCATGTTCTTATCACCAGTATTCCCTGGCTGGCTTCTGTGAGAGTCAGGAGATGTTCAGCCTCTGATGAATAACGGTGCTTTGTGACTCACCTTGCAGCCCAGTCCACAGTGGCTCCATGTGTGCCAGCAGCTCAGTGTCAGGGAGGCTGCCACTGAAAGCCTCTGCTTTCCTCTCTCCCTGGTTTGTCTTTTTTAGGGCAGCAGTCACACAGCCCTCTTAGGTTACCTGAATTTGAATTATTCTTGAAGATAGGGTGTGCCTGGGCCCCCCAGAAGGATCACACACACACACACACACACACACACACACACTATTTTACATCAGAACATCTCAGGTATACCTCCCAAATTTGATGGAAATCAGAACTAGTTATTTGGGGGGAGATGCCAAAGCAGAAGAACTTCATGTAGATTTTCTAAGTTGTGAGTGGGCTATGTGAGCTGGGAGACTGGAGCATTGCTGTTGTGGGCTGGCCTTCAAGGGCAGGTGGGCTGTGACTGTGGAAAAGGCAGGTCGATATTATGATGGCATAAGATGAAACAATCTCTCTTTGTAGGCCTCTTCTACTTCTTGGGCTCAATTGTGAACTTCAGCCAAGATCCAGATGTGCACTTGAAATACATTCAGGCTGCCTGTAAGACGGGGCAGATCAAGGAGGTGGAGAGGATATGCCGGGAGAGTAATTGCTACAATCCAGAGCGAGTGAAGAATTTCCTGAAGGTAAGTGTGTCCAGGCATTGCCTCATTCCTTGAGCAAACCATCAGGCAGCTGCCCAAGAGGTGGAAAGCCAGCTTTGTCTCCATTAGTGTTCCCTAGGTCCTTAGTGCAGAGCTCTACTTTATGGCCTAAAGTTCTTGGAGGAGGCCACTGCTCATTTAACAACCTATGAGGCTATGCTGTTAATTATCCAATGTATGAGTAGAGGGAGTTAGTTTATTGCTGCATTATGTTTCAACAATGTCCCAACTATGCCCCTGTTAATTAGGTTAGGAAAGTCTATAGAAGCAAATAAGTGACTCAGTGCTAGTGGCATCAAAAGTGAGAAGTGTATTTTTTCCTCATGCACAGACTGGGGTAAATGTGGAGCTAAAGTAGGGTGGCTTTCTATTTCACCATCTTTCAAGGACCAGGCTGATGGCTGCTTTGCCATCTTCAGCATACCACCTTGAATGGTCAACAGGAAGAAGGAAAGAGAGTTCAGAGGAGTAAGCATGGGTGGTTTTTATGGGTGAGACTGCAGGTGGCATGTGGCACTTCGATTCCCATTCCATTAGAGGAAACTGGATCACATGGCCATACCCAGAACCTTGCAAAGGTGCAAGGGCACCTGAGAAGTGTCATGTAGGTATGGCCAAATGAGGGGAGGCGTTATTATGATGGACTGTGTGTGTTGGCAGTGGGTTGGGGGGAGCCCCCTGCACTGATGGCTGATGTTCCATGGAGTGTGGCTGTTTGCCCAGAAAGGCAGCCCTTATTGGCACGTGTTCTTGAAAGTAGCCCACACTGTCTGCTGCCAGGCTTGGGTCGCATTTATACATAATGGGCTGCTTATCTTAACACAAATGGTATTTGCTTTTGGACCAGTTTGCAATGGTATTGCCAAATTTAGCAGAGTTCTTTTCTTCTTTAACCAAATAGTATTATCTTTCTATTGTTTCCCAAAGCAAACTCTATATCCCCAAAAGCAAATAACTTAAAACAATAGCATCTCTAGAACAAACTCTCATCCTGAGTCTTCTTAGAGTTGCTTTTCTATAGAAGCAGCGCCATCCCTGTGCTTATTCCTGATTCCTGCAGTCTAGCTCTGTGGGGTCTTCACTGCCTGCTCTGTTCTGTGCTTTCCCAAAACACAGGAGGCCAAGCTCACAGACCAGCTTCCCCTCATCATTGTGTGTGATCGGTTTGACTTTGTCCATGACCTCGTCTTGTACTTATACCGCAACAACCTGCAGAAGTACATTGAGATCTACGTTCAGAAGGTACTACTGGGACCGTCGCTGCTGGCTCCCAAGTGACACCTGGCTACCTTTGTGCCTTGGTTGGTGGTAATAACCTACACCTGAGAGACTGATTCTGCTCCCTGAATGTGTCTGAGACTACTGGTATCTTAACCCAGGCTGCCATAGCACAATACCACAGGCTGGGTGGCTTAAGCAATAGACATTTATTACTAACAGTTCTAGAGGCCGGAAGTCCCAAGATCAAGGTGCTGACCCCACCACCTTGGGTTGGTTCTCTCTGAAGCCACTCTCCTTGGCTTATAGATGGCCGCCTTCTTGCTGTGCCTTTACATGGCCTTTTCTTTGATTACGGCCCTACCCTTGTGACTTCATTGAACCATAATTATGTCCTTCAAGGCCCATCTTCAAATACAGTCACATTAGGGCTTAGAGTTTCAAATATGCATTCTGCCCACCACAGGAGCCCTTTAAGACAGCCACACTGTCCAGGCACTGGGGAACTTGTAGCAGTGACCTGTGCCTGCAGCACTGAAGTCACCACCTTGACCATTCTAGGTCAACCCTAGCCGGATCCCTGCTGTGGTTGGAGGGCTGCTTGATGTGGATTGTTCTGAGGAAGTAATTAAAAACTTAATCATGGTGGTGAGAGGACAGTTCTCTACTGATGAGCTGGTGGCTGAAGTAGAAAAAAGAAACAGGTAAGGGATCCTAGCTTGGTATCTTCTCTTGCCCCTGGGTTCTATTTGCTGTTAAGTTCTCCAAGATCCCTTTCAGTCAGCCTCCAGACCCCAAGAGTAAACTGTCTCTATGGCTGGATTCATAGTAGTGAGTTATTTGCTATTGGTACTGCAGATCTTTCAGGAAAATGTAACAATTAAAATAAGTTTGGAACTCAAGTCTGTTTTGGTCCCTAGAACAACCTGAGGTTAATAGAATGAGATTTTTGTTTCTAGAAGCAACCTTCAGAGTTCAGGGTCTGCCCTGGAGGCTTAGGATGTTCGTTTTGAGACTTTTATGATGTTCTTCTTTGTTCCAAAGGCTAAAGCTGCTGCTTCCCTGGCTGGAGTCCCGGAGTCACGAAGGCTGTGAAGAGCCTGCCACTCACAATGCACTTGCCAAGATCTACATTGATAGCAACAATAGCCCCGAGCGCTTCCTGAGAGAGAATGCTTACTATGACAGCCGTGTGGTGGGCCGCTACTGTGAGAAACGGGACCCACATCTGGCCTGCGTTGCCTACGAGAGGGGGCAGTGTGATCTTGAACTCATTAAGGTGGGGAGCAAATACACCTAGCTGCCAGCTGTTGCCCTGGCTTCCTGTGGCAGGACTTCATCAGTGGGGGCTGCTGAGGACTTCCTCTGAGCCCCACAGTTGCAGATCATGTGGTACATTTCCATAAACTTGGTTTCCTTTTCATTCAGATGCCTTATACCCTGTTTGTATATATTGTACCTATAAGCCTGGCTGCTGCTCCAAGTCTGACCTGTCAGCCTTCTGTTTACAGTCCTTAAGGTTACTTAGTGTCCTGAGGGCAAAATTGAGCCCCTTAGTCTGACTTGGGCTCACACAGTTCCTCTGGGAACTGCAAGTCCTGTCCTCAGCAGCCTGACTACCTCCCCTCTTGCCTCTCTACCTTGGATGCTTCCATCCTGTGTGCCCTAGCACTTCCTGCTCTTCTAGGGCAGCTTCTTCTTCTTTTTTTTTTTTTTGTATTTTATACTATGGTTCTTTTTTTTATAATAAATTAATTTTTTATTGGTGTTCAGTTTACCATCATACAGAATAACACCCAGTGCTCATCCCGTCAAGTGTCCCCCTCAGTGCCCGTTACCCACTCACCCCCGCCCTCCGCCCTCCTCCCTTTCCACCACCCCTAGTTCGTTTCCCAGAGTTAGGAGTCTTTATGTTCTGTCTCCCTTTCTGATATTTCCCACACATTTCTTCTCCCTTCCCTTATATTCCCTTTCACTATTATTTATATTCCTTAGGGCAGCTTCTTACACATACCCTCTGCCAACTCTTCCCAACCATGAGCTCTTAACTGGCCCCTCCTTGGAACATCCACCTCAGGTCTGCTTACCTCTGCCCTCGGTTGGATCTACATATTTTATTGTGACCTTAAACTCCAGAAATCTCATGTGGGTGTGCCTGATGTTTGTTTGACTGTAAGATCTATAGACATCTGTTTGCCCTGGGCACCTCAGAGTGCCTGACAACATGGTAGAAACTCAGCAACTGAGGAAGGAATATGTTAGGGTATCAAGCATACAGAGCCAAAGCTCAAGAGCAGTGTACCAGTTTGTCATCCTACTTTAGCTTTGGACACTGACCATGCAAGTGATAGGCCAGGTTGACACAGCACCTTGTCTTACAGTCTCTAGGGAGCCAGTTTGTGTGAAGTTGGGACTTTAGTTGGTTTGATACCATAAGCCAACCTTTTGGCTGAATGTTACCACCTTTTTATTAAAACTCAGTTCAGTGACCTCTCAGGGATTTTTACACTCATCTGTCCTACCTGGACATCGCCTTTTAGTAAGGCAGAGTTCAGACCCAAAAATGCTCATTAAGGTCTGCTGTGTCAGAAGGAGAAGCTGCAGTGAGATTTTGGGGCAAGCTAGAAGTCATGCTATGCACACATGAGCAGCCCATGGACACACATGCAGCACTTAGCCTTGTGCCTGGCCTGTGGTACCCAGCCAGTCTGATACCCACTAGGCCTTAGCAAGTGCCTCACACATTGAGATGTTCCAGTAAACAGCTGGTTTCTTAGAGATGTGTATTAGAACACTCAGAAAAAGGGTCTCAAGTTCAATCAATGAAAGTGTATTTTACTTCTTCTTCTTTTTTTTTTTAATTTTTATTTATTTATTTATGATAGTCACAGAGAGAGAGAGGCAGAGACACAGGCAGCGGGAGAAGCAGGCTCCATGCACTGGGATGACTGGGAGCCCGATGTGGGACTCGATCCCGGGTCCCCAGGATCGCGCCCTGGGCCAAAGGCAGGCGCTAAACTGCTGCGCCACCCAGGGATCCCTGTATTTTAAAGTTTATAGGCCTTGAGGGATCCCTGGGTGGCGCAGCGGTTTGGCGCCTGCCTTTGGCCCAGGGCGCGATCCTGGAGACCCGGGATCGAATCCCACATCAGGCTCCCGGTGCATGGAGCCTGCTTCTCCCTCTGCCTATGTCTCTGCCTCTCTCTCTTTCTCTCTCTGTGACTATTATAAATAAATAAAAATTAAAAATAAATAAATAAAAATAAAGTTTATAGGCCTTGAAATGTAGCATATATGCTGTTTTGTACCAGTTCTGGGCTATTCTGATAACATTTTAGAGATGATGACTGTTTAAGTTAGCTAAAATTTAAAAATTAGTCCCTCTTTCATGCACCGCATTCCATTGCACAGGTCTAGAACATTTTCATTGTCTCAGAAAGTTCTGCTGGGTAGCACTAC
This sequence comes from Canis aureus, assembly GCF_053574225.1. NCBI lineage: Eukaryota > Metazoa > Chordata > Mammalia > Carnivora > Canidae > Canis > Canis aureus. The sequence continues at coordinate 35,002,314 of NC_135637.1, read as the reverse complement.
TTTAGGGCAACAGGTTGCTGTGGAGAGGAGCTGCCTCACAGTCATACCCATTCTAAGTTTTAAACTGAGAAACTTGTGTTTTGAGCTAATTTGTCACTCTGGGAAGTGCATTGTCACTCATTTGGGATGCTGCTTATCACATGTCAAAGTACTGTTTCTCATTTAGGCTCTGGCTGACACTAAACAAGTGTTGGGGACAGAGGGAACTGACTAGGGTGGGTCCCTTAAGTAGCATCCATTGGTTGGTTGTGTTATACACACTAGTGTGCTCATTTCAGGTTTGCAATGAGAATTCTCTGTTCAAGAGTGAGGCCCGCTACCTGGTGCGCAGGAAGGATCCTGAGCTCTGGGCTCATGTCCTTGAGGAGACTAACCCGTCCAGGAGACAGCTGATTGACCAGGTGAGGAATGGAAATGGGAGTATGGGTATGCATGCCTGCATTTTGCTGTCTTACCATATTGTGGCCAGAGTGACTAGTTGAATTATTACGTCTAACACATCTTCAGACGCGTGACCAGACAGACTATCTTGTGAATCCTCTCTGGAGTTTACTGGTTAAAGGCACAGAGTTGGCCCTAATCTCCAAAGCAGGGATGTGCTGCCCCAGTAAAAGGAATATCTGATGGCATGCCTACATGCTGGATCCTTAGTATTTTTTCAGCTCAGCCCCCGGTGACACAAGGTAAATGACTTTCAGGATTGTTTCAGCTGGACTTGCCTTTGTTGAGGAACCCCTTGCACTCTTATAACTATCTAGTTGCCTCCTTCTCCTCCAGTGCTGAGGCCAGGGTTCCTCCTATGTGCAGTCTGGCGGATGGGTGTCAACCTCAACCACTTGGTAGGCTTCCCATAGCTTCAAGGCAACAATTGATACTTCACCATCCCCACTCTCCCCTCAGCTGCTGGGCATACTCTTTGGAGGGTAGGCTAAGACCAAGGTGGGAAAAAGACACCCTGGTCCAAGAAGTGGCCTTCAGCCTTGAGCCTATCAACTAAAGTGCCTCTGCTCCTTTGTGTGCATTACCAACCACTGGGTGCACTTGCTGGGTTTCACCTCTATCTCTCCTGAATTTCATCTTCTTGTTTTCTGTCCACTGTTCTTCATGTTTCTGCCATTATATTTTTATTAATAAACTTCATTTTGGAACACTTTTAGATGGCTAGAAGACTGGTTTTTTGGATCTCATATTAACTTTGGAGTTACCCATCTGTAAGATTTGCCTGAAGATTCATTCATCCAGACTTGACAGATACTGAGCAGCAAAGGGCCTGGGACAGAGTAGGCTTATATTCCACTAGAGATCTATCTCCAGATTTACAGACAACAGATACTTCTCCAGGTGTTGTCCAACTGCCTGACATGTCTTGTAGGCCATGTTGCATTGGCTCGAGCAGCTTTAATGCTTTGCTGAACTGAAGCCAGCAGAGTGTCTCTTGGTCTCCCCATGTCTGTGTAGGGCTGCTAATCCTGTCATTATGTCTGCTGAGACTGAATATTCATAGCCACCTCCTAGGGGGCATTTACCTACCTTACCTCTCTAATTAGAGAGACTGCATGAGGCCAGAGGCAGACTGCTTGTAGGCCTGGAGGAGAAGCTAGCTCATTATGGAAAGTTTACTTAGAGGCAGCAGCTTCTTTAAGTAACCTTAGATTAGGCATCCTGTTGACTCAAATAGATGATGGAAATTTATTTTTGCCCTTAAAATAAACAGTGTATATTTAAAGCACTCAAAGGTTTTCAAGAATGGATAGATGTCATGATGGCAGGAAATACCTCCTATTCTGGATGGATTCTGTGTGCTATGACAGTTTTCTTTTCCCTTAAGTACACCCTTTTTGTTATTTATCTCCTGTGATAGCCCCTTTCCTCAAACTCCTTGGAATAACTGTTAGGATTGTTATAAACTCCTCAGAAGAACTTTTGTATCTTATGAGGCCATTGAGTATACAGTGGCCACTTGCAAGGTGGACTGGGCTTTGATTCTAGTTCTATTGCAGCCCCTCCTGTTTGCAGGGTAAAAGCTCATGGCCAGAGCTGTGTATCATCTATTATCTGTCATACCTTCTCTGAGCTGTCAGTTCTTTCTCTTTAATGCACTACTATTGCTCACCCCTGATAAACACCCAAACTTGGCAAAACTGATAGATCCTGAAGCCACCAAAGGCCCCTGGCACAAAGTGTAAATAAAGAGAACGATGCTGACCTTCTAGCCTGCTGTCATCTGGGAAGTGTACTCTTTGGGAAAGTGTCTTTTCCCCCACTTGTGAGTTTTTTTTTTTTTTTTTTGTAATGAGACACCTGTAGTTGGATGAGGGGTGGTGTGGCCAGTTTTTTTTTTTTTTTTTTTTTTCCCCAGTCTTTCCCTTGGCCTTGTTCTGAGGGCTGTGGAGCTCAGGGTATACTGGACTGCAGGCCTGGAAGTGGGCTGGGCCAGTGGTGCTCTAGGGTAGCAAGAGCTTCACTAGAGTGGTGTCTTCATTAGAGAAATGGAGGCCGTATTTGCTATGAACAGTGACCTAAAAAACAAAGATGAAAGCAGACATGCATTTCAGCTGCCTGTTTAGTGCACTGTGTTATTGAGTGTGGAGTAAATTTGCGGTATGCTCACTCGGGCAGAGATGAATCTGCAGCCCTTTTGATGTGAGAGAGCAACTAACTGTCAAATAGAGGAGGCAGAGATCTCTGAAATGGACTCCTTTAGACAACCTTCCCTTTTTGCCTTGAGAAATCTGTTTTCTCTGTGACTATTTCAGACTGCCATGGAGGAATCCTTCCCTTCGGTTTAGCTTCAAAGATAGTCTTGAATTGGCTGTATCTAATCAAGTTCTTTCAAATGATTTTTAAAACCAGGTGGTACAGACGGCATTGTCAGAAACACAGGATCCTGAAGAGGTCTCAGTCACTGTCAAAGCCTTCATGACAGCTGATCTGCCTAATGAACTGATTGAGCTGCTGGAGAAGATTGTTCTGGATAACTCGGTCTTCAGTGAGCACAGGTAAGGGTATGCCAAGGGTAGTGCTGACTGGGTCAGATTCAAGCACCTGCCTGACGTTCACTTTCCATTACACTGTTGGACCTTTCTTCACCTGCCCAGCCTCATTGACTGCTCCCCAGTGTCTTCTCACTGTGTTCTGTATTTTCAGTCCTACCTATGTCTTCTAGCCCAACCTAAATTCTCCTTTTTCCAGGAAGCCATCCTTCCTCTTGATTCTCTGGGCTGCACTATTCTTTTTTAACCACAATGCTCAGAAAGGGAGCTAATATTCATTAGTGCCTACTATGTCCCAAGCATGTTAAACTCTTGAAATCATGGTGAACAAAGCTTGGAAACAGATGCCAAGAAAACTAAATCTGGTCATGTATCAGGGAAGACTTGCTGGATATGTAATGTAGAGACATGATGAGTAAGAGCTTTGGTAGAAAGAACACTCTAGGCAGAAACAACAGCATGGGCAGACACTTTGTTGGGTTTTTTTTTGTTTTTGTTTTTGTTTTTGTTTTTGTTTTGTTGTGTGTGTGTGGTTTTTTTTTTAAGATTTTTATTTATTTGAAGACAGAGTGAAAGACACAACCTGCAGAAGGGAAAAGGAGAAGCAGATTCCCCACTGAAAGGAGAACCTGACATGGGGCTCCATCCCAGGACCCTGGGATCATGACCCGAGCTGTAGGCAGACACTTAACCCACTGAGCCACCCAGATGCTCCATGGGCAGACACTTTGGAAGTAATAGAGCATGCTTCAATGTGGTCACACTCAGCACTTAATCTCCACTTTAAAATTCATTATCAGAGATTCTGTGTCAAACAGACCAGTATATTTGCACCATAAATCCTGCTGTAAAGATTTAATTGTAAGGTTTGTTTTGTAGGCCAGAAGGGCTTTCAAGGCCTGTGGCATGTGTTAAAGCATATTTTTGTGTATGTGTTTGTTTTTAAACTCAGAAATGCTAAATGGCAAATTATGGAATGTAAAATTATATTTTAATGGAATCCTGAGACCTTCTTGATTACAGGATGCCTGAGGTGACTAGGATATTCCATCTTGTTGTCTGGTCAACCTCCTTTGATAGATACTAGCTTGTTAGTACTTTCCACAGAAAAATACTCAAAGGTGGTTCTGATTCTGTGTGCTGACTCCTTGAACACTGTTGTTTCTCATACATGCAAGGGGACCTTCAAGTTCTTGCCCCTCTTTCTAGGACTGGCTGCTTCATCAGACATAGTTTTCTGTGTAGGTGTAAATAGCCAGAGTTGGCAGTATGGCAGACTAGATCCCTATATACTTACACCATTACTAGAAAAACTTATATATATTATATGGTCTATATTTGTGTCACACAAAATACACTTTGAGGTAAAAACCATTAATAGTAAAAAGGGCCAGTACAGTAGTCCCCCACTTATCCATGATTTCATGTCCTATGGTTTCAGTTGTCATGGTTAACTATATTCGGTCTGAAAATAGTGTGTCAGAAGCTCAGTTATAGCCTAACAGTATATCTCAGTGCCTACATCATTCACCTCACTTCTCATCACATAGGCGTTTTAGCATTTCACATCATCCCAAGAAGGGTGAGTGCAGTACAAGATATTTTGAGAGCAAGAAACCACATTCACATAAATTTTATTTATAATGTATTGTTGTAATTGTTCTATGTTATCATGAGTTTTTATTGTTAATCTCTTATTGTACCTGATTAATAAAGCTTATCAAAGGATATATATACAGGAAAAAATATCATATATGTAGGATTTGGTACTCTCTGTGGTTTCAAACCCCCCACTGGGGGGTCTTGGAATAATTACCTGCAGCTGAGGGGGACTACTATATATAATGATGAAATATTTAACTCATCGGGGAGATAATTCTGAACTCGTACATACCTAATAATATAGTTTCAAAATATGTAAGGTGGCAATTGCCAAAACTGCAAGAAGACAAAGGCAGATTCACCACATTAGAACATCTTAACACATCTCTGGGTAATTGATAGAACAATTAGCTTTAAAAATGAGCATATTAGGGCAGCCCTGGTGACTCAGCGGTTTAGCACTGCCTTCAGTCCAGGGTGTGATCTGGAGACCCGAGATCGAGTCCCACGTTGGGCTCCCTGCATGGAGCCTGCTTCTCCCTCTGCCTGTGTCTCTGCCTCTCTCTCTCTCTCTCTCTCTCTCTCTCTCTCTCTCTCTGTGTGTCTCTCATGAATAAATAAATAAAATCTTTTTTAAAAATGAGCATATTAAAAAGTATACATAAAGAAAGACCATAGTAAATACATTTTTAAAGTAAATAAAAATAATATAGCTGTTGAATTATAAGCTTACTAGAATGAATTTACATCTATTCAACAAATAGACATGGTTCTTAAAAAAAACAAATCAAGAGACAAATAAATGAAAAGACAAACTTCTATAATCCTATCCACTCAACCATGATAAAGAGCTTGATGTAAATTTATGAATGATCACATACTAAAAGACATCAGGGGCACCTGGGTGGCTTGCTCAGTTAAGTGTCTGCCTTCAGTTCAGGTTGTGATCCTAGGGTCCCGGGATCGAGCCCCATGTCAGACTGTCTGCTCAGTGTGGAGCCTGCTTCTCCATTTGCAACTCCCCTTGCTCATGCGCACATGCATTCACTTTATCTTTCTCTCATAAATAAGTAAAATCTTAAGTTTTTTTTAAGGAAAAAAAGACATCAGTTTTACCACATCATTCAGATTTACTGCAATACCAATAAAACTCTCTATTTGTTTATTTATGAAACTTGATAGGAGATTTTAAGTTTTAAATCAAAAAAGATAAAAGGCCAAGAATAATCAAGATTGCCAACACAAATAATAAGTCACCCAAGAGGTGGGAGTAGGTTTAGGGATGGCAAGGTACTTACTCTGATCTAGAATTATTATAAAATTAAATCAAGTCCTGATGGTTTAGGCAAGGAACAGAGAAATGGACCATTATAGTAGAGCAAAGAGCCCTAAAATAGACCTACACATATGTAAAACATGCATTTATGACAGAGTTGGTTATGCAGAAGGAAATAATAGACTTTTCAGTAAAATGATGTCTGGACAACTGATTATCCATATAGGTAAAAATTAAAATTGGACCTCTGTGCCATACTATGTAAAGATTTAAATATAAAGGCAAAACTATAATGTTTTTAGAGTTTATGTTTAGAAGAAGAATGTATTTGTGGCCTAATGCACACATAAGCCAGCCACGAAAATATAAAAACCGCTTGAAAAACTAGTAAATAGGACTATGTTAAACTTAAGAACTTTATCATAATGAGAAAAGGGTAAGCTACAAACAGACGACATTTGCAACATACATAACCAACAAAAACTAGCCCAGAGAACATAATGAAAGAAAAACTCAACCTGTTAGAAAACTCAACAAAGCACTTGAGTGATCCTTCAGCAAGAGAGACAGCCTGTGAGCCTACGGCAGGAATGCAGCCTCATCAGCCATCAAGGAAGCACAGTGTGACTGCTGTGTGCCATCCCTTTCCTCCTGCAGAGCAGCAAGGATCTAGCTCTCCTAATCAGCCTTGATGACAGTGTGGAGCAACTGGGCCTCTTATATGCCCTGTTGGAAATGTGCATTCCTCTTGGGAAGCAGTGCATGTTGGAAGGGTTTCCACTCTTGGTTCAGAACTCTGGAGAAACTTGGCTCACATGTATCAGGAGACATGTGCAAGAATGCACAAAGCACAATTTCCAGCAACAAAGATCTGAGAGCAATCCAGATACCCAACTGTAAAAGGGTTGTCGTACTGTCGTACAGTGGAGTACCATGTCACAGAGAAAATGAATGCTGTCCAACAGCACAGGTGAATCTAGGACCTAATTTTTTAATACCTTTTTCCCTCCTTTTTCATTATAATACAGTTAAATTGGCCTTTTATGGGGGATGTACAATACTAGAAATTTCAACACATGCCTAAGATTTGTGTAAGTTACCACCACAGTCAGGGTACAGAACAGTTCCCTCACTATGAAACTGCCTTGTGTAAACTACCCTTTACAGTTACATCCCCTGACAGTCATCCATCTGTGATTCATCACCATCACTGCAGTTTTGCCTTTTCTAGAATGTCATGTAGAGGGAATCAGTATGCAGTCTCTTGAGAGCTGGCTTCTTTTACACAGTGTAATGCCTTTGAGCTTCATCCAAGTTATCTGCATCAATAGTTTGTTCTTTTTTAAAATATTTTTTTAATTTTTATTTATTTATGATAGTCACACACACAGAGAGAGAGAGGCAGAGACATAGGCAGAGGGAGAAGCAGGCTCCATGCACCGGGAGCCCGACGTGGGATTCGATCCCGGGTCTCCAGGATCACGCCCTGGGCCAAAGGCAGGCGCTAAACCGCTGCGCCACCCAGGGATCCCAGTTTGTTCTTTTTTATTGGTGAATAGTGTTCTGTGGTATGAATGTACAGCAGTTTGTTTATCCACTTGCTCATTGAAGGACATTTTGGATTGTTTTCAGTTTGGGGTGACTATGAATACAGCTGCTATAAACGTGTGTCCAGATTTTTGTTTGAACACATCTAGCAATTGGTGAACCACATGGTATATATATGTTTAACTGTTTAAGAAGTTGCCAAACTATTGTTTTTCAGAGTGTACCATTTTGCATTCCCACCAGCAATGTGTGAGAATTCCAATTTCTCTACATCTTCTTTAGCACTTGGTATTACCGGTATTTTTTATTTTAGTCATTCTAATAAGTGTATAGTGGTGTGTCATTGTGGTTTTAATTTGCATTTCCCTAATGGCTAATGGTGTTAAACAACTTTTCCTGTGCTTATTTACCCTCCATATATTCTCTTGGGTCAAGGATCCTTCTAAATCTTTTGCCTTGGGGCACCTGGGTGGCTCAATGGCTGAGCATCTGCTTTTGGCTCAGGTCGTGATCCCAGAGTTCTGAGATCAAGTCCCATATCGGACTCGATTGCAAAAAAAATTTACAAATATTTTTTCCCAGTGTAGAGGTTGTCTTTTTATTCCCCTAATAGCATCATTTGAAGATCAAAAGTTTTCTCTTTGGGCAGCCCGGGTGGCTCAGCGGTTCAGCACTGCCTTCAGCCCAGGGCGTGATCCTGGAGACCTGGGATCAAGTCCCATTTCAGGCTTCCTGCATGGGGCCTGTTTCTCCCTTTGCCTATGTCTCTGCCCGCCCCCCTGTGTGTCTCTCTCTCCCATGAATGAATAAATTTAAAAATCTTTAAAAAAAAAAGTTTTCGTGGAGATCCCTGGGTGGCTCAGCGGTTTAGTGCCTGCCTTCAGCCCGGGGTGTGACCCTGGAGTCCCAGGATCGAGTCCCACGTCGAGCTCCCTGCATGGAGCCTGCTTCTCCCTCTGCCTCTGTCTCTGCCTCTCTCTCTCTCTCTCTCTCTCTCTCATGAATAAATAAATAAAATCTTTAAAAAATAAAATAAAAAAGTTTTCAGACAGCCCTGGTGGCTCAGTGGTTTAGCGCTGCCTCCAGGGCGTGATCTGGAGACCTGGGATCGAGTCCCACGTCAGGCTCCCTGCATGGAGAGCTGCTTCTCCCTCTGCCTGTGTCTCTGCCTCTGTCTCTCTCTCTGTGTGTTTCTCATGAATAAATAAAATCTTTTTTTTTTTAAGTTTTCTCTTTTCTTTTTTTTTAAGATTTTATGTATTTATTTGAGAGAGCGGGAGTGAGATAGAGTGCTGAGCAGGGAGCCTGATACAGGGTCTGATCCCAGGATTCCAGGATCATGATGTGAGCCAAAGGCAGATGCTTAACCAACTGAGCCACCCAGGTGCCCTTAAAAGTTTTCATTTGGATCAAGTCAAAGTCAGACTTTTCTCTTATGGATTGTGTTTTGGTGTTAAGAACTCTGTGCCTGGTCCCAGGTCAAAAATTCTCTCTAAATTCCTTTTAAAAGTCTTACAGTTTTACATTTAGATCTGTGGTCCAGTGCCCACCAACATATGAGGTTTAGGTTTAGGTTCATTTTTTTCTTGTGGATATCCAGTCATTCCAGGGTTATTTGTTAGGTCCTTTGTGCATCAGATTCCTTTTGCATCTTTGCCAAAAATCACTTGGCCAGGTAGCATGATTCCTCCAACTTTATTCTTTTTTTTTAAGATTTTATTTATTTATTCATGAGAGACAGAGACAGAGGCAGAGACAAAGGCAGAGAGAGAAGCAGGCTCCATGCAGGGAGCCCGACGTGGGACTCGATCCTGGGTCTCCAGGATCACACTCTGGGCTGAAGGCGGCGCTAAACCGCTGAGCCACCTGGGCTGCCCCCTCCAACTTTATTCTTGTTCAAGATTTAGAATTAGCTTTGTATCAAAAGGGAAACCTCCTGGAATTTTGACTGGAATTGCATGAGATCTATAGACGAATCTGGGGACAGTTGATATATTTACTGTGTTGAGTATATAAATACAACATGTCTCCGTTTATTTAGATCTTTACTTTTTCTCATCAGCATTTTATATTTTTCAGCATATAGATCATGTACATGTTTTATTAGATTAATACCTAAATATTTCATGTTTGGGGAGCTACTGTAAATCGGTAGGGGTTTCTTTGTTTACAATTGTACATTGCTAGTATACAGAACTACAAACGACTTAATGGTTATCCTAATATCTTGCTAAGCTTATGTATTTCTCCTAGGATTTTTTCATAGATTCCTTGGAATTTTCTATCAGTTTTGTTGCTTATAAATAGTGACAGTTTTATTTCTTCCTTTCTAGTCTAGATGCTTTTTATTTATTTTTCTTGCCTAACTGCCTTGACTAGAGCCTCCAGTAGAATGTTGAATAAAAGTGGGGAAAGTGCTCATCATTGTCTTATTCCTGATCCTGGGGAGAAGCATTCAGTCTCTCAGTATTGAGAGCTGTGAATATTATGTAGATGGCCTTCATCATCAGATTGAAGAAATTCCCTTCTAGTTCTAGTTTGCTTAGAGTCCTTATCATTAATGGGTATTGAATTTTGTCAGATACTTTTTCTCAGTCAACATGATGTTCATGTTATTCTTTTTTAGATTCTTAATATGGTACATTACCTTGATTTTCCCCCCATGTTTTTAAATAAGGCAAAATAAAACATTTTATAAGAATGCATCTAGTATGATTAAAGAAAAGTTCAAAAACATGCAAAACTATCTATATTGCTTAGATAGACAGTTTTTTTTTTTTAAGATTTCTTTATTTGACAGAATGATCACAAAAATGGGGAGTGGGTGAGGGAGAACCAGGTTCTCCTCTGAGCAGGGAGCCTGACTTAGGGCTCGATCCCAGGATCCTGGGAACATGACCTGAGCTGAAGACAGATGGGCAACTCACTGAGGCACCCAGGCACCCCTAGATATACAATTTATATGGCAGAACTATTAAAAACACACACACAAAAAAAAAAAAGCTGTTAGAGGAAAGCCTGTGAAGTAAGGGTGGTGGTTGCTTCTGGAGAAGCCACAGCAGCCCTCCAGTGGTGGGTGGTTTTCTGATTTCTCCTACCTGGTGCTTTCTCAAGACTTTGGACCACATATACTTTATAAATATTCTGTTGTATCATTCATTAGTCATGTGTGTGTGTTTTAAATACTTTTAAATTGAGAGTCTTGGGCCGGTCAACCTGCCAAAGAGTGTCGTGTGGCTTTCATTCCTGTGACACTGTGCTGACTACCACCTCTCCTAAGGAATCTCCAGAATCTGCTGATCCTAACCGCCATTAAGGCAGACCGCACACGGGTCATGGAGTACATCAGCCGCCTGGACAACTACGATGCCCCAGACATTGCAAACATCGCCGTAAGCAGCGCACTGTATGAGGAGGCCTTTGCCATTTTCCGCAAGTTTGATGTAAACGCCTCAGCAATCCAGGTGGGCTGCTGAGTGCGGTCATGGTAGACCCTAGTGACCTCTGCCACACGAGTCCTCATCATCATCTGTCGTCACCCCCATCTGGCTGTTCGATGTCTCTCTCAGATTCTTGTGCTCTTTTCTTCTCTTCACCAGTAACCTGTCTTCCCAGCCTGTTGGCTCCTATTCTGCTAGTACTCCTGTTCTCTGGCAGTCACCCCCGGTCATTCCTCTAGACTTGGGTACCTGATGCCAGGTCATGTGATCAGCCCTGGTGACTGAGGTCCTTGCATGTGATGACTGTTCCAGTCCTTCACCCCCTGCTACCTCACCTCCCCGGAGCAGTCACCTCTCCAGAGCAGTCCTGTCAGCCCTCCTGCCCACCTTCAGCCCCACCAAGAGCCCTTCCCATAACCCTCCTCTGTTTCCTCCCAGCCTATTGGTCTTTTCTGGTTTTATTTCCAAATCAATTATAAACCATGGGACAGATCACTTTAATTACTCTCTCACCAAGATTCTTTATGTCCTTGCCTCTTCCCTTACCATTTTTCTGTACCTGCCTGTGAAATCTCAGACATAAACACCCCTCTTTTTGGTTCATACATGGTCTGTGGCCTTGCTCTGAGATCAAACTGTATGAGGGGGCAACTGCTGCACCCCAGGCCTCCAGATGACAGTACCCTTCAAGGGTATTTTCTTCCTGATAAGCTATTTCATTCCCTACAGTAGCTCCTTTGAGGCTTTTTACACCCTGTATGCTCCATTGTACTGTCTTACCAGGATCAAGGGCAATTCCCATGTCCTTGTTCTGGACCAAAAAGCTTAGCTTGACTGTCTCCCATTTCTTTATTTCTCTTTTTTGGAGTGTCTCTTCTCCATGAGGCATCTTCCTCCTGTACAGTATAGGTCTTATCTTTTCCTTCCATTCATCATCTGAGAAATACTTAATGCCTGGTTGCTTTGGACTGAATTGAAATGGCCATGCAGCTTTAGGCAAAATGTTCTACATTTTGAACAAAAATCTGCTCCCTATAGTTGACTAGGTGTGGTAAAAAATAAGTGCCCTCTTGTAACCCCTAGGTCCTGATTGAGCACATTGGAAACCTGGACCGAGCATACGAGTTTGCAGAGAGATGTAATGAGCCTGCTGTATGGAGTCAGCTGGCCCGCGCCCAGCTCCAGAAAGACTTGGTGAAAGAATCCATCGACTCCTACATCAGAGCGGACGACCCTTCCTCTTACTTAGAGGTCGTTCAGGCAGCCAGCAAGAGCAGTAAGTGAACTTCCTCTCCTTGAGGCTCTGCTTCTCACTGGTGTGAAGCCTGGCAAGAGAAGGATGTGGCCTTCCCAGGAATCTGCACATGTTACGCATCCAGAAATATTGGAGACACCACTAAGTAAAAGTTTTCCAAAAGAATCTATTACTATTAATCTGCTAATGACACTAGCTCTTTAGTTGACTGTTAACTAGACACTAGCTCTTTGGTTGACTGGACAGTTTAAGCACAATGGATAGCACTATCATAATAATTTTAAGGTCAGAACCTTAGGTCCAGAGCTTCTTCTAGCCTTTCCAGTTAACTGGTGCTTGCTTCTCCAGGGACTGGAATAAGCATCCTCTCTCCTGGTGAGGTCTTTACTTGATGATGTAGAGCTTCCCATCCCCGGGGTCAGCCCCTGTGTGATTTTGCTCTTTCTGTCTCTCCCATCTGGGATAGGGCTCTGCTTAGCAGACAAAAGTCCTCCGAGACCTTACCTGGAGTCCAAGCCCTCACTAAGGCAGAGTGGGAGTGTAAACATCTTACCTGAGGATAGAATGGGAGGAACTGAGCCTCCTGTTTAAACTTAGCAGCTCTGGATTAACCTATTTCTATTTTCTGTCTTTAGACAATTGGGAGGATCTGGTTAAATTTCTACAGATGGCCAGGAAAAAGGGCCGAGAATCCTATGTAGAGACTGAACTTATTTTTGCCCTGGCTAAAACCAGCCGTCTGTCTGAACTAGAAGATTGTATTAATGGACCCAACAATGCCCACATCCAGCAGGTAGGCTGTGCCCTGGGGACCGTGAACTGCTACAGGCAGGTTCAGGGATTACTCCCTAGAGTGGCCCAGATCTCTGACCCTGAGAAACAAGCCACAGCTTTGTTACTGTCCCTAGTATGGAAGTTAAGGGCCCTGGCTGTGCACATCAGAAAGATACTCCTAAAAAAAGGTGCCAGGACTATGTGCCAGTATTCTAGCTATTATCATGGGAGAACAAAGTGAACTAACTAGCCAGGTAAAAGAGTTTTTCCATATGTCAGCAGTTATCAAATAACATAATGGGAAAAATATTTTTTAAAGTAGGAAGAACACCAAAATGTTTAAATAAACCTTAAGGGAAAGTGTTAAATAAAAGAAAGATCTAAATAACTGTAAAGTCTATTTCCTGGCATACAGTGTTACCCCTAGAAAAAGTGATAGAGATGAAGGGTTAATAGAATATATTCTAACCCCTCTGTAAAGAATACACACACTTTACTGAAATAAGTAACACAAAAGTGGACTTAGGATTCTTTATTTCAAAGTAGGATCCAGGGATCCCTGGGTGGTGCAGCGGTTTAGCACCTGCCTTTGGCTCAGGGCGCGATCCTGGAGACCCGGGATCGAATCCCACATCGGGCTCCCGGTGCATGGAGCCTGCTTCTCCCTCTGCCTGTGTCTCTGCCTCTCTCTCTCTCTCTCTTTCTCTCTCTCTCTCTCTCTCTGTGACTATCATAAATAAAAATTTAAAAAAAAAGTAAGATCCAATTAGCTGTTGGAAATTAGGTTGGAGTTTTGAAAGGGCTTAAAAGTTCATCATGTAATTCTGTAACTAAAATTTCATATGAAAGAATTATAGGTAAAAGTTGAGGGGGTTTTATCTAAAAGTTTTAAATATCTATTTGAGTCTTTCCATGAGGAAGGAGTTTTTAAGCATATAAGCAGTTGAAGAAAGCACAAAGGAAAGTATCAGTTCATCTAATGCATAAAAGTTCTACATATATGTATATTCCTAATCATGGGTCTCATAGGTCTAAATGTAAAAATAAATCCCAAGAAAGAAAAAAAAGTACAGATAACTTTAATATAAATATCTAATCATTGCACCATGGTTTATACCAATAATAGTTGAAAGCCAGTGTCCCAAAAAAGGAAATAATGAAACACCATCCATCAGTGGAATATAATATAGCCATTACAGGTATTTAGAGCCTTGTTTGTGACAGAAAAATCTTTTGAGGTAAGTTGCAGCTGAGTGAAAACCTGCATGTACAATATGATGAACATATCTATGTACTTAGAAAAAACATGTCAAGTGTGACAGCAAAGATACAGTTTAGGCAGTAGTCTTCCATTTTCCTTTCATTTGCCCGTTTTGCCAAGTTTTGTTTTGATTGGTGACCAAAACTTTTTAAATTGTCTTTATAATCAGAAAATTAGTAAGATGTTAGAAAATGAAGCCTTGTCCGAGATCTCCCTCTGAATTCATAACAGAATTCTCCTAACTGGGGAGCCCATTAAATACCATAGCCAGAGATGCTCTTTTGGGTCACACCAAAGGTAAATCCTACCGGAAAGCTAGCTGGCCTGGGAAACTCAGATGGCTTTGTTTGTTCTTTGCCTCTGTTCATGGTGACCCTAAGGCTGTACTCACTGCCTTCCACAGTCCTCCAAGGTGGGCTCAGTACACATCAACCAGCTCCAACCCACCACCTATTTTTATGTTTCCCACAGTCTGGCTTCTGCTGACTGAATTCCCATGATGTCATTTTACTCATTTTCCCTGTATTGCCTATAAGTCAACAATAACAGGTCTTAAAGGATCATGTGCTTTGATATGATACTTCATTAATTAATCCATTCAACAAACTTTTCTTGAGTATCTTCCATGTGCCAGGATAGGGACTGTGGATGCAGATGTGAAAGTAGTAGTCGTCAAATTTCTGTCTTTGTAGATCTTATGATCCATTCAAGAAATTTCTTGTATGTTAAATGGTAAATGTATAGAAGAAAAGTACAGCAGGGAGGGGTGGACAGTGTAGGGCAGGTGATGTGGGTGAGGTGGATGGTACACTTCTAGACAGGTGGCCAGGAAGATGTCTAGAGGTGAGTTTTTGAGTCTGCATCTCTGTGGGGGAGGAGGCCTGAGCATGGACAGCCTATTCAAGGGTGCCTTGAGGAGTGTTTGGGCATATTGCAGGAACAGTGCAGTGCAGAGGTGGCCTAGGAGGCTGAAGCAGCACAGCCAAACATGGACTCAGTTAAGTCAAAGGTGGAACACTGGGGAATGATGGTTGTTGGCAGGGCATGTCAGGACTTGGAGGCCATGGGCAGAATTCTGGCTTTCAGTCTGGGAAGAGGACACTGAACAGAGGAGGGATATGATCTGGTCTTAGGGGTTAACAGAACTCCGCTGGTTGCTGTGCTGAAAATAGACTGAAGGACAGAGACAGAAGCAATGAGAGCAGATAAGTGATTCAGTAGCCCGGGCCAGAGTCAATGGCCACTCAGAGAAAGTGATCGGGATGAGTGGCAGAGAGCTGGTGATATGCTTGGGTTGTGGGTGGAGTTTAAGTGAGAAGCGGGAGTGAGGCATCTGTGCCATGTGTGGCACGGGACAGTTTTGGACAGATGGATTTGTGTCTGCCAAGGTGGGGCCCTGTATGAGGCCTGCCTTGAGGACAGTCAAGACTCATATGCAGACAAGTTCAATCTTGACATCCAGAGATGTCTGTCCAGCTGGGTACAGAAGTCCAATTTCTAAGGAGAATTTGAAACTAGAGCTGTAAAAGTGGCAGCCTTCAGTGTGCAGTTGACACTGTACACTGTACACTGAGGCCTGAGACTAGGTCACTCCTAAGCCCAGGTGCAGGAAGATGGCTGGAGGTAGCGGGGACAAAAGCAAAGGTTTGTACAGGGAAGCAAGTATATATCTGTCCAGGAGAGTGTTAGGGAAGCCAGATGGTGTGCTGGTGACTTAAAGCAGTGACCCTGCTGGTGAATCAGCAAGAGACTGATTGCAGCAGATTCCAGAGAGCACAGAAAGAGACTGGGGACAGCTCTTAAGACACACAGACACCTCTTCTGAGAAGTACTGCTTGAAAAGAAATGCTAAAAGCTGGGTGGTAGCCAATAGCTGGGCTGAGGTCACAGTGAAGATTGGTTGGTTTGGTTTGGAGCTGGGGAAAGCAGTAGTGATTCCTTAAGCTTATAGCAGTGATTTAGGATAGAGGGCAAAATCACTGCTAGGGCTTCCTGGGCCCCTGACCTAGAGTAGGGGAGGGGAGCTGGGATCGTGTGTACCAGGTGAGTTGGCCCAGGTGGCCAGGTGAGGACCACAGATGCAGGGGGCAGACTCAGTCCTGATGCTTATGGACAGGATCTTCTGATTGTGTCTGTCTCCTCAGGATCTGAGAACCAGGCATTCAGCCTGAGCTGTTGGAGATTTTGGGAGAGAAGCTAGGAAATGAATGATGGAAAGGAGCAAGTACCTGGGCTGAGGGAGTAGGATGGCTAATGTCACGAGTTCCTCTGGGGTCACCATCATGAAGTTTAAGAGAGCCCAGGCAGCACTTGGGAGTTCAGCTCTCTGAACTTAGCTCTGCAGTCCTGGGTGTGTGGAGTTGGCAGAGAACCGCTCTAACCAAGACTAGGGTCTGGCCAAGTACAACCAAGGGAGTGAAGATAGAGCCCACATGGCTTGCCAACAGCCATCAAGCCAGGAGGAGAGTTGGCCAGGTGCAGATGGGAGTGGTGGGTTAGGAGTTGGGGGCTGGAGGTGGTGAGCTGGAGAGGAGGGGAGATGGCAGGCAGAGTAGGTTCTGGTACTAAGCTTCCCAGGATTGGCAGTTGACAGTGACTGGCTACCATTAGAGACACAAGGTCCTCAGACCAGAGGAATTCAGAGGAAGCTAAAGCTGTCAGGGAGTGAGGGAGATCTTTGGATGGCAGCAAGAACCAGGGCTGTGTGTGATCCCTGGCAGGCTATTCTCTGGTAGGCAGCTGTTGTGGAGAGGAGACTAGAAGCAGCAAGGAGCACAGCTCTGAGGCCAGGCCCACCGGGGTGCAGCTGTGGGAGATGATAGCCAGCATACACAGGAGCAGGCAGGTGTGGGTCCAGGGCTTGAGAGTCACGCTTCATCCTTCAGAAGCTCTGTGGTGGCCCAGGCTGCTGTGTGATCAGAAAGATACCTTCTTTGAAAACAGAAATACCCTATCAATTGGAACTTTAGACTACCTCTGGAGGATCTTCCCATTTAAGAAGGTCTCAGCAGAGCTACCCGGTTGTTCATAGGTTGGAGACCGCTGTTACGAGGAGGGAATGTATGAAGCTGCCAAGCTGTTGTACAGCAGCGTTTCTAACTTTGCCCGCCTAGCTTCCACCCTGGTCCACCTCGGGGAATATCAGGCAGCAGTGGACAGCAGCCGCAAGGCCAACAGCACCCGCACGTGGAAGGAGGTAAGCTTAGTTGGTCTTCAGAGGACCACTGGTCTCTCAAGCCTTCCCCCTTTGTCCTTCCTTCCTCCACACCGTTGTGCCACATGGGATGTGTCTGGATGCCTGCCTTGTCCAGGCAGGGTTCTGAGTCTTCTCAGCAGGGGAAGGCTCAGAGAATCTCATAAGCTATCAGTTGTGGTTGTAGCAAAGGTCCTGGAGGACTCCGTGTTGGACCAATCAGCCCCCAGAAGCTGTCTTAATAGCATGGAATTATCAGTCTGAGCAGTGGTATCATGATTTAAGATATTTGTATAAACCACCATATTCTCAGGGTAATCACTGTAAATTGGCATTGTTGATCTTTTATAGTAAATTGATAGGGCATATCTATAGCTCACTGATACTATCAGTATCTGTAAGTAGAAAAAAGTTTTAAAGAAAGGTGCAAAAGATTTAGCTTCAATGAATCTCTGAAGTACTGTTTAATAAAAGATTAAAATCAACATCAATGTCCAATATCAAGGGCATGGTTAAATAGTATACATATTGTAACTACCAAACTGCATAGGCAGGGTTACAGGAGGGAAGGTTTTTGAAGTATTCTGTGAGAAATCGAAGTAGAATGTCCAGTGTAATTCCCTTCTGTTTGTGAGTGTGTGAGAGAGAGAGCTGGTGGGTGCTCTATCACAGGGAAAATAGTGGGTAACAATTGTGTCTCAAGGTAACGACCAATTATCTCTGGGTTGTGGGATTATTTTTGTTTATCTGGGTTTCCTGCCTCATCTACCATGAAAACACATGCGTATATAGAAGATGAAGTTGGGAAACCTCAAGAGAAGCCAGCTCTGCCTGTGGGTATGAGGACTGTCTGTAGCCATTGAAAGAAGAGCAAGCTTATGAGCACCTGGGTGGCTCAGTGGGTTAAGTGTCTGACTTAGGCTCAGGTCATGATCCCACGGTTCTGGTATCAAGCCTCACTTGGCTTCCTGCTCAGCAGGGGTTTTCTTCCGCCTCTCCCTCTCCCTCTGCCCTTCCCCTTGCTTGTGCTCTCTTGCACACGCACTCTCTGTCTCTGTCTTTGTCTCTCTCAAATAAATAAATAAATAAATAAATAAATAAATAAATAAATAAAATCTTAGAAATAAAGAAACAAAAGGAAATGACAAAGGAAGAAGAGCAACTCAGGGGCCTCTTTCGAGTCTTTCTGAGCAGAAATGCACGGGGCTGCTTTTACTCCCTAGAACTTATGTGTATATACCTCAGAGTATCTTAAAACAAAAGCCCAGTTAGAAAAATATATATTAAAGTATAAGCTCCTCCCACATAAACAGCACTCAGATGAACTGTGCTCCATTGACAGCTATTCTTGAGCTTTGTTAAAGTGTTTTCAAACCCCAAACCTGAAATGCCAGCATAGCTTTCCTGTCACCTAAAGAGACCTTAACATCTCAGGACTTAAAAGTAATACATGAGCCGCCTTCTCTCTGTGGTCTCAAACATCCCCTTGGCCTGCAGATTAGAAAGTTCATTATTTTTTCCTCCCAGTCTCATACAGCTCACCTTTCAGTTATTTACTTGTTCAGAATCTAACTTTAAAAACCCCGTCTGGGGATCCCTGGGTGGCGCAGCGGTTTGGCGCCTGCCTTTGGCCCAGGGCGCGATCCCGGAGACCTGGGATCAAATCCCACGTCGGGCTCCCGGTGCATGGAGCCTGCTTCTCCCTCTGCCTGTGTCTCTGCCTCTCTCTCTCTCTCTCTCTCTCTCTCTCTTACTATCATAAATAAATAAAAATGTAAAAAAATATTAAATAAATAAAAAAATAAAAATAAATAAAAATAAAAACCCCATCTGCTGGTATTTCTGCATTTGTAGTTACATCCTTGGTAGCCAGCTGTTGGGGCCCTGTGCCCCGTCTGGGGACATTCACACTGTCTGGCCTTGCCTCCCATAGGTGTGCTTTGCATGTGTGGATGGGCAGGAGTTCCGCCTTGCACAGCTGTGTGGTCTTCACATTGTCATTCACGCAGATGAGCTGGAGGAGCTGATACACTATTACCAGGTAACTAGTCTCTGACCAGAGATTATCTCTATTAACAGTGAAGGTAACAAGTAACACCTAAACACTCCACATAGAGGGTCGCTTATCCCCTTAGTATGGGTCACATCCACAGGAAGTCATACAAAGCACTGTCTCTACGGGAAAGTCTTTTCATGTGCTAGACAACCTGTCCACAAATTGGATGGGTGTGTTAGATATCCTGGACCTCACTTCTGGCTGATATTTGTGGTTTTAAGTGCCCTTCCCCTCCTGTTATGTCCTTGGACCTTCAGAAGCCCAGCCAGTGGCTTGGATAACCCTTGGATACCTTGCCGGGAACACTGGGCCAGTCATGGCAGAGACACAGCCCACATCCTAGTGCCCCAGAATGTGGCCTACAGAGGGTATGATTATCAGGTACCATGGAGACAGGGGGCCTGCAACAGTCCAGGGGAGGGAACCCAGGAGGCCTTAGAAGAGTGGGAGCTACCTGTGTTGGTATCCTAGTTAATCTTCACTGTCAGGTGGTTGACAGACATCAAGTGTGTTGAGGGCCTGGGCCTCTGTCTGGAAATCCTGGAACTATATGTGTGAAAGTGTGAAGGTAGCAGGGAAGACTAAAAGTTTGATTTTGCTCAGCAGTGTTATTGGTCACATGGAACTCAAGCCCCAGCCTCCCTCACTGACTGTATAGTAAGGACTATGGGGGGACTTAGCAAGTCACGGGGTTCAAGGGGCTGTGACCTTGTGAAAATGAGTGCCACTGGAGACTAAAATGTCAAGATAGGCTGGATGACTTTTCTTGACATACACTTTCCTATTCTACAGAAGTTCACAAAATAAAACTGTAAAGTAGACAGGGAAAGTAATGAAGCAGTCTGGTGACTAAACAAATATTTCATTTGTTCAGCAGGTGTTAAAGCACCTGCCATATGCTGGGCATTATTCTAGGTAATGATAGCAGCGGACCAAACAGAAAAACCCTCACTCAGTTGAATTTACATTCAGTGAGGTTGACAGGCAACACACATGTTTGGAAGTGATGAGTGACAAGGGCACTGGAGCCTAACAAGGGCAGTGGAGCCTAAGACCAGGAGGGCCTAGGTGAAACCACAGAGGGGTTATTGAGAGGGTGACCCTGAAAGGAGACATGGAGAAGTTGAGAGGCTTGGTCATGGGGATATTTGAAGGAAGAATCAGCAGCCAGAGCAGAGTCCAAAGGCAGGAATATGCCAAGTATTTGAGGAAGGGTCCTGGGGAAGGGAGATCGGGGACACAGGCCCTCATGAAAGACTCACAGAAGGACACAGGACCTGAGCATAAGGGGCTATTCTGACTTGCAGGTTGAGAACAGACTCTTCTGGGGATAAGCAGGTGGGGGACGGTGCAGGTGGCAGCCCGGAGAGCCCTGAAGTGGGTGGTGTGGGGTAAGAAGTGGTCAGGTTTCAGGAGTTTTGAGTGTGCAACCGAGTCAATATGTTAGTGGATTGTGTATGACTAAGAGAGAAAAGACAAGGATGACTCCATTTATTTTGGGCCTGAACAACTTGAGGTTCTCCCTAGTGGACATGGGCAAGACTAAAGAGACTAGTGGAAGGAAGGACAAGGGTTAAGTTTTGGACACACCAAGTTTGAGCTGCCAATTGGATGTTCATATAGAGGTGTCAGGGAGGCAGAGGGAAACAGGGCCTGGGTGTTCAGAGAAGAAGCTCAGCTAGAGAAGTGAAATAGGATCCATTGGTTGACACATAGATGGAACATAAAGACATACAACTTAAGTGAGGGCATGGGGGGTGGGGGGTGGGAGCAGATAAAGAATAGCTGAAATAGCATGTTGGGGTAAAGCAAGAAGCAGCTCCAGAGAACAAGATGGCTGTGCCCAGGAGGGAAGGATAGTCAGCCAGGCAGGGTCCTGCTGAGGAGTTTTGCTGGAAAGAGTAGAGAATCGGTGGGTAGAGATGGTAGGGGCCATGGAGTCAGGAGAGAGCATTTCAGGATGAGAAAATTAGTAGGATGTTTGCTCAAGGCAAGCTGTGGAGGGATAAGCTGGTGCCCAGAGAGAAAGGGACAGTTACTGACCTAGCAGCCTCAGTAGGTGGCAGGTGCTGGGGCCTGGGCTCCAGGTTGGCTGGGTCCTAAGCAGGAACATGAGCAGCTCGCCAGCAGACAACATGGGTACAGATGATGGCAGGGTCAACACGGGCATTTGCTTCTAATGGCTTCCATTTCTCAGAAGCAGGAGCAAGGTTATCCGTAGAGTGAAGACAATGAGGAGAGTGTGAAGTCCCCTGGGGGTGGCCCTGGAGATTTTCGGGCATTATTGTGATGAGACCCAGTCAGACTCAGCTTAGGCATGCCAGGCAGGCTGGAACCAGAGCGCATACGAGAGAGGGAGCAGGGCTGGCCACTCCGAGTACATTTAGCCCTACGCCAAGTATGTCTGTCGGTCTGTCAGGATCGGGGATACTTTGAGGAACTGATCTCTCTGCTGGAGGCTGCCCTGGGCCTGGAGCGAGCCCACATGGGCATGTTCACAGAGCTGGCCATCCTCTACTCCAAATTCAAGCCTCAGAAGATGCCAGAGCACCTGGAGCTTTTCTGGTCCCGAGTCAACATCCCAAAGGTAATGTAGCCCTCCAAGGTTCTAGCTGCCGTGAGCCTATGTGGCACAAGCCCAGCCCTCGGCCATGGCTGTCCCCGCAGGTGCTGAGAGCGGCAGAGCAGGCGCATCTCTGGGCAGAGCTGGTGTTCCTCTATGACAAGTATGAGGAGTATGACAATGCCGTCCTTACCATGATCAATCACCCTACTGACGCCTGGAGGGAAGGACAGTTCAAGGACGTCATTGCCAAGGTCAGAGGGTGCCTGAGCATCATCCCCCCCTCTGCTTCTGCCCAGCCTGCCCTGCGGGGGTCGGGGGGCTAGGATGACTGCCAGTATGTGTGCCCAGAGTGTGTTTGTGTTTGCCTTCATCCCGTGAGTCTCTGTGCCCTCTGTGCGGGCGGTGGGGATTCTGTCTGCACAGAGGGGACAGATGTTTCGGATGGGTAGTGATTGGCCTTGACCTCATAGCTGGTCTGCAGGTGGGACAGGGGCCAGGGCCACTCTCCCTCCCTCCCTCCCTCCCTCCCTCCCTCCCTCCCATGCACGGTCCTGAACAGCCACACCCTGGTGTTTGCTCTTCCTTCTGCCCTGTCATACTGGGGCCCACCTCCAGACTCTGTCTATATCATTTCCTGTTGTTTCATATTTCCTACCATCTGGCATATTTTTTCTTCACATCTCTCCTCCCAAAACTGCCACCCTCAGAGCCACTTGTGGAGGTGGAGTCCTGAGCCTGGATCTGCTGGCCTCTGGGTCCCTGCCCTTCCTAGGAGTTTCCACCCTCCAGTAGTCTAGTTGGGATAAACCAGGGTGCTGAACTAGTCTCCCAGCTGCCATCTCATGTTGGCAGGTGTCAGGTCTGGGTGCAAGCACTGAGTGGACCTCTGCTGTTTTGTTTCTGGGCTCAGAGTGGGCCCAGCTTTCAAGCCTCTCTTTTCCTCTGTGAGCTCTGTATGTTTGAAGGTAGGGACATGAAGTTTTCTGTCATCAGGCCCGGGTCTTTTGCTCTGAGTGTCCTCGTTTTGTCCCAGTGGCCTTATACGAGTAACTTGTCTACAGATCTTTCCCATTTGTTGTCTGTCAGTGAAAGATGGCATTTTGACTGTGTCTGTCTTACTGCTCCCAGGGTGGCAGGGACAGGGGAGCATGTGAACTCCTCACCGTCTGGGTCCAGGGAATTGTCTGCCTCTGTTCTACATATGGCTGCTGGGGGCAGGTGTGGGTGACAGGTGGGATGCCTAGCCAGGTCTCAGTGTCTGGGGTCACATGTCAGTGCTATTCACATACCAGTGTGGTGGAATGTGGAATCAGTGGCCGCCTGCAGATGTCCCACCCTGTATAGGTCTGCAGGTTGCTGAGGAAGGGTGGCCGGAGTTCACGTTCCTGTGCCCCCAGCACGTGAAAGCCATGCTGGAAAACCTACACCTGATCAATTCTAGGCGTGCTTTTTTCACATTGAACTCAAATGATAATCAGGGTGCGTTTTAAAATTGATGATGTGCCATGGTTGAGGTGGCAGTGCTTTCTGTTTCTTAGTGGTATCTGGAGCATTCTAAGTTGTCCAGGCAGCTGATGTGGCCCATGACCCGAGTTCAGTCCACCTGGATGGTGGTCAGGATAAGAAGCTTCAGGTCAGGATAAGAGGAGAGATGGAGGGCATCATGGCATCTTGGGCCCTAGGTCTCATGCTTGCAGACAAGACCATTTCTTGTGGCAAAATAGTGTTCACACAGTTGACAGTTGAGTTCTGTTCTTGGTGCAACACATTGGTGCATCTGCGTCTGCCATGTGAGCCTCCTGTCAGGTCACATGTGGAGGAGAAAGGGAGGTAGAGGACACCAGCTGGAATGGTACCTGTCAGAGAGGACATTGCTGGCATTCTGGGCACATAACAGGAGAGCTTCAGAATCACCTGACCATAAGACTGAGCGGTGGAGGGCCAGATAGGGGTGACACAGGCCTGGGTTGTATCTCAGCCATTTGCTGTCTCTGTCACTTTGAGCTAATGTCATCACTGTGAACCTCAGTGACCCCATCCATAAAATAGACAGGGTCAGCCTGGAGTGACTCATCCCTCCTCTGTGTACCAGGGTGCCCAGTCTGAGCACCATGGCGTCTTACCTGAGAGCAATGTAGACATAATAGGATGTGTTATGGATTTGTTTACAGCTCAGGCTGCACATCCAGGGAGGACTGAGGGACTCTTGCTTGGATAAAACCACATTTTGGTGTTTGGATTTATCGTGGCTTGTTACCTCTCTTTCATTCACTCAACAGAAATTATTCGTTGGGCATCGATCTCTGTCAAATACTAGGGCAAGGTAGGAAACAAACGTCTGCCTCTTAGGTCATTGAGGGGCAAGTGCTGAGGAGAAAAATGTCAGAAGTAGGAAAGGGGGCATGTTGGGAGGGAGTATGTGGTCTTAAAAGGGGCGTTCACAACAAGCCTTGCTAATAAAGTACGTTTGAGCAAATACCAGGAGTTACAGTAGAGTATGCTGCATCTAAGACACGTGGGTGGGGCAGTCTGGAGATTGACAGAGGCCAACCCTCAGCTCTGTCCCCACCTCCAGGTTGCCAATGTGGAGCTCTACTATAAAGCCCTTCAGTTCTATTTGGATTACAAACCTCTGCTCCTCAATGACCTGTTGCTTGTGCTGGCGCCCCGGCTAGACCATACCCGGACTGTTGGCTTCTTTTTAAAGGTGAGTCAGCCAGCATCCCAGGGCCAGATAAGGGTGTGTTGGGCCAAGGTCATCTGAATGGTAGTTTCTTAATTAAATTTTTTTCTTTTTTTAAAGATTTTATTATCTATTTATGAGAGACACACAGAGAGAGGCAGAGACACAGGTAGAAGGAGAAGCAGGCTCCCCGCGGGGAGCCCGTTGTGAGATTCCATCCCAGGACCCCAGGATCATGACCTGAACCAAAGGCAGACGCTCAACCACTGAGCCACCCAGGCGTCCCTAAAGTTTTTGTTGTTGTTAAAAGATTTTATTTATTTGAGAGAAAGAGCACACAAGCAGGGAGAGCAGCAGAGGGAGATGCAGCGACCCCCTGCTGAGCAGGGAGCCCAGCACAGGCCTCAATCCTAGGCCCCTGGGATCATGACCTGAGCCGAAGGCAGACACTTAACCAACTGAGCCATCCAGGCACTCATTCCTTAATGAATAGTTGTTTTGTTTTGTTTTAAAGATTTTTATTTATTCATGAGAGACACAGAGAGAGAGGCAGAGACACGAGCAGAAGGAGAAGCAGGCTCCGTGCAGGGAGCCCAATGCGGAACTTGATCCTGGAACTCCAAGATCACGCTCCCGGCCAAAGGCAGGCGCCAAACCGCTGAGCCACTCAGGGATCCTTTAATGAGTAGTTTATTAAATTGATCTTTAGCAAATATAAAAATTAAATGTATCAAACCGCTTTAGGTTTCAGATACAGCTTTGTACTTCCGCCAAAATGTCCATAGATGAAATGGCATTTGTTTAGTAACCCAGACAGCCCTTCATGTGTTAGTATGTGTAGAGCATATCAGTTGTGGGTGTCCAGAAGGAGACCTGGAGCTAGGCTGTATGCATTGGCCCATCAGTGTGTCCCAGGGCCCCCAGCTTAGTGCCCTGATGACTTGCCTGAGTGCCCTAACCATTCTCCTGACTTGTCAGGCAGGCCAGTTGCCCCTAGTGAAGCCTTACCTGCGGTCAGTCCAGAGCCACAACAACAAGAGTGTGAATGAGGCTCTCAACCACCTACTGACGGAAGAGGAGGATTACCAGGTGGGTGTGAGGGAAGCAGCCATGTTGGGCGCTCAGGGACTGGAGAGCCCTTCTCCACACCAGCCTTCTTCCCCAAAGGCTGACCTTGCACAGGAGTGGTCATGGATCCCACCAGAGGGAGATGGGAAGGGGCCTTTTGAGGTCATGGTGGCAGCAACTGCCAGGGAGTAATTCTTGGTTGTCCATTCCACTGTGACCCTCACCCACGAAAGGCTGGGTCTTCCTAGGGTTTGAGGGCATCTATCGATGCCTACGACAACTTTGACAACATCGCCCTGGCACAGCGGTTGGAGAAGCACCAGCTGATTGAGTTCAGGCGCATTGCAGCTTATCTATACAAGGGCAACAGCCGGTGGGCCCAGAGTGTGGAGCTCTGCAAGAAGGACCATCTCTACAAGGTTAGTGTCCCAGTGCCCCATCCACCCCCCATGTGCTTCCTGATGACCACCACCCCCTCCCAGGAGACCCTCATGGTGGGGACAAGAAGGATGAAGTTAAGGGAGATGTGCTTGTAGAACACAGGGTTAGGATCCTTATCTATCATTAACATAGAGCCTCTTCACGGTTATTTGGATCAGAAGACTAGCTCCCATGGAGTTCTTTCCTGGCAGGTATTTGTGAGTCTCACTCTTCCCTAAGCAGAGTGTGGCAGCATTCACCTGGCACCTACTTTGCTTTCTATCCATCAAGATGTGGGGAATTAAAAAAAAATGTGGGGAATAAAGACTCCAAAGTGAAAATCACATTCACAATACTTATTTCTGCCATTGAGTGGTGGCTTGGTACCACCCTCGGGTCTGGATCCAGATCTGGGCATCTGGCAGCCAGGGTGGGCTGCTTGGAGAGGTCTCAGGCCCTTTGCTCCACCTGGCCTCAGCATCTCCCCAGTGGGGTAAAGTGCAGTTGCATGAGAGGGCCATTATTGTAATGTGCTGTGTGGCTAAGCTGATATCCAGGGGGTCCCCATGCAAGGAGCTTCTGGAGAGCCTTTTCCCAAGCCATGAGCTTGACCTAAAGATGTTACTCCCAGAACTGTCCTTGTCATTCCTGAGTTCCTTTCTAGGACGAGGACAGGCATCTCCCTCAGAGCACATTGGCTGAGGCCAGAGAACCCTGGATATCAGGGGCACATCAAGCTTCATCCCAATTGTTACTTCCAGTTTGGGACTGTTATGTGACATGTCCTCTCTTTTAGTGACAGTGCTCATGGTGTTACCTCAGATGCTGACAGAGCTCCTGCAAAGGGAACTCTGAGACAATTTGTCAGGGTGCTCAGGCTCTGGTGCTGGGAGGCGGCAGTGGGGGCTCCAACACACCAGTGGGAAGCTGCCCCCATCTAGGGGTCCCAGCTGTCCCATCCTGCCAGTGTGCATACCAGAGTCTTGAAAGTGCAGCCCCTTATCACTCAGTCAGTGAGTGAGTGAGCAAGCAGTGCTATGAGAACTGCCAGAAGGGCATCTGTCCACTTCAGCCAGCAGTCCCACTCAGAGCAATGTGTGCCAGGAAGAGAATCCACAAGGACAAAGCCATAGACAGAAGTTGTGGGCATACTTTCCAGTGCCCTGGTTTTTAGCAAGGGCGATTCTGACCCCCAGGGGATGTTTGGTTGTCATACCTGGGGGTGTGATGATACATCTAGTAGGTGGAGGCCACTGTGTGCTAGAAGGGCCCACAATGCACAGGCCCCCACCCCATACACATATGCAAGTGTCAGCCATGCCTTAGCAGTAGAGCCCGCCCTACATGGAAGTCCTGAGTGAGTGGTTGGTCAGTGTGCCACCTGGAGGGATTGGTGAGTGGCCAGTGCTAGCTTCTGGAATAGTCATAAAGGAATAAGAAGCACGTTTTCCAGATTGCAGAGCTTGGATGTAAAAGCATAGTGGGCGTTTGGCTGTTAGGGGTAGCCACTTTGAGGTGTATTCACTCTACCTGAGAAGCCAGTGGAGTAGAGGTGGTGGTAACTCACGTTGGAGGCTGGGATTGTTGAGGAACAGCGGGACTGGTGGGGCATGAGGGAATGTATCAGGACATGGGAAGGTGAGGGCTAGGGGCCCATACTCAGGTGTGTGAACAGACAATAGGTTCACAGATACCTCACGCCCACAAGTGAAGAACAGGAGCCTGCAGAGGTATAGTCACAGGCTGGGGATGATGAAGGACAGGGCGAGGGCCTGGAGCAGGGCCCTGGCAAGTGCTGCCAGTAGTTTGGGAGGGAGGTTGAGGGATGGGGACAAGGTAGAGAAGTCCCCCAATAGTGACATGGGCCAGGTCTTACTTTACAAGAAGTAAGAAGGTGTGAGAGAATCAAGCTTGGTTCTAGGCTGCAGGAGGAGGGCACAGACTGAGATCATCTGTGGGCCTCACTGCACCTGAATCCTCTAGGAAATTGCCATTGTAGACAGTTGAAGCACAAGGGTTCTGGAAACGTCCACTTTCTGATGAAGGCAGTTGAGGCTGTGAGGGTTTGTGAGATGGTCTCCAGGCCTGTGGAGGGAGAGAAGTGCCAAATTCTAGGTGCACATTGAAGATGAGCCAACCAAGGGTGGGCTCTGCTGGACTGGAGGACATGCAGAGAAAGTGCCGAGCAGCGACAGCATTGGTGTCAGAGGTCCAAGGAGACCTGAAGGCGTCCTGGAGCTTTCACTTGAGCCTCCGCTGACTTTGCACCCCTGCCATAAAAAGGCCAGTTGCCTTCATAGGAACAGCGTGGGGATGACACAGGATTCAGCAGACAGCAACAAGCAGGTGGGAGAGGATCCTTTTAGGAGCAGGATCCAGAGGGGGGCCTCCACAGAGCTAGCTTACAGGATGTTGGGTCCCATGGGAGAGTCTCCCAAACAGACCTCAGAGGTTCGTGTCAGAGGACTGAGCAGGCAAGGAGCTGAGACCATGATGGCAGTCAGCAATTAGTAGGCAACTAGAATGCCTTTGAGACTGGTTGTGCCTGTCAGCTGAGAGGCCTCATCTTCGGGCTTCGGTCTCCGGTCTCAGGTCCTCAAGGAGACGGTGGGATACCTGCTACAGAGGGCTGTTGGAGGGTCCGAGGAGCTGACGCACGCACTGGCAGTTTAGGCTGTTCAGTTCTTATCATTGTGATTAGAAAATTGAAATCACTAATTTGCTGGTGACTACTCACTGGGTGGGTATAATTCTTTATTTTAGACGGGCCAGGATGTCCTGCCGATCCAGAATGTGCTTCGGGCAGGACAGACCTGAGCTGTGTGTCTGCCTTGGTTGCAGGATGCCATGCAGCATGCTGCAGAATCCAGGGATGCTGAGCTGGCTGAAAAGTTGCTGCAGTGGTTCCTGGAGGAGGGCAAGCGAGAGTGCTTCGCAGCCTCTCTCTTCACCTGCTATGACCTGCTTCCCCCAGATGTGGTGCTGGAGCTGGCCTGGAGACACAACCTCGTGGACCTGGCCATGCCCTACTTCATCCAGGTGATGAGAGAGTACCTTAGCAAAGTAAGTACAGGCTCTGCCCTGGATCCCCCATGTAGCTCGGCTGTGACGCTAGCCCAGGTCCACAGAGGCCATGTGGTAGCCAGTGGCCTGTGTGGGACCAGCCCAAGTTGTCCAACCAGCCCCTCTCACCTTGAAGAGGGGCCTTATGCCTTCACAGTTGAGTGGTTTTCTGCCCAACATTAACTTATTCTAGAAAATCACCTTGGGGGCCTCTGGATAGAAGTAAGCACTTCTTCCCCTTACATCAGCTCTCCTGTGCACTATGTGCTTGCCCACAGCCCAGGGTTTTTTTGTTTGTTTGTTTGTTTGTTTGTTTGTTTAATTTATTTATGATAGTCACACAGAGAGAGAGGGAGAGGCAGAGACCCAGGCAGAGGGAGAAGCAGGCTCCATGCATCAGGAGCCTGACGTGGGTCTGGATCCCGGGTCTCCAGGATCGTGCCCTGGGCCAAAGGCAGGCGCTAAACCGCTGCGCCACCCAGGGATCCCCAGCCCAGGGTTTTTGTGATGTGAGAATAGCAAGGCACCAGCACACAGCCCGTGGGCTCCATCCCCATATGGTCTATTAACCTTTCAGCGCACCTCCAGTGGAGTTTGGGGTGCATTTGTTGGCATACCTGTCATGGTAACCCCCCTTTTGCTGAGCACTTAGTAGGAATGGCAACACCTTGACGGGTAGGTAATCATCCCCTCTACAGCTGTAGTCATGGGTTTGGGTCCAAAGCTGATTGATGAAGACTTGGGCTCAGACCCACATCTTCCTGGCCCCAGGGCCATACTCATGTCTCAGTAAATTGCTTCTACTATTCCGGATGTCACTTAGTGGCCCTAGCATCCTACTCTGGCTTTCTTTGCAGGCTGGTGAGCTGTTTAATGAGGTGGTAGTGTCTGATTTTAGCTCTCCCTGTGTGTTGAAGCCCTAGGAGTTCCTGTCTGGGGCCTAGTTGAGCCACTGTCCAGAGACCCTTGTCACCTAGTCTGGTTTGTTTCTAAGGCTGCAGGAAAGTTGTTGCTCACACCTCTGAACCCCCTGGCTCTCTCAGTGGAGGGCAGGCCTAGCTTAGATCTCAGTCTGAGTGTGAGCTAGCTGAAGGAAGAGAGTGGATTGCCAGTCTCCTGCACTGTCTTGCTCCTTCCTCCCCTCAGCTCTGGTCCCAAGGAGGGAAGGGGAAGGGGGTGTAACGGGGCCAGTAACAGGGCTGTTTCTGCTAATGTTCTGGTACCTGGCCTCATCCCTCCTGGGCCCAAGTGCACACAAGAATTTCTTCTTGTTTTGGGGGTGGGGGGTGGCAAAGGGGTAGGAGGGATGCCCCAGACACACAGTGCTGTCTGCCCTGCAGGCCCCTGGCACTGCCTTGCTCTGTTCCCTCCCCATATGTGTGTCTGCTCCAGCCTGTGGGTACTGCATGGGCAGCCCCTGCTGAAGCCTCGAGGAAGAGCAAGGAGGCAGCCTGTCCTCAGATGGCTGTTGCTGCCCCTCTCTCTGAGGTGGCTCATCCTCCCTGCCAGGTGGGATGTCCCACATGTCAAGTGACTGATCTCCTCAGGAAGGGGGGCAGGGCAGCCTGGACTAGCTGGATGTAGGAAGTGCTACGTTGTCTTAGCAGTGTCCCTGATCCAGAGGAGGACCTAGCCCTATGAGTCGTGCCGCACATGCAGCCTGCAGTCACTGGCCACTGCTCTGATGCACCAGGCAGCCCTGGTGCCTGCTTGGAAAGCACTGGGCTGGAACAACAGCCAGAGGTCACCAGGGCCCCCTTGGCCATTCCATGTCCACCCAGTTATAGAGGTTTCACCTTCTTGTGGAGCAGGGCAGTGGTCACTGTGGGTACGGCCTCTGCCCTCCAGCCATCCCCCACTCTGACTTTGCTGGAGGCTGTGTGCCACCTCCCTGCCCCACATTCACCTCCTGACCCAGACTGAACACGGCCTGGCAGGCAAGCACTTGAGTGCTCTCACCTCTTTGCAGGTAGACAGACTAGACGCCTCAGAGAGCCTGCGCAAGCGAGAGGAGCATGTGGTGGAGCCTGCCCCTCTCCTATTTGGTAGGTGGTCCCCCATTGCCCCTAGTCCCCTGTCCCTAGGGAGGGGAGAGAGGGAAGGTGATTCATAGTGTCCTTCCCTGGCTGGGCTTCAGATCGGAGAGGGAATGGACAGGGTGGGGGACAGAAGCACCCAACAGCTGCTGGGTGTGAAGAGGTCAGTGTATCCAGGAATGTGCACAGCCATCGTCCTCCCTTTTCGGAGGGTACGTGCCTTCTGCGAAGGTGCCCCTGCCTGCTCCTTTGCCTAGCAACTGCCTAACTCGGGTCTGCTGCTGTGCGCTGCTCTGCCTGGCTCCGGGCAGCAAGGCTGCTGCTGGCTTTGACTTGAGAGCCTGTCTGGATGGCCTGGCCTTTGAGCAGACAGATTGGTTGGTGTCCACTGCACTGAAAGGCGTTTGGGGTCTGAAGTGTGTTGCAGGGCTAACAAATGCCTGAGGGTGTCGTGTGAGCACACAGCACGTGAGCCTAGTCTCAAGTCTCCCACCAACTGTGTCCTCACGATCATTGTGACCCCCTACCACCACCATTAATGTCAATCTGGTTTTTTTAGATTTTGATGGGCATGATTGAGACCCAGCCATTTGAGCTAAGTAAGTGTCCCATTTTGGGACTAGCTTACCCCCTAGCCTGGCCAGCCTCTGTGGCTGCTCCCACAATAGCAGCTCCTACTGTCCTTGCCCCCAGGCACCTGTTCTCCAGTGCCTGAGCCTTGGGTGGTCAGGGCTGGTCTGTGACCCTGCTCCTCGGGCCCCTGGCCACTTGGGGGCAGCAGGAGCTCTGCTTACCTAACTCTGCTTCTCCCTCTGCAGGCCAGCAGCTGATGCTGACAGCAGGCCCTGCTGCAGGCCCTGCTCCTGCTGGCTTCCCCTATGGATATACTGCTGCACCTGCCTTCGCCCAGCCTCCTGTGTACGGCTTCAGCGTGTAGTGGGCGCTCAGTGGCTACACACCTCTATGGGGTTATTGACCTCAAGGAGTATGTCACCTCAGAAGCACAGAGGATCCTGATGGGAGGCGGGGACACCTGGACATTATTTATTTTTGCTGAGGCCCAGTGATGGCAGCCTGTGAACCATCCTCACACCTGGGGCGGCCAGGGTAGCCACTGACTGCACAAGACGACCAGCTCTGGTGGACTCCTGCCTCCAGGCCCTCTGGCTGGAGCCAGCATTCCTGGGGAGTTCTCATCAGGGATTCCCCGCCTTTGGTGGGAGGGGCACCCAGTTTTCGCTCTGCACTGGCGAATCTGCCGGCTCCAGGCCCCTTTGCAGACAACAGACTTTCTAACCTGGCCCTGAGCCTCCTACCGATCATGAATATTAAAGTCGGTTTATCAAGGCAAAGCTTCCCTGCTTGGTGCTGGTGTGGGTGGTAGGGGACAAAAGATTTGTTGGGGCCTCTTGGGATGGGGACCTGCGTCTGCTCGGGGAAGAAGCCGCGCAGGGGGAGGATAGCCAGGGTGCACCGGGGGTCTTCTGCGTGCTCCCCATGGAACTCTAGATACCGTAGGGGGAAGGGCAGCGGCACTGCCCGTTGGGTGTCGGAATGCCAAACCCTGAAGCACCGGGAACGGGACGAGCCCCGTGTGTCCTGGGGGAGGGCCTGCGCGTCTCTCCGCCCGCGACTTCCCGGGGACCCAGCCGCTCAGGCCGAGGCAAAGACCACGAGACAAGCTCCTTCCCGTGCCGGATTGTGCCAGAGGCCGGGGCGGGTTTTAGAAACTGCACCTTGACCCGCAGCTCCAGGCCGGGGCGCAGCACCGCCTCCCAAGGTCTCTGTGCTCGGCCATTGGCTAGGCTGCCGGCCCCGCCCCGGCGCCTGCCTCGCTCGCCCCGCCCCGGCCTCAGTTTCCCGGCCGGCGCGGGGCGGGCCGGGGGCGGGGCCCGGCTCGGACCACGCGGGGCGGAGCCCGGGAGCTGACGCGACCGCCCCGCCCCCCGGGCCATAACCGGCCGCCGCCGCCGCCGCCGCGGACCGAGCGCGGAGAGCAGGAGGCTCGGACCCGAGGCCGACGCCGGGCGCCCCGCCTCCCCGCCTCCCCGCCTGCTATGGCCGCGCCCCGCGCCCTGGCGGCCGCCGCGCCCGCGTCCGGGAAGGCCAAGCTGACGCACCCGGGGAAGGCGATCCTGGCAGGTGGGCCCCCTCCCCGGCACACGGGCCCCCGGGCTGCCCCCTCCGTCGGCCCCACCACGCTTCCGGGTGGGCCCGGGACACCGAGGCCCCGCCCCACTTCCGGGTCGGGCGGGGGGCGCGGCCCGGGTCCCCACCGGCCAGGGCGACGTGGGTGGGGCGGGGGCCGGCGCGGGACAAGGTCTGGGCGGGCCGGCCCGGCGCCGGGCGGGGGTCTCAGGGCCGGGTCCCTGGTCCCCTCAGGCGGCCTGGCGGGCGGCATCGAAATTTGCATCACCTTCCCCACCGAGTACGTGAAGACCCAGCTGCAGCTGGACGAGCGCTCGCACCCTCCGCGGTACCGGGGCATCGGTGAGTAGGGCGCTGCGGCGCGGGAGGGGAGGGGAGGGGCGGCGCGGCTCCGGCACGGCGGGCCCCTGCGCGCGGGAGCAGCCCTGGCGGGCCGCGGGGGGCGGGTCTCGGGGCGGCTGGGGTCGCTGAACGCCCCCTCCTCCAGGGGACTGCGTGCGGCAGACCGTCCGCAGCCATGGCGTCCTGGGCCTGTATCGAGGCCTCAGCTCCCTGCTCTACGGCTCCATCCCCAAAGCGGCCGTCAGGTGAGGCGGGCTGGGGCGGCCGCGGCCGAGGGAGGGCACCCCGGGCGGCTGCAGCCCCTCTCACCCCACTGCCCCACCCCCACCCACCCCCGTCCCCAGGTTCGGGATGTTTGAGTTCCTCAGCAACCACATGCGGGATCCCCAGGGACGCCTGGACAGCACCCGGGGGCTGCTGTGCGGCCTGGGTGCCGGCGTCGCCGAAGCTGTGGTGGTCGTGTGCCCAATGGAGACCATCAAGGTGAGGAGGGGTAGGGGGTGCAGAGGGGTGCAGAGGGATGCTGGGGTGGCCGGGGCCAGTCTGCTCTTGTGCTCCATGGAGCCTGGCAAGGCGTGCAGGGGGCAGGCCTAGGGAGCTGGGTGCAGGAAGTGTGCTGCAGACTGGACTCTGTCCTAAAGGCAATGGAGCAAGTGACATTAGGATTTTTAACAACACTTTTATAAACAGAAAACATAAGATAATGCATGTTTCCTGCCTAAGCTGTGGGAAATAACCAGCAAATACAACTGCAGAGACTGGCCAGCCCTCTGTTTCCTGGGGCCTTGTGTCCCTTCGTGGCCTTGGGTGGCCTTATTTCCAGGTAAAGAGCTGCACCTCCAACCTTGATCTGCTGTTTGGGCCCTGGGCCTGCCTGCAAGGCAAAGGGTGAAGCATGCCCTTCCAATGGAATCCTGAGAACCAGTGCCTTTGCTCCCCTCTCACAGGTGAAGTTCATCCACGACCAGACCTCTCCCAAACCCAAGTACAGAGGGTTCTTCCATGGGGTCCGGGAGATTGTGCGGGAACAAGGTGAGCCATGATGCCTTCCTCCTCAGGTCGGCCGAGGGACCTTGGCCAGACTGGCCTGCATTTCCCCCTTCCTACTTTGGTGCTCTAATGCGCCACTCCCCCGACTCCCCGGACTGGGGCCTGGAAGACACCAGTATGACTCCCATGTCTGTCTGCCCCTAGGGCTGAAGGGGACCTACCAGGGCCTCACAGCCACCGTGCTGAAGCAGGGATCTAACCAGGCCATCCGCTTCTTCGTCATGACCTCCCTGCGTAACTGGTACAGAGGTATGTATCTGTTGGGTCGGCTACCCCAAGACCCTACCTCCAGCCACTCTGGGTTAGGCTCCTTCTCTTCAATCCTCCTGGCCAGGACCTCCTGGGGCCCCCACATTCAAAGGCTCTGGTCCATGCTCCTCCCCAGCCCTGAAGAGCCCTCCCCTTTGACTTCCTATCACTTTCTGATTGAAACCCTACCCCCACCCAGGGGACAACCCCAACAAGCCCATGAACCCACTGATCACTGGAGTGTTTGGAGCTGTGGCTGGTGCAGCCAGTGTCTTCGGGAACACTC
Organism: Canis aureus; assembly: GCF_053574225.1. Taxonomy (NCBI): domain Eukaryota; kingdom Metazoa; phylum Chordata; class Mammalia; order Carnivora; family Canidae; genus Canis; species Canis aureus. Next base: position 34,967,005 of record NC_135637.1, on the reverse strand, counting down.
CTCTGGATGTGATCAAGACTCGCATGCAGGTAAGGGTGGGGCCAGAAAGGGGGTAGGAGTTTGTGACAGGCTAGCCGCTGAACCCCCTGTGCCATGCTGCTGTCCTTCAGGGCTTGGAGGCGCACAAATACCGGAATACATGGGACTGTGGCTTGCAGATCCTGAGGAATGAGGGGCTCAAGGCGTGAGTGTGGCAGGGGGCGGGCCAGGGCTGTAGTCCCCACCCCAGGCCCTCCCCGGCCTTCTACCTGGGCCTCCCCCCATAACTGCTGCCAGCCCCAGGCTATCCTCCAGGGAGTTTTTACCTTTAGGTTCCTGCCCTTGTCCCTCTGGTGTCTGGACCATCCTCACTGTCCAGGGACACTTCTTCATCTGCCTTCTCCCCTCCAACCCCAGATTCTACAAGGGCACCATCCCCCGCCTGGGCCGGGTCTGCCTGGATGTGGCCATCGTGTTTGTCATCTACGATGAAGTGGTGAAGCTACTCAACAAAGTATGGAAGACAGACTGAGTCACTGAGGGGGTCTGCATGGGGGCTGCCCCCAGGTGCCTCCAGACCAGTACTCCCACTGCCCTCTTCTCACAATTCCAGTGCAGTCGTGCCAAAAGGCCCCTTTCCCCTGTTCCTTGCACTCCATGGCCTGGGTCTATCCCCTGTAGCCATCGAGTCCATATGTCCCTTAGTGCCGTACGTCCCCTGTGGTGTGTATGACACCACTATTGTGTCCATGTGTCTGGCCAAGGTTAGGTATCCGTCTGGCCTTTGAATCTGTGCCCACTTGTCCATGTGCTTACTCATGAGCCGTGTGCCTGTGTTTCATGTTCAGTGTCAAGTGACCCTGTGCCCCGCTTCCCGGGGTGCCCATGTGGCTTGGGTCCACGGCCCTGTAGCCATGGCCCGGTCCCAGCCCGGTGCCTTCCACCCTGGGCAGCAGGGGCACCTGCTCCAGCCTACCACAGCTGCCTCCGGGCCTCAGCCTGGCCTCACCGCATTCCAGGGGCTACGTGCCCCCTGCTTCTCCCGCCACTGGCCTTAATTGGCCCTTGGGCCCTCCCTCCGCCCGGGACAGGGTGGCACCCGCCACTCTCAGGACCACCCTCCCAAGGCAGAATAAACCGGATCCTGTCGCAGCCTCCTGTCCCTGTGTGGGCCCATCTATGGGATAACAATGGCCGTGCCTCTGCAGAGAGCAGGCCCACCGCCTCACCAGAGGACAGTGGCAGGAGTACAGGGAAGGAGGGCAGCAGGCAGGCTGGTGGGTGAGCCAGCTGTGGCCACAACGTCAGCTCCCAAGAGGCCTGGCTTCATGAAGCCAAGGAACATTTGGACTCTCTCCAGGCCATGCTTGTGGCCTTTGGGCAAGGTTCTGCAGGGTCAGCTAGTAGACATGCCCTTGGGGTCACCTGGCAGGCAGCACTGAGTGAACAGTGAGAACTGCCCATCCCCAGGGGTTGGGCCTGGGAGACTGCACGCCAGGACCCTTGACTGCCCCTCAGCCTATGGCCCCGCATACCTTACTCCCTCACAGTTTCTCTGTGGTCTGCTTGTAGGGAAGTGCTTTGGGGCATCCAGTTTCTGAGGCTCTGAGCAGGGGGGCTTTGCTCACTTCTTTACCCTGGCTAAGAGACAGCTCCTGTGGGGCAGCAGGGAGTAGAACCGCCCAACCAGGGCCCCAGGACCCCACCTCGCCCCCAGATCAGAAGCTGGGAACCACAACCCAGGGCCAAGTGGAAGAGATCCGAGAGCAGGATGGAATAAACCAGGGCCTCTGACTGCAGGGGCAGAAGGTACTTTGCTGTCCAAGTGATCCATGGGTAAGAGTCACTCAAGGGTTTGGCTCAGATTGGGAAATAACTTGCCAACAGGAGCCTCTCAGTAAGCAGGTCTGGTCCTTAGAGCTGCTCCTTTTAGGGGAGAGTGCCCTGCCCCCGCAACCTCCCACAGCGCCGAGATCCGAGGAACACTTGTAGGCATAGGGGTACAAGGAAAATGGTTTTGAAGGACTGGGCAGTGCACACTTGGTGCTCTTGGGAGATACCAATCATAGCCACAATTAAGGAGAACGAGCCCCACAGCAAAGCCTGCCTGCCCCCTGAGGCCAGCGGCTGTCTCCCACACACATACCAGGGCATGCAGGCCCAGACACAGGCCGCCGGCTCTGTGGTGACAGGCAGCGCTTGCCTATGGCACAGGCCACTGAGGCCAGGGGGCACACAGCAGCCAGCATCTGTGGACAGTGGTGGGGAACAGAAAGAACCTTGGCTCTCATTTGCCCACCGTGTAAGGGTAGGTGTAAGCTCAATTTCCTAATCTGTGAAATGGGGTGACTGAAAAACCCGTCCCATCCTTAGAGTGCTTAGTACAATGCCTAACACAGTAAGCCCTCGCATGTGTAGTTTTTGTTTGGGTTGTAGGAGATTATTTACAGTCTCCCAGAGTTCCAGGTAGTCCGTAGAGCAGGCAAGCCCAGTGCTGAGCCCCAAGGGGACTCGATATCCCCAACACTGACTGTCCAGAATGGTATCCATTCACTGGCTGCACACCAGCACCCCAGAGGCCTGTCCCTTTCAGTCACTGGGAGGATAGGGCTGAAGCTAACCCCACCTAGGAGCAACCTAGGTCCCATTCCTCTCTCCAGGAGGGCCAGGAACCCTACCACGGGGCCACATTGCCTCTCCTGTGCCTCCAGCACAATGTGGACAATGGGAGGCCAGCCCCCTGGGGCTGTGATTACAGAAGAGCCACCCACTGTGGTGGAGGCAATCCCACCCCCTTCAGGCAGCCTGAATTAGTAGGCGGCCTTGGTTCTCTGTGGAGACCTGAGGGAGGAGGCAGGAGGGGAGGGGTGTCCTGTATGCGGGAAAGAGCAGGTGTCCGGGCTTGCAGAGAGCAGCTGAACAAGCAGGTAGGGACCTGGAGGGAGCCCAGCTGCATTCAACCAAGACCCCAAAAGGGCACAGAGGAGGATGACGGGGACCGTAGCCCTGTGGCAGTGGGGGAACAGAGGAGGAATGTGTGCAGGTCTTCAAGTAATTGGTAGAACAACTTCCAACCCCGTCTCCCACAGACCTGGACACAGCCCCGTGGTGGGTAGGGGGTGGGGTGGAGGAATCCCGGGAGGTTGGGGGGGGTCTGCGCGTCAGGGGAGAGATGGGAGCTGACAAGTGTGGGGAGTCCAGGTCACCGTGTCCCGCCCCCACTCAGGGCCTCAGTGTGAGGCCTCTGCAGCCAGCCTCACTCGGCCTCAGGCAGCCTCACCATCACGCATGGCCTCGAGCGGGGGATCCGAACCTAATGTAGCCAAAGGGGACAATGGCCTCGGCCAGGGCAACCGAGCAGAGGGTGAGGTGGTGGCTACTCCTGGGCAGGGCTCGGCAGGCCGCCAGCCCTGTGGTCATTGCTGCGGGGCTGGGGCCGGGTGTCCTACCGCTTTAGGCGGGGCCGGACGCCCGCAGCTGTCCTCCAGCCCCCTGCTGCCTTGAACCCACCCCCTGCTCTGCCCCTACTGCACAGGCATCCCCTGGATTTTTCTGTGTCCTTGTGTAGGTGATGAATGGCAGGCAGAGTTAACTGCACAAAAAACCCAGTCACTCCTGAAGTGGGTCTGTCCCCTTTTAGCCAACAAAGAGAATTGTTCTTCGGATCGTGCCCTCAGCCTTTATGGCCAACAGAATCTCAGTTGACGATGCCAGAGTATTTTCCTCTCTGTACTTCCTCCGCGTTTTCAGATTCCCCAGACAAAGAAAGGGTCCTTGGGGAGGGGCACAGAATGGGGGGGGGGTGTCTGAGCGGCTCCTGCCACAACCAGATCGGGGAGCAGGGTCTGGTCGCCCCAGGGACCAGGCCAGAGATGCATGCAGTGAAGAGCTGGCCGCAAAGGGCAACTTGGAGGCCCCGGACAACACTCAGGGCTGCGGGGGACTTGAGCCAGGCAACCACGTGGGTGACCCGTGGGAAGCAAGGCGGCCCCGCTGCGGTCCGGTCTCCATCTCCCCTCCTCCACACCCGCCTGGCAATACCCCTGAGGGCAAGCTCCCCTTCTCGCCGCCCCCCTCAGTTTGGGGCGGACCCTGACCCTCCCCAGCGGCTGTCATCTGTGTCCCAGGCAGGCCACGCCCACCTCCCCAGAGTCCTCCACCGGGCAGGCCGGACCCGGGGGCCTTGGCCGCGGTGGAGGGGGGGGGCTGTCCCGAAGTGACCTCGAGGGGTAACGCATCCCACCGCCTCTGCCCCGAAGCGGAGCTCAGATGACCGCCGGGGCCTGCCGCCCGACCCCCGGCCGAAAGCACCGAAGACGCGGGGGCCTCGGGCGGCGCGGCCAGTCCGTCCGTCTGCGCCCGGGGGCCCCACACAGGCTGACCGAGGCCCCGCAGCGCCCTCCGCACCCGCGCCGCCCGGTGACCTGACGAGGACCCCGCAGGGCTGCGACGGGCGAAGGTAATCCGCCGCCCGCGCTGGTGACCCGGGGCCTTGTCCGGACCGGGCCACGGGGAAGGAGCGAGGGCCGCTGCGAGAGGCCGCAGGCCGTAGGGGCGTCTCTCAGCCCTCGCCCTGGAGGTCCGGGGCCGGGCCCGCGGGCGCAGAAGGCACCCTGGGGGCTGCCCGGGCCCACCTGTGTTCCCGGCCTTGGGGACAGCCAGCGAGAGCCCGAGCGGAACGGCGGCCGCCGGCGGCGGGGACGCTCGCGCCCGGAAGTCGGGGCGGCTCGCGCTGATGGCGTCACGGGCGCGCTCCCGGCGGAGGCTCGCGCACGCGCCCTGGGGCTCGGCCGCGCTCGGAGCGGCTGGGGCGTCGGAGGCCGGTGGTGGGCGCCGCCGGAGCCCGCGGGCCTCGCGTGTTACCGCCGGTGCCCGACACTCTCCGCTCCCCCGAGTCGCTGAGGCCCCGCGGGACGCTGCCGGCCGGAGGAAGCCGCCCCCGCGCCCCCGCGCCCCGCCTGCAGGTGCTGCCCCGGGCTGGGCCTCCCCGCGGCAGCGCGCTTCCGCCTCGCCCCAGACCGGCAGCCGCGGTCCGCTCCACCTACGTGCAGGTGGGGACTGGCCCGGCGCCCGGTTGCCTGCCTGGGCGCCCACAGCCGAGCTCCCGGGGCAGAGCCTGGGCCTGTAGCTCCGCGTGTCCCCTCCACGGAGCCCGGGCTGGACAGGGCTCTGCCGAGGGAGGGAAGGGAACTTGGGAGACCGTCTTTTCCTCCCCTCGCATGTGTTTACTTCGGTGCCCCCAGCCTCAGCCGCGGGAGAGGAGATGGGGTCAGGGGATGGCACCAACGGGGCTCCACCAGCCTCTCCGCTGCCGCCTCCCGCCCCATCGTGCCGGCCTGGCCACCTTCGGACCAGCCATCTGTTGCTGGCCGTGGGCTTGTGTAGGCACAGTGGCCTTGCCACATCCTCATTGCCTAGGGTGTTGACACCCCTCTGAGTTTCCTACTCTAGGAGCCTGTCGTTAGCAGCCCAGGAAGAGGCAAAGGGGCTGGAGGGTGTCCCTCCAGCAGGCAGCAGTGAGCACAGGTGGTGCAACTGGACCATGGCGCCTCCTGGCTGGACCTTTCCTTCTCTCAGCCAGCCCTGTTTCGCAGATGGGAAAACCCAGGCAGAGACAAAGGACTATCCAGGACCTATGGAGGCCCCGGTCTGCACGGCCCCACTGGCCTCAGCTAGTGCGAGAGGGCTGGAGACAAGCAGTGGGGAGACAGCAGGCAGCATCACATCAGTTCTGACTGAATAAGTCAGCAAATAGGCCCCTCGGGGGTCCAGACCCTGAGAAGGGACCCCAAGAGAGACCCAAGAAGGGTTTGCAAGTGGTGGCTCCTTACGATCTCCATCAGCATCCCTCGGCCTGTGTCCTGCCTCCCGGTCATGATGGGGACGGTGTATGCTTTACTGAGGAACCCACGCTCAGTGGGGAAGCTGACCCCCAGGGCTGCAAGCAGTGATCAGGCCAGAGGTGGAGTGCGGGGGAGGACAGAAGGGAAGGGTGTCCCCAAGGATGGGCAGGGACCGTGTTCTCTGATCTCCCAAAAAGGCTGGCAGAGGGGGAGGCTAGAGCCAAGAGTCTGGCTGCACTCACACCTAGGGGGTAGGTGTCTGCATCAGCCCCTTGGCCTGATGAAATGGGGTGCGCATCCTTACCTCTGCTCCTCAGGACCAGGCTCGGCCCAGGCAGCTGGGGAAACCGAGAGCAGCCTCTGGGCCTGGACCGCAGAGGTCCCGTGGCCACTCGGGGCCAGAGGTGTCCTCCACCGCTGGCGCACTCCCTGCTGACAATTGAGCGGCCAAAGCAGATTAACCCGGGTGCTAATCCCCCCTAATGGCTTCAGAATCCCCGGCGCTGAGCAGCTAAGCCGGCCTTTCTCTGTGGCCGTGGCCGGGCCCTCCCCGCGGCTTCAGCCCCGCGACCGCGCCGATACTATCTCAGCCCGCCCGGCCCGCGGGTCCCGCGCTAATCCCCGGCGCTCGCTTTCTTCCCCGGCCCGCTCAAGATCGGCCGATTGGCGTTTGATTATGGCTGCTATAGAAGGCCTCTTTGTGCTATTGGCCCTAAATCCCCTAATTCCGTGATAAAGGAGGCATTAGCAGCGTTTGCTGCAGAGAAAGGCACCAGGATGAAAGAAAGCAATCAGGGGAATCCTGATGGCCTCGCCTGCCGGGCCTGGGAGGGAGACAGGAAAGGGGGTCCAGAAAGAGGAGGGGATGTAGGAGGAGGGGGAGGAGAAAGGAGGGGTGCTGCCTCCAGGAGCCCAACTCCCCACCTCCATCCTGAGCCTGCCTCACCCAGCCCTGGACTGCACCTAGGACCCCTCCCCACTTCCACCCTTGCTGCCTCTCTGCTGGATGCGAGGACCCCTCCCCTCTTGCACCATCCTTGCACTTGCTGAGACCTAACCCCCAAACCCACCGGGGCCTTGCTGCGCCTGCCTTGCACTCCAGTGTCTGTCCAAAGCCGACGATCTCTCAGGGCTCTTCTGCAGATCCATTCTTCCCATGGCCCTTGATGCTCCTGCATCTGTCCCTCTCTTTTGGCAGTAACCGGCTTTGACCAGTCCTGGAAGCAGCCGGGTCTGCTCTTCAGTGTGGAAAACAGAAATGAGGGCATCCAGTATTGACTAGGATTGTTGATGGAGCGTGTGCAGGGAAAGAGGCCCTGAGCTCTCTGGTGTTGCAGTGGGGTGAATAGGAAGGGCCCCTCTGCAGAGACCACCATGAGCCCTGGGGTGGGCCTGAGACGAGCCAGGCTGGCTGTGCACTAGACTCGTTGGAGGAGCTGACCCAGAATGTGGGCATCAGGGGAGAAGCCAGAGGCCAGTGGGGCAGACGGACAGAAGTGGCAAAGTCCAGGGGCTGGGGGACCACGGACGCAAAGGGACTAATCCTCAGGATCCTCTTATCCTGAGAATATGAAGCAGGGGAGCACTCTGATTGGATTTGTTTGTAGAGATCACTGCTGGCTCTGTGGGCAGGCTCACCCCTCTGAGGCTGGGACGGCCCTGTGGCCGGTGAGCACTTACCAAGGCGCTCAAGTGGGCAGGTGGGCCACGAAACCTGAATGGACAGGTGTGCATTTATCCAGGTGACTAGGTAGAAAGGTGGGCCATTTACCAAGGGGGTCAAGTAGACGGGTGTGCGCCCATGGGTGGCGTCGTGGAGGCTGCTGGGACTCTGTCCGGATGCCTTCAGTGGTCAGCCCATCTGTCCTGCTGCTTTGAGTGTTGGTGGCTAATGGAGCACAGCTGCCTCCACCTCGAAGCACTGTCCCTGGTGACGGGCCCTCCCACACTCCCTCTGCTCAGGGCAGAGCTCAGCCAAGAACTGACTGGCATAAGGGTGCAAAAGACTGGTCCTTACTTTGCCTCAAGGCAATTCAGATCTGTGAAGCCACTAGTGCTTCCATATGGGATTTCAGGAAGCTGACTCCAACCAAGACCACCTTCTCACCTAGCACTCTCCATTCCTCACCCTGCCCTGTCCTGCTTCCAGGGTAACTGACCATCTCAGTTTCCTGACACTAAAGACTTTACCAGGAGGTAAATGTCATTGCCCAAACCAGAATGGTTGCTCACCTTACACCTCTGTTGTGTCCCACAAAAAGAGATGTTGAAGTTCTAAACCCTGGTACCCGTGAATGTAAACTTAACTGGAAATAGGGTGTTTGCAGCTGTATTTAAGATGTAAATTAAGATGAAGTCATAGTGGAATAGGGTGGGCCTTTAATCCAATATGACTGATATCTTTATAAGAGTTAAGAGACAGAGGGACGCCCGGGTGGCCCAGCAGTTGAGTGCCTGCCTTTGGCTCAGGGTGTGATCCTGGAGTCCCGGGATCGAGTCCCACATCGGGCTCCCTGCATGGAGCCTGCTTCTCCCTCTGCCTGTGTCTCTGCCTCTTTCTGTGTCTCTCATGAATAAGTAAATAAAATCTTAAAAAAAAAAACTAAAAGAAGTAAGAGACAGAGGCAGACACACACAGAGAGGGAAAAGCCACGTGATGCATAGACACACAAGGAGAAAGTGACGTGATGACAGACATAGAATGGAGCAATGCATCTACAGGCCAGGGGGCACCAAGGATTGCCGGAAGCACTGGAAGCTAAGGAAAAGGCATGGAACAGATTCTCACCTAGAGCACGGCCCTGTGGACCCCTTGATTTTGGACCTTTGGCCTCTAGAACTGAGAGAATAAATTTCTGCTGTGGTAAGCCACACAGACTGTGGGACGTGGTTAAGGAAGACCTAGCAAACTGATGCAGATTTCTTCACTCCTAAGACCACACCCTCAAAAACATCTCATTTGGATAAGACTCTCAGTATCAGGCTTTGCGTTTAGGGAACTTGGCCTTGACCAGAGCAGGTGGTCCCAGGAAACCGACCTTAAGGACAGCACTCTACAATTGGATTCCTAGCAACCAGGTGGCAATGAGAGACCATCACTGATGACATATGGAAAATTCATAGCGCCTGGCGTGAGTAGCAGTGTGACTTTGAAAACTGTCACCTGGGAGAACCGGGATGGGAAACAGTGGAGAAGGAGGTAGTTGCCGGTGCACTGTCTCAGGCACTGGAGAAGGAGGGAGGAAATGGTACCAATAAGAGCCGTGGCTGTTGCGAAGTATTATTGATTCCTTAAGGAGAGAACATGGCAAGTTCAGAGAGATTAATCAACAGTGAGTGTCAGAGACCACCTGGCACATGTCAAGAGACCCTGCAGCCTGAGGAAAATGAAGATGAGACACTGCAGAGTAGGGATCTTAACCTAGTTAAGCCTCTTTGCATCAAAGTCAGGGCCCTAATACTGAAGAAATGGGACCCTGACACATGGAGTGAGTGGGGATATCTGGATGGATGGATTTGAGCCCTTTGAACCCCAGACTCCCCCGAATCCTCTAGGATTCGTCCATGGGTAACACCACCATACATCAGAACTCTGCACACACCTCAAAAGAGATAGGCACCGTATCAGACAGTGTTTGCTTCTGGGTCACCCCCGCCTCCCTTGTTAGCCACCACACCCCAAACTAGGATCATATCTCAGCATAGACTAACTGAAATGCTGGGTCCATTGGGAGGGCATGGGTGGTGTGCAAGGGGTACTGCAGGTTTGTCTGAGCAGAGCTGGCAAGAACCAGGACAAGATGCCTTAGTGGGAACCCTGAAGGCAGTCGATGGAGAAAGTGGGACACAAGGATTGATAAGGAAGAGCTGATCCACACAGAGGTACTCTCCTGTGACACAGGAGACTCTACAGGAACCCTCAAGAAATAATTCGAGGGATCCCTGGGTGGCGCAGCGGTTTGGCGCCTGCCTTTGGCCCAGTGCGCGATCCTGGAGACCCGGGATCAAATCCCACGTCGGGCTCCCAGTGCATGGAGCCTGCTTCTCCCTCTGCCTGTGTCTCTGCCTCTCTCTCTCTGTGTGTGTGTGACTATCATAAATAAATAAATAATTTAAAAAAAAAAGAAATAATTCGAATACGCTGCCAGGGTGACCTATGGGAAAAAGTCGTGGTCTACAGCAAACAAAATGGAGATACTAAAATAGCCATGGAAAAAATGCAAAGAAAGAGATCAGAAGACTCAGAAAAGTAACATGTTGAATGGGGCTCATGATTAGAAAAACCACAAGCTGCCTGTGAGCGCCCCAGATCCTTCCCAGGGCCTGGTGAAAGGAGTGCCCTGTGAGAAGCCAGAGAGGCCCCTGCTGCCCGCTGTGGGTGAGGAGGAAGATGCCGCGACAGAACTGGCTTCCTCGTGGGAACCGGGACCACAGGAGCCTAGTGTAGCAGGTGCTGGGCGCTGAATGAACTGCAAGGAGCAAGGGGAAATGCTTATTCTATTGATTGCCAGATAGAAAAATAGTCGAGGAGGCCTGGACTACAGGATCTGCAGGGATGGCTTAACAGTATCTAGCAACTTAGAGAAGCTTCAAAGATATTTATTTTTTAAAAGATTTTTTATGTATTTATTCATGAGAGACCCCAAAAGAGAGGCAGAGACATAGGCAGAGGGAGGAGAAGCAGGCTCTATATAGGACTCGATCCTGGGAATCCAGGATCAGGCCAGGAGCCAAAGGCAGACGCCCAACCGCTGAGCCACCCAGGCGTCCCTCAAAAGATACTTAAAATGAGAAGTGAGGGATCCCTGGGTGGCGCAGCGGTTTGGCGCCTGCCTTTGGCCCAGGGCGCGATCCTGGAGACCGGGGATCAAATCCCACATCGGACTCCCAGTGCATGGGGCCTGCTTCTCCCTCTGCCTGTGTCTCTGCCTCTGTGTGTGTGTGTGTGTGTGTGTGTGTGTGTGTGTGACTATCATAAATAAATAAAAATTTTTAAAAATTAAAATAAAATGAGAAGTGAAAAAATAAATAAATAAATAAATAAATAAATAAAAGGACAAGTGTTCCACTTCTGGTAAGCATGAAGTCACTAGGTTTTGGACCAGTCCTATGAATAACAATGACAAACTCTGGACAATATATATGTATATTTTTAATCTGAAGATATTGGATAGTGAACAGACAGGAACTAGAGGGGAGTGAACACATGGGGAAAAAACATGAGTTTCCCATTATCAGGAAGTCTCCAGTAGAGTGGTTAGAACTTGAAAAGAGCCCGGAAGGTATTACTGGTCCCAAGAGCTGTTCTGCTTGAGGCTGACTTCAGAACCATAGTGACTGTAAAGTGCGGGGGGAGACCTCAGAGAGAGCCACGGAGGGTGAGTCCCAAACTCTGCATAGAAATTCTGCCCAGATCTCTGGGTAACGTCTGAAGGATGCATGTAGAGAATAGATTCCAAGTAGCCCACCCAAGGCTAAAATAATGGAACAGAGATTTTAGCTGCCTTACACTACAGGGGTAACAAATTTTGCAGTTGCCATTCAGCCAAATTAACTGTCTGCCAAAACAAGTTCAGAGGAACATAACAGAAACTATGGTCTTTATGATAGATCACACAATGTCCAGGATACAATCCAAAATGATTAGACATACCAAGAAAGAAGAAATAATGGGTCATGTAGAAGAGGAAAGGCAATCAGTGAAAACCAGCCTCGGAATGATTCTAGATTTTGGAATTGACAAATAGCTTTTTTTTTTTTTCCTACTGAGACACAAACTACTATTAACCACATATATTTAAAATGTATTAAAAAAATAAAATGTATAGTTTTATGAGTTTTGTCATATATATACAGCCATGAAACCATCACCTCCAAAAATTCACACTTCTCATTTTATAGACTTTCAAGATACACATAATGTGTATTCTTTTAGAGGGGAAGGGGACTAGTATCTTTCATTCAGAATAATGATTATGAGATTTGTCTATGTTGTGCTTATATCAATAGTTTTCTTGGGGCAGCTGGGTGGCTCAGTTAAGCCTCCCACTCTCAACCTCAGCTCAGGTCTTGATCTCAGGGTCATGAGTCCAAGCCCCACATTGGGCTCTACACTGGGCATGGAGCCTACTTAAAAATAAGAAAATAGGGGGATCCCTGGGTGGCGCAGCGGTTTAGCGCCTGCCTTTGGCCCAGGGCGCGATCCTGGAGACCCAAGATCGAATCCCACGTCGGGCTCCCGGTGCATGGAGCCTGCTTCTCCCTCTGCCTATGTCTCTGCCTCTCTCTCTCTCTCTCTCTCTCTCTCTCTCTCTGTGTGACTATCATAAATAAATAAAAATTTTAAAAAAAGATTTAAAAATAAGAAAATAGGGCAGCCCTGGTGGCGCAGCGGTTTAGCTCTGCCTGCAGCCCAGGGCCTGATCCTGGACCCTGGATCAAGTCCCACGTCGGGCTCCTTGCATGGGGCCCGCTTCTCCCTCTGCCTGTGTTTCTGCCTCTCTCTCTCTCTCTCTCTCTCTCTGTGTGTGTGTGTGTGTGTCTCTCACGAATAAATAAATAAAATCTTAAAAAAAAAAAAAAAAAAAGACAGGGATCCCTGGGTGGCGCAGCGGTTTGGCGCCTGCCTTTGGCCCAGGGCGCGATCCTGGAGACCTGGGATGGAATCCCACGTCGGGCTCCCGGTTCATGGAGCCTGCTTCTCCCTCTGCCTGTGTCTCTGCCTCTCTCTCTCTTTCTCTGCGACTATCATAAATAAATAAATTGAAAAAAAATTTAAAAATAAAATAAAATAAAAAGACAGAGAGCTCACCTGCACGCGTGCAAGTGGGGGGAGGTGCAGAGGGAGAGAATCTTCAAGCCGAGACTCCCCACTGAGCAGGGAGCTGGATGTAGGGCTCAGTCCCACAACCCGTGAGATCCTGATCTGAGCTGAAACTGAGAATCAGTTGCCCAACCAACTGAACCACCCAGGCCCCCTGTCTTTCAATCATTTCTGATGAAAAGTCAGCTAACATTTGTATCCTTTCCCTGTATATAATGTGCCGTGTTTCTCTGGTTATTTTTTAATATTCTTTATTTTCAGTGCTTTCAGTTTGACAAGGTTCTGTCTAACCGTGGTTTTCTTTGTGTTTACCCTATTGAGGGAATGCTGACCTCAGTGAATCTGTCAACGTATGTCTTTCATTACATCTTTTAAAAAGCTGAACCATTATTTCTTCAGATATTTTTCTCCTCCCTGTGGTGGGAAGAATAATGATCTCCTCAGAGATGTCTTCATCCTAATTCCCAGAACCTGGGAATATGTTTTTTTACATGGCAGAAAGGATTTTGTAAATGTGATTAGATTTAGAGCCTTGAGATAAGGAGATTATCCTGGAGTATTCCAGGGGGTCCAGTGTAATTACAAGGGCCCTTAAAAGTGGAAGGGGGGCAGGAGAAGTCAGAGTGGTGCAATTGTGAGAAGTGACCCACCATTGCTGTCTTGGAAGATGTGGGAATGAAATGTGAGCCAAAGCAGCCTCTAAAAGCTGGGAAAGGCAAGGGAATGGACTTTCTCTCAGAAGGGAATGGAGCCCTGCTAACCCTTTGCTTTTAGCCCTATGTGGCCCGTGTCAGGCTTCTCACCTACAGAAATATAAGATAATATATTTGTATTATTTTAAACCACCAAGTTTGTGACAACTTGTTACAACAGTGATAGGAAACTAATACACACCTTCATTATCCCTCTGCTTTTTCTGGGATTCCAGTAACACACCTGATAGATTGTATGAGCTACTGCAGGGCCTCTCAGATCCCTGAGATTTTGTTCATTTATTAAATCAATCATTTTTCTCTCTATTGTCCAGGTTGGATAATTCATATTGATCTATCTTGAGTTCACTGATTTTTCTGTCACCTCCCCTCTACCGGTAAGCCCATCTAGTAAATTTTTTATTTCTAATATTGTATTTTCCAATTCTGGAATTTCCACTTGGTTCTTGTTTAAAGTTTCTTTTTCTTTGCTGAGACTTCCCATCTTATGACTTATCGTGAATATATTTTCTTTGATATCCTTGAACATAGTTATAATAGTTGCTTCAAAATCTTTGCCACATCTCTGAAAAACCTGCTTCTATAATCATTCTTTAAAAAAAGAAAAAAGATTTATTTATTTATTTATTCAGAGAGAGAGAGAGAGAGGCAGAGACACAGGCAGAGGGAGAAGCAGGCTCCATGCAGGGAGCCTGATGAGTGACCCGATCCCAGGTCTCCAGGATCACACCTTGGGCTGCAGGCGGCGCTAAACCGCTGCGCCACCAGGGCTGCCCTATAATCATTCTTAATGCTTAAAGACTGAGCTGTTTCCTTCTAAGATTGGGAACAAGGCAAAGAAGCTTGATATCACCATTTTTATTCAATGTTGTGCTGGAGGTCTGGATAATTCTATAAGGGAAGAGAAAAGAAATAAAAGTTATAATATTGTAAAAGAAGTAAAACTAGACAGATGGTATTTCAGACAGCATACCCTTTTATATAGAAAATCTCTGTGTATCTACAAAACCAAATTAAAGAGGTCTATAAGTTAATATGTGAAGTCAGCAAGGTTGAATTATTTCCCCTTCAAAAAATATATGTTGAAGTCCTAATACCCAGTATGTCACAATGTGACTCTATTTGGAAGTAAGGTCATTGCAGGTGTAATTAGTTAAGATGAGGTCCTACCAGAGTAGGATGGACCCCTAATCCAACATGAATGGTATCTTCAGAAGAATGCATCCATGTGAAAAGAGACACACAGGAAAAAATGCAATGTTAACACAAAAGCAAAGATTGGAGTCACATAACTATAAGCCCAGGACTGCCAAATATTCCCAACAAACCCCCAGAAGCTGTGAAGAGGTAAGGAAAGATTTCTCTCCAGGCTTCAGAGAGTATGGTCCTGTTTAAGACCCTTTTTTCAGACTTCTAGCTCCCAGAAGTGTGAGCTTCTGTTGTTTTACATGACCTAGTTGTGGTGCTTTGTTACAGCAGCTCTAGCAAACTAATACAGTCATGATATGAAGTTAATATATAAACATTAATTATATTTCCATTATAGTAGTAACAAATAATTGAAAAATTAAAAATAATTCCATTTACAATAGCATCTAGAAACATGAAATACTTAGAAATTTTTTTTTTTTGATGATTCTTTTTTTTTTTTTTTTTGGTTTTTATGATAGTCACAGAGAGAGAGAGGCAGAGACACAGGCAGAGGGAGAAGCAGGCTCCATGCACCGGGAGCCCGATGTGGGATTCGACCCCGGGTCTCCAGGATCGCGCCCTGGGCCACAGGCAGGCGCCAAACCGCTGCGCCACCCAGGGATCCCGAAATACTTAGAAATTAATCTAACAATTAACCTGTAAGACATCTACATTGCAAACTACAAATATTGCTGCATGAACGTAAAGAAGATATAAATCAATGGAGAGCAAGATACCAAGTTCATGGATTTGGAGGGTCAATATATTTAAGATATCCATTCTCCCGAACTTGATCTATAGTTTCAATCCAATTGTAAACACAATCCCAATAAGCTTTTCCTGAAGAAATGAATCTAATATTTTATAGGAATACAAAGGACCAGAAATATCCAAAGCAATCTTGAAAAGTAATAAAAAACTTGGAGAACCCATGGAGATGTTTCTCAAAATTTTCTGTGAAGCTACAGCAATCAACTGTGCTACTGACATAAGGATCAATAAGTAGGTCAGTGGAACAGAATAGAGAGCCTAGAAATAGGCCATTTACTCCTAAACAAGGTGCCAGTGAAATGTAACAGGGAAGGGACAACTATTTCAATAAACGGTGCTGTAACAATGAGGTATCGATGTGAAAAAATTTAATTTTAACTCCTGCCTCAGACCGTATATGAAAATTTATTTGAGAGCCATTGTAGATCTAAACACAAAATGTAAAATTACAACATTTTTAGAAGAAAACAGGAAAATATCTTCACAACAAAGGAGTACTAGTTAGTGATAAGAAGAAAAAATTTCTGATTCACACATATGGTGTAAGCCCAGTTAGATTTCTTCTTTTTTGTAAGGCAAGTGCCTGATTTAAGCTTTGATAGCTGAGGCATCTACCTCAGAGATGGATTATCTCCAATAAATATATTGCCAGCCACGTTACTAGATAAAGAACCAGGCCCCTTTCCTCCACTGAGTCTCCTTTGTTTTAGAGAGCTTGGTTGATTTTGATAATTGACCATTTGGGCCTCTTTTTTTTTTTTTCTCTTGCCATGCTTTAAATTTCTGCTCTTAGGTTTTAAATTCACCAAGAAATATTGAGGCCCTTGAGGGGCATCTGGGTGGCTCAGTCGGTTAAGCATCCTGCCTTCGGCTAAGGTCATGATCTCAGGGTCCTGGGATCCAGCCATGAGCCCCACATCAGCTCCCTGCTCAGTAGGGAGTCTGTTTCTCCCTCTCCCTCTGCCCCTTCCCCTGCTCATGCTATCTCTCTCGTGCTCTCTCAAACAAATAAATAAAATCTTAGAAAAAAACAAAACACCGAGTCCCTGAAATCTTAGGTCTCTACCCTTAACCCCAATAAAAGTAAAACCCCAGGTGTGTGCCTCTCTCTCTCCCTACCTATGACCTTGCTGTGTGGCTCTGGGTGTGCTGTGTAAATTTCAGCTCCTGTAAATAATACATTCTTAGTTTTTCAAAGTTTCCTGATGTTTATTGCTGAAAAGTGTCTTGCACTCATAATAAGAACCATGGGCTGGTCCAACCGCAACATTGGTTATTGAGAGGCTAAGACTGGCACAAAACAACACAACAAGATGGATGAATCTTGAAAATTCTATGCTGAATTCTTCCTGTAAAAGGTCTGAGGTGATCTCTGAAAATGGTTTGCTATATGCACTTGACCCAGAAAACAAAACCCTACAGAATCATGCAAATCAAGAAGTTCGAATCTTTCGTGTTCCCTTAAAGAACACCTGTGAAACTGCCCAGGCCATCAAGGGTATGCATATCTGAAAAGTCACCCAGTATCTGGAGGATGTCACTTTGCAGATGCAATGTGTGCCATTCTGTCGCTGCAATGGTGGAATTGGTAGGTGTGCTCAGGCCAAACAATGGGGTTGGACACAGGGTCAGCGACCCAAAAACAGTTCTGAATCTTTACTGCACATGCTTAAAAAGGCAGAGAGCAATGCTGAACTTAAGGGTTTAGATGTAATTCTGTGGTCATTGAGCATATCCAGGTGAACAAAACCCCCTGAAGTGTGGTGAGAACTTACAGAGCACATGTTCAGGCTAACCCGTATGTGAGTTCTCCCTGCCACAGAGATGAGCCTTACTGAAAAAGAGCAAACTGTCCCTAAACCAGAAGAAGAGGTTGCACAGAAGAAAAAGATATCCCAGAAGGAAATGAAGAAATAAAACTAAAAAAAAAAAAAATTAAAAAAAAAAGAAATAAAACTAAATGGTCCAGGAGAAAATTCTGCATAAAATAAATGCAAATAAAAGTAAACAAATACATGTTATGCTGAACAAAAGAAGCTTATACAAGAGTAGATCATATTATTGGAGTTCATTTCAATGAACTCTCAGAGCAGCAACCTACGTTGACAAACAGAGCAGCGGTTTCCTCTTGAGGATGGGTTGGGGATGGTGATTATCCAGAAGGAGCATGAAACTTCCCAGAGTGATGGAAATATTCTATGTCTTGATAGGGGTTTGGATAGCATAGGTGTATACATTTGTCAAAACTCACAAAATGGTACGTTCAAGATTTGTGTAATTTCCTGTATATAAATGTTACCTTAAATTTGCAAACAAATATTAAATTCTAGTTAATGATATGCGTGCTGAAGATTTTAGGTGTGGGGTGTACTGATGTCTGTAGCCTATTTTGGAATGCATAAAAAAATCAGATGGACTTATGGATGGATGCATACATAGGTAATAAAGCAAAACGCTCATCAAAGAATCTAGGTAGTGAGGATATGGATGTTCACGAACCTTTCAAATTTTCTGAACTTTTGAAATTTTTCATAATGAAATATTGGGCAAAATAATGTAAGTAAACTCAATAACAAACAAAAACAAAACAACTCAATTTAAAAATGAACAGGGGGGCCTGGGTGGCTTAGCGATTGAGTATCTGCCTTTGACTCAGGTTCTGAACCCAGGGTCCGGGATCAAGTCCCGCATCAGGCTCTCCACGGGGAGCCTGCTTCTGTCTCTGCCTCTCTCTGTGTGTCTCTCTCATGAATAAATAAATAATTTAAAAAATAAATAAATAAAAATAAAAATGAACAAAGGGGATGCCTGGGTGGCTCAGTCTGTTGAGTGTCTGACTCAAGCTCAGGTCATGATCTCAGGGTCCCGGGATGGAGCCCTGCATTGGGCTCCCCACTCAGCAGGGAGTCTGTTTCTTCCTCTCTCTCTCTCTCTGCCCCTCCCACTCATGTTCTCTCTCTCTCTCTCAAATAAATAAAATCTTTTAAAAAATGAACAAAGGACTTAAATAGACATTTCTCCAAGGAGACATACAAATGGCAAGTGAGCACATGAAAAGACACTAAACATCATTAATCATTAGGGAAATGCAATACAGAACTGCAAGATACCACTCCATTATGACAACTATAAATTTAAAAAACGGAAGATAACAAATGTTGGCAAAGAAGTGGAGAAATTGGAACCCCTGTGCTTTGCTGGTGGGGATGTAAGATGGTGCTGCTGTTGTGGAAAAACAATTTAATGGTTTCTCAAAAAGCTGAACAGAATTACCATATGCTTCAGCAATTGTGCTTCTTTCTAGGTATATATACTCAAAAGAATTGAAGGTGGGGACTCAGGCAGGTACTTGTATGCCCACATTCACAGCAACAGTATTCACAATAATCAGAAGGTGGTAGCAACCAATCCCCACCTACAGATTTTAAAATGTGGTATATCCATTCAATGGAACTAGGCGGTAACCCTCAGTTGGCAGGCACTGGGAGTAGGAGGGAATGGAGAGTTATTGTTTAATGACTATAGAGTTTCTGTCTGGGCTGATGGAAAGTGCCAGAAATGACAGTGATGATGGTTATGCAACACTGTGACTATACTTAACAACACTGTGAATATACTCAGTGCCCCAGAATTGTGCACTTAAAAATGATTACAATGGTCAATTCTATGCTATGTACGTTTTACCACATTAAAAATAAATAAATAAAAATAATAGAAAAGCAGAAAGCTGAGATCATTGAGCCCAAGGGGCTGTCACAATCCCTTGCCCAATTTCCAGCCAGTTCTCAGACCTCATCTACTGAAGTCTCTTTCACATGGGGAAGGATCCAGCAACACCATGAAAAATGTATATAGGAGTGATGTCCTAATCGCTCTGTGAAAGGACCATGTTCATTTACTCAAATGGTTGCATCCTGGAGAAAGGGAAAACCCAGACCATTTTACAGTGGGCTCTACATCATCACTGATACCTGGAACGCAAAATACCATCACAGCCTCCACGTTAGAGTTGAGTGTAGAGGACTCAGGTAACAAATGGAGAACTGGCCTGACTCCATTTCACATGGGGTTCCTAACCTACCCACTGGTTACTTCTCCAATTTTTGAATGTATAATTGTAAGACATTTAGCGTTTGGCAAAACTTCCACAGTGGTTCTGACCTTGAGAATAAGAGTTATTTTGTAAGTGAAAACTCCTGAACTGACCCCCTTCAAAAGGATTAAAAAAAAAAAAAAAAAAAAACCACCAAAAAACCAATGCCGCTTCCTGGAAGAACAGCAGAGGTTTATGTCATGGCTAAAGACTTAAAGGATGCAAGTAGGGTGCTGATCTCTAGTGAAACTCAATTTAATTCATTAGTCTGACACCCTGCAAAAACCAAAAGGATCACACAGCACCCCTTCATGATAAAACACTCAAAACAAATGAACTTTCTCAGGGGGTCTGAGTGGCTCAGTCAATTAAGTGGATAACTTGATTTCAGTTCAAGTCATGATCTCAGAGTTCTGGGATGGATCCCTGATTCCCACTACCTGTTGGGCTCCTTGCTCAGTGGGGAGTCTGCTTGAGACTCTTTCTCTCCCTCTCCCTCTGCCCGCCCCCTGCGCTCACATGCTTACGAGCACTCTCTCTCTCTTTCTAAAGTAAATAAATATATTTTTAAAGATTTTGTTCATTCATTTGAGAGAGAGAGAGCATGAGCAGGGAGGACAGGGAGACGGAGAGGGGGAAGCAGACTCCTAGATGAGCTGGGAGCCGGACATAGGCTCGATTCCAGGACCTGGAGATCACAACCGAGCTGAAGCAGACATTTAACCATCTGAGTCACCCAGGTTCCCCAGTAGATAAATAAATCTTTTTTTAAAAAGTGAACTTTCTCAATCTAGTAAAGGATGTCTATGAAAAACCCACAGCTAACATACTTAATGATGAAGACTGAATCCTTCTCTCTAAGATCAGGAGTTACATGAGAATGCCCACTCTCACCACTCCTGCTTGACATTGTATTGAAAGTTTTATTAGGGACAATTAGGCAAGAAAATGAAGTAGAAGGTAGGGGTACCTGGGTGGCTCAGTCGGCTAAGCATCTGACTAATGGTTTGGGCTCAAGTCATGATCTTGGGATTGTGGGACTGAGCCCACAACAGGCTGCATACTCAGCTCTAAATTGGCTTGGGATTCTCTCCCTCCCCCTCTACCTGCATGCCTGCTTTCTCTCTCTAAAATAAATAAATAAATAAATAAATAAATAAATAAATAAATAAATTCGATATTAAATTTTTTTGAAAAAATGCAGTAGAAGGCATGGATATTGTACAGAAAGAAGTAAAAAGCTGTGTTCACTGATGAAGCTGTGTTCTCTGATATGATCTTGTACACAGAAAATCCAACAGAGTCTCCTATTGGAATTAATAAATGAGTCCAGCAAGTTTCAGGATATAAGATCAATGTAAAAAAATCTATTGTATTTTGGGGCGCCTGGGTGGCTCAGTTGGTTAAGCATCTGACTCTTGATTTTGGCTCAGGTCATGATCTCAAGGTTGTGAGATCAAACCCCTTGCTGTGCCCTGCACTGGACATGGAGCCTGCTTGGGATTTTCTCTCTCTCTCCCTCTCTCTTAGCCCCTTCCCTCTCAAAAAAAAAAAAATCTATTGTATTTTTATACACTTGCAGTGAACAATTGGAAAATGAAATTAAGACAACTATTCCATAATACCAAAAAGGATAAAATGCTTAGGAATGTTAACAAAGAAGTGAAAAATGGATACTCTGAAAGTTATAAAGCATTACTGAAATAAGTTAAAGAAGATCTAAATAGGGATGCCTGCGTGGCTCAAGCGGTTGAGCACCTGCTTTCGGCCCAGGGCATGATCCTGGAGTCCCGGGATCGAATCCTACATTGGGCTTCTGCATGGAGACTGCTTCTGTCTCTGCCTCTCTGTGTCTCTCATGAATGAATAAATAAATAAAATCTCAAAAAAAAAAAAAACTTAAAAAGAGAAGATCTAAATAAATTGAGATTTCCAATGTTCATGGATTGGAAGGATTAATGTTGTTAAGATGATCTTAACAATGTTGATCTAATGTTAAAATTCCCAAATTGATCTACAGCTTCAGCACAATGCCTGTCAAAATTCTTCCCAACCTGTTTGTAGAAATTAATAAATCTGGTTCTAAAATTCACATGGAAATTCATGGGAACCAGAATAACCAAACCGATGTTGAAAAAGAACCACAGGGATCCCTGGGTGGCGCAGCGGTTTGGCGCCTGCCTTTGGCCCAGGGCGCGATCCTGGAGACACGGGATCGAATCCCACATCGGGCTCCCGGTGCATGGAGCCTGCTTCTCCCTCTGCCTATGTCTCTGCCTCTCTCTCTCTCTGTGACTATCATAAATAAATAAAAATTAAAAAAAAAAAGAACCACATTAGAGAGCTCACACTTCCCAATCTCAAAACTAACTGCAAAGCTACTGTTACCAAGACAGTATGGTATTGCCATAGGATAGATATATAGGTTAATGGAGAATTCAGAATCCAGGAATAAGTCCTCACCCTTTGGTCAATTTGTTTTCAACCAGGGGGCAAAAACAATGCAACAGGCAAAAGAATAATCTTTTCAATACATGGTGCCAAGGCACCTAGGTATCCACCTGCAAAAGAACGAAGCTGACCTTTACCTCATGTCATATATAAAAATTCACTCAAGGGGTGCTTGCCTGGCTCAGTTGGCAGAGCTTACGACTCTTGATCTCAGGCCCCATGTTGGGGGTAGAGATTACTTTAAAAAATAAAATCTTAAAAAATCTTCACTCAAAATGGATCAATGTAACTATAAATTGTGTAGTTTATAAAACTGCAAAACGGAGATCCCTGTGTGGCGCAGCGGTTTGGTGCCTGCCTTTGGCCCGGGGCGCGATCCTGGAGACTCGGGACCGAATCCCACGTCGGGCTCCCGGTGCATGGAGCCTGCTTCTCCCTCTGCCTGTGTCTCTGCCTCTCTCTCTCTCTCTCTCTCTCTCATTCTCTCTTAAATAAATAAATAAAAATTTAAAAAAATAAAATAAAACTGCAAAACATTAGGGTAAATCTTCATGCTCTTGGATTTGGCAATGGTTTCTTAGATACAATAGCAGAAGTATTTAAAAATCAAAGAAAAAATGGGATTTATTCAAATTTTTTTTAATTTTTATTTATTTATGATAGTCGCACAGAGAGAGAGAGAGAGAGGCAGAGACATAGGCAGAGGGAGAAGCAGGCTCCATGCACCAGGAGCCCGATATGGGATTCGATCCCGGGTCTCCAGGATCGCGCCCTGGGCCAAAGGCAGGCGCTAAACCGCTGCGCCACCCAGGGATCCCGGATTTATTCAAATTTTAAAACTTTGTGCTTCGGGACGCCTGGGTGGCTCAGCATTTGGGTGTCTGCCTTTGGCTCAGGGCATGATCCCAGAGTTCTGGGGTCGCGTCCCGCATCGGGCTCCCTGCTTCTCCCTCTGCCTATGTCTCTGCCTTCTCTTTGTGTCTCTTATAAATAAATAAATAAATAAATAAATAAATAAATAAATAAATAAATAAAATCTTTAAAAAAAAAAAAAACTTTGTCCTTCAAAGGACACCATCTAAAAAGTGGAAAACTACTCATAGAATGAGAGGTTTTGCAAATTATATATCTGATAAGGACTGTGTCTTAAATATATGAAGAACACAACCCAATAATGAAAAGATAAAACAAGTTTCTAGGACTCCAGTGGTCCTATGCTAGTCGTTCCAAGCTAGAACATTCCTTCAAAGTACAGGACAAGTAATTATGATCCACACCTCCTATCACTAAGACACAATACACTGCAGAGAGGCTTCTTTGGGTTTCCAGGCCCCATGTTCCGCACTTGGGAATACTGCCCTGAGCAGTTTGTTGGGTGATACAGAGCGTGCCAACTTTAAGTGGAGCCCAGAGGGGTCTGCAGGAGGTGTAGACTTTGGCACAAGCAGCTCTGCGCCTGGCCCTGTGATCTGGCGAGCCCATGGCAAATGCTACGGCAGACAAAGAGGTTGAGTTGGGGCCTCTGGTAGGTTCCAATGGGAGAGCTGCACCAGAGCCCTTAGGGTTCTAGAGTGAGACCACGCCACACACCATTCACAAAACAGCTCTTGGCATGTTACTGGGCCCCAGCAGGAACTGGGCATCTGACCTTGGGCTATTAAGTGACCACATGACCAAAATGGCTCATCAGAGCTGGACACTGTCAGAGCCACCAAGACTTAAGGTACCGTTGTACAATGGAAGTGGCGTTGCCAGGACCAGCTCCGAGCAAATCTAGACGTGGTAAGCTGCCTAAGCAAGTGACTGCCACCCCCAGGTGGCCTCTCTCACTGCACCTTGGGTGACCCTGAATGACAGCAGTGAGGGGAAAGCCTTCTAAAGGGTAGAGCTTCTGCAGAGCGCTGTATCGCCCACGTTGTATGGAGGGAAAAGTGTCCAGGAAAGGAAGACACACACCCGTTTGCCACAGCAAACAGTTGAGCTGGTTGCCTCAGGGGGGCGCAGACATTGCAAGAACAGAATTTGAGACAAGGAAGTCAGAAGAAGGGACACCTGGAAAACCAGTGTGACATGTAATGGCTTTCCAACTGATGGACCCAGGGGTCCAGATGGGACACCCTGCTCCCCAGTACTCCCGGAGACCCAACTGGGGAATGTGTGTCCTCATTCTTGAAACTTTTGGTTCTGGGTCTCAGAAGGGGGTAATTTCACCAGGAACACGGTAAGAGTGGCACAAAACATGAGCTATGACATCTGCTAGGTCACTCTGGGCTCCTCATGCCACCAAGCAAAGGGGTACCCATACTGGCAAGGGTCCCACACCCAGATCCTAGGAACAGGGATGTTTGGTCTTCCTGTGCCCTGGATGTCCTGTGGTGTTCCCTCCCCAGTTGTCACTGCGAATGGGCCGATACAGCCACACAGCCTGAGGAGGGCAAGGTACCCGGGGAGGAGCAACTGCGCCGACCCATCCGATGAGGCACCCAGACCTTCAGAAGTGCTAGGCACTCCTAGGAGAGGAGGATCTAGAAAAGGTGGGGGAAGAGGGAACAGGTGGTGCCTGGTTACAGTAAGCAATAGAGGCCATAGCCCATCGCAGTAGCTCTCCTGTCCTGCGTGTGTCCAGAAACTGGGACCGACCAGAATCCTGGGGACCTGAACGCAATGAACTTGGTGTGGGGCTGAGCGTAGCAGGGCTGGGGTAAGCATCCGCTGCGTGAGCGGTGACCTGGAGCTGACCCGATTCTCTGGAGCATCGACTCGGTGGAGCCACCTTGGTGAGACAGGCTGTGCACCCTGACCTCGCTGAGGGTGGCCTCCCCCTTAGCATTTCCCCTTCCCCTCCACCTCCCTCAAGTGGTCCCCAAACCCTCCCTCCCGTTCCTGCCCCACCCCAACCTCTGTTCTGTTCCCCAGACCTGTTGCCATTTTCAGAGTGTCATATAAACGGCCTCCCACGGTATGGACACTTCTGAGACCCATTCCTCCACTCGGTACAACCTTCTGAGATGGCTCTGTGCTGCCGCACCTATCACTGGCACCCTGGGCCCCTCCCTGGGTGGGGGACCACGGCGTGTCCGCCCGCTTACCAGCTGGTGGCCATCTGGGTTGTTTCCAAGCTTTGGCGACAGTGGAGAGAACTTCTCTAAACACGCAGGGGCAGCATTTAGTGTGAACTTTTGTGCCTTCATTCCTGCAGGGCAGCTCCAGGAGTGGCCCCGCGTGCTCGTGCAGCAGGTGCGTGCTCACCCTGTAAGCGGGCTTCTGAGCACCAGCACCCCCTTCCTTCAGGCAGGCTCTCCCTTCTCGCCGTGGGCAGCTGAAGGAAGCGGGGCACCTCCGCAGCTGGATCACCTTACCCATAGGGGACACGTCCTATTTCCTGTCCCACTACAGCTGACCACGTTGCTAAGCTTCTTGCCACCCCACACCAAGGGTCCCCCTTCTTCTGTCTTCTCGTAAGATTTTTCTCACTTCCCTATAAGACCCCGCTGGCAGTCTCGGCAGGTCCTTGCGGCTCCCGCTCGCTGTCCAGTCCCAAACCCAAAGCCGCGTGCCTTAGGCCTGTAGGGACAGCATCCCATTCCGGTACCCTACGCCGTCCGGTTGCTCAGAGCTACGTAACAAGCCACCTCAAATCCAGCGCTATGAACACACACACAGTCACCGCTATCGTGACCTCTCACCATTGTCGGCTGGGCTTCCTGTGTGGTTGCGGCTGATGACACCTGGGACAGAAGCCACCCGAAGGCTTCCTCCCTCACTCTCCGTGCTGCCTGTTGGTGGCCCTGCAGCTGAGCCACGGCTGGAACGCACCTCTGCGCGTGCCCCTTCCCACAGCTGCAGGCGTGGCTGGCTCAAGGAGCAGATGTCCCAAGATAAGGGAGATAGAGGAGCTGGGCCACCTCGCTGTCTGAGCCAGCCTCAAAACTCAGGGTCAATGGAGGCGCCTGGGGGGCTCTGTGGGTTGGGCATCTGACGTTTGATTTCGGCTTAGGTCATGATCTCAGGGTTGTGAGATCGAGCCCTGCTCAGTGGACTTCTGATCGGCTTCGTGATCAAGTCTTGCTTGAGATTCTCTCTCTCTCCCCTCCCTCCGCCCCTCCCGTCTGCCCCTCATGCTCTCTCTCAAGTAAATAAATTAATTAAAAAAAAATCAACGTCACTTCTGCTCCATTCCAGAGGTTAGAAGCGAGGCCTGAGGCCAGCCCATGTCCAAGGTGAAGGGAATTCACTATCACCTCTTGAAGGGAGAAGGGTCAAGGACTCTCCTGACAGGTTTGGAAAGCACCAGCGTGGGCTCCTCACCACAGTGGGCTGGTGAAGAGACGGGCAGAGGTGGGCAGGTAAAGAGATGGCACGTTTACCGGGTGCACAAGCAGGTAGGTGACCCATTCATCAAGGCAGAGAATACCAGGCAAGGAATTGTTTGTTTGTTTGTTTGTTTGTTTGTTTTATAGATTTTATTTATTCATTCATGAAAGACACAGAGAGAGAGAGAGGCAGAGACCCAGGCAGAGGGAGAAGCAGGCTCCATGCAGGGAGCCCGATGTAGGACTCGATCCCAGGACCCCAGGATCACGCCCTGGGCCAAAGGCAGATGCTCAACCGCTGAGCCACCCAGGCGTGCCAAGGAACACGTTTTGAGAGGATCTTCAGTCCATCCGAGGCCTGGTGGCTGGGAGGTGTTGACAGGTGATCCAAGCACTTGGGAGATTCCAGCCTGGCACAGAGGGAGATGTCAGACCAGAGGTATCAGCCCGGGAGTCATTGTCACAGAGATGGTGTCTGAGGCTTGGAGGCTGCAGGAGGTCACCCAGGGTGGGAATGGGGCGGGATGAAGAAACCGCCAGGCCTGGGGGTAGTGGGGGGCACAGTCTTCCTGACCCCATCCTGTCAGATCTCCCGCTTTGACGGGCACTCAATCCTCGTGCGCCTCTCTGATCACATGGTGAGCACGCGGTTCTATGTTGGAAGAGGTTTCCAGAGTCCTCCAAAGGGACACATGGGAAGAGATGGGGGGTATGGGGCTGCAGCAGCCACCTCGCAGTCATGAGGCAGCTGCCACAACAGTTCTAGTAGTGGGGGCCCAGGACTTGTGCATCTGAATGCTGAACCACCCCATGGTTCCTTCACTAAGCATTCAGATGGACAAGTCCTGGGGCCCCCACTAGAACTGTTGTGACAGGGGTTGAGTTGGCAGGTTCTGTCCCTGAAGTCCAAAGTCTCCTCACTGATACCAGAGCGGAGTGAGCAAAGGAGTCTGAGCAAGGCTGTGAGGTGGGAGGAGAAGGGAGGGAATGTGAGCTCGGCGCCCGACGGGGAACTGCCACTCGGAGCCCCGCGTGCCCAGCCCGGCTCCGACGTCTCCCACGTGGTGACCCGCTGAGTCCCAGCAGCAGCACCTCTGGAGTTAGGTTGCTATAATTATGCTATAGATTGGGAAACCGAGGCACAGGGGGCGGGGATGAACCTCTGGAAGCTCCTGTAGCCAGGAAGTGATGGCTGGGATATGAGCCACGCAGCCTGGTGCTCAGTCCCGTGAGCCAACCGTGTCTTTTCCAGGGGTCCAGGGAAGAGGGTCTTAAGCCGGGCGCCTGACAGGCTGCTCGGGGCTGCTTACCTGAGGATGAACGGCCTTCACTGAATTTGGCAAGTGCAGGCGGTCAGCAATGCTGGGCAGCGTGACCTCCCAGGGGTGGGCCGCGGCCTGAGGAGTGGGGGGCACCGAGCCCTCCAGTCACTCTCCAGAAGCTGGGCCACCGACAGGGTGGGGCCGGGGTGTTTCATGGTTTCTTGGAGGGGATTCTGGGACATACAGGAAGCACGAGGAGGGGTGGCTGCGGAGCACTGGGGTGGGGCCTTGGATGCGGTCTGGGAGGCAGAGGCCGGGTGACCCAGTAGAGGGGGTAGAGACTTGGGGCCTGGGCCGTGGGGATCCAGGTTTGGTGGTGAGCAGAGAGCTCCCGCTCCCTGTTGCCTCCAGGAGGCTGAGGGTCCCGCTGTGAAGTGGGTGGGAGGTTGGGGGCCAGAGAGGGTGCGATCGGGGGGCTGCCAGTGCAGTTGGGCCCCCCTGGGGGCAGGAGCCCGCCAGAGCCGGGGCCAGGAGGTTGGCAGTTGGGGTGGTTTTCTCCAGACTTGCCGGTCGCCCTCTTAGAGCCCCCAGGGGACGAGGGGCCACTGCGGGACGTAGCCCGGGGCTCGGCCAGGAGGGCAACGGGGGCGGCCAGGTCGGGGTGGCCCGGGCCCCGGGGCAGGGGGAGGCGGCCCTCCGCTCCGGGGACAGAACAGCAGCTCGGGGGCGGAGGGCTCCCCGCGGCCCCTCCCCGCGGCCCCCGCGCGCCGAGGCGGAGCAGGTCCCCCGCCGCCGCGGTGGGGATTAGCGCGGCCCGGGCCGGCGCGGCGGGATTAGCCCGCGTGGACGCGGCGCTCGGCCCGGGGATTACCGCGCGCTCCCCCCGACGTATATATCCCCGCGGCGGCGGCGGCGGCGGCGGGCATGGCGGCGGCGGGGGGCGCGGCGGGCCGCGGGGGCCCCGGGCGGCCCTGCCCCTTCTCCATCGACCACATCCTGTCCAGCCCGCCCGAGCGCAGCGCCGGGGCCGCCCGCGCGCCGCCGCCCGCCGGCCGCCAGAGCCCCGCGGAGCCCGGGGAGCCCGGGGCGCCCGAGGCCGCGCCCTGCGGCTGCTGCTGCTGCTGCGGACCCCGCGCGGCGCCCCGGGGACCCCCGGAGGCGGCCGCCGCGCTGGGTGAGTGGGCGCGGGGCGGGCGCGGGGCGGGCGCGGGGCGGCTGCGGGCGGGCGGGCGGGCGGGGCCGGGCCTCACTGCGCCCTCCCCGCAGGCGCGCGGCTGCCGTGGCCGCTGAGGCTGGGCCCCGCGGCGCCCTCGCCCTTGGCCGCGGCGGCGGGAGGCTCGGGGGCGCTGCCGGGCGCGGGCGGGCCGGGCCCGCAGAGGCGCACGCGGCGCCACCGCACCATCTTCAGCGAGGAGCAGCTGCAGGCGCTGGAGGCGCTCTTCGTGCAGAACCAGTACCCCGACGTGGGCACCCGCGAGCGCCTGGCCGGCCGCATCCGCCTGCGCGAGGAGCGCGTGGAGGTGGGTGCCCGCGGACCGACGGACGCGCGGACGGACGGGCGGACGGGCCGCGACGCGCCCGCGCGGCCCCCTTCCCCTCCCCCCTCCTCGGATAGGCGGGGGCGGGGCGGGGGCGGGAAGGGGTCGCTGGACCTGGACGGCAGGTAGGGCTGGTTTTCCTTCGGTTTAAACTTTCTTACTTTCGCGGATACACGGCCTCCTGCGGCTCGTGGAGGAAGCCGGGAGGAGCAGCGAGCTGCGGGGCCGCGGACGGGGGGACCCGCAGCCCGCGCCGGCCCCCGCCCCCCGCCACGCCCCTCGGGAGGCGCCCGCGCGGGCCGGGGTTGGGGCGCGGGGCCCGGGCTGGGCCTGAGTCGCCCCTCCTGCCCCTCAGGTCTGGTTCAAGAACCGCCGGGCCAAGTGGCGACACCAGAAGCGGTCGGCCACCTCGAGGCTCCTCCCCGGGGCCAAGAAGCCCCCGAAGGAGAGCGGCTGACGGCCTGGAAGCCGCTCGTGGCCTTGGCCGCGCCCCCGGGGCCCGCTGGGGAGGACTCGGGTCCGCCCGAAACCGAGCTGAGAGCGGCCGCGGGGCTCCCGCAGCCTGGAGCTAGCGCTCGGGCAGGGGCGGCCGTGCGTGCCCCTCCCCGCCCCGGCCCTGCCCGTGAAAGGAGGGAGCCCTGAGCATCCCCACGTGCTCTCCTCCCCGTGACTAGGGTCGGGAGGATTCCCTGGGGGCCGGTGGGCTGGGTCCGCTTCAACTCCCTCCCCCCCCCCCAGGACAGGAACCACTCCTGGGCAGGGGGCCCGGAAGCCTCCTCTCCCTCCCCTCCCCCGCATGCACACGGCTCCCTCGACCCCGCCTCTGGAGGTTTCGAGCATTCTGGGGCGGTCGGCTTGCGGCTTGCGTGTCCTGCACCAGGCCTTGGTGTCCAGAGCTGTGGGATAAGAGCGTTGGGTGAGGTCATCTCCCTGCCCCGCTCCTTAATTCTGTGAGCCTCGCCTGCATCCTGGGAAATAAAAAAGCAACTGCAAACCGCACAAAAGCAGTCCAGAGTTTAAAGTCCGCCGTGGCTCCACTCCCACATCCAAGGAGTGGGGGCCACCTTGCCTTGGGGAGCGCAGCCCAGAGAGTCCTCAGTCCCTGTGCTCCCCAGCACAGCAGACCACCCCACAGATCATGGCCTAGCACCCCCGGGGGGCTGCACTGGCCTCCAGGTACTGCTCAGGGTGGAGATCCTTGGCTTCCTCCTTCTGGCGGGTTTCCAGGCCGTGTGTCTGCCTCCCTCTCCGCCTTCCTGTTGGGGCCAGAGGAAGTCTGACTGGGGAGGATGCACCACATGCCCCTGCCGCTGCCTTGGAAAGTGTCCGTTTTCCTCTCCATCGTCCTGACCCCAGGGTGGAGGAAGGTCGCTTTGGTTCCCCCCGAAGGCCCCTCTGGTGGGCTCAGGGCACCTGGCACCTGGCTTGGGGACCATGCTCTGCCTCCTTACGGGTCCTGGAGGAAATGGGCCGGGGGTATCTGAAAGCAGACGCAGTCCACTCATTAAAGGTCTAGAAGCCAGGGCTACCACTCCCAGGACTCTCCAAGGCTGGCCGGCTCAGAGAACACCGAGCACCCAAGCCGTCTAACTGCTGGGAGCCTCCGGGACAACAGCACTCACCTCCACCCCTCAGGCTGCACACTTGTGGCTGTCCCAGGCTTTCCCCCTGAATGCTGGCCTTATCCTCGCATACTGCACAGCGCGCCAGCAGCGCTTCCCTCAGGCTGGGATGCCCTCATCTGGCTGGGCCCTGGGACCCTGGGACCCTGACCCTCCCGGTTGGCTCTTCGTCATTGCACGGCCGTGATCAGAGCCCTGCCTGCGAAGGACCAGTGGCTGTACTGTCCTCGTTTCTCTCCTTTCTCTCTAGCTGCTCCTTGGCAGGCTCACCCCCTACAAGCTGCCCATTAACGTGGGCATCCTGCAGGCTGGGCCCCAGGCATGGGCCCCTCCGCTCCATTCTCTCCTTGCTTCATCACTTCCACCTCAGGCTCCAACTCCTGTATCTCTGCCACATTTACATCTCCAGCCCAGACCTCTTCCCTGAGCTGGATATTTATGTCCCACTGTTCCCTTGACTACTCCACCTGGAAGCCTGCAGCGCCTCAAAACCACCTTGTCTGCGGCAAACTTTCCTTTTGCAAACCAGGTGCATGAGCCAGAGAGCTGGCAATCACCCGCACCCCTCCTCCCCCTCACCCACCACACCCAGGCCAGCAGCAAACCAATACTTTTTTTGAATTTTATATAAATTCAAGTTAGTGGGCAGCCCAAGTGGCTCAGCGGTTTAGCGCCACCTTCAGCCCAGGGTGTGATCCTGGAGACCTGGGATCGAGTCCCGAGTCGGGCTTCCTGCATGGAGCCTGCTTCTCCCTCTGCCTGTGTCTCTGCCTTTCTCTCTGTGTCTCTCATTAATAAATAAATAAAATCTTTTTAAAAATTCAGGTTAGTTAACCTATAGCAAATCAATTTTACTCCCCAAGACAATCCCAGAAACTGTCTTCTCCCCAGGTTCAATGGTAGCAACCTGATGGGAATGCCATCATCCATCACCTAGCCCATTGCAGCTTGTCCACCTGCAGCCGTTCTGGTTCCTCTGTAATTCCTTTTCCATCCGACCCAGGGTGCACATGTGAACCCGCCTCTCCCCGGCCTACAGCATTCCAAGGGCTTCCCGTTGTTCCTAAAGACAAAACTCACCGAGACCCACGAGGCCCCACACAGCCGGCCCCTGCGGTGTCCATCTCACACCTCACCGCTCCTTGCACTCCTTGTATCCAAAGGTTTTCTCCCTCTTGCTGTGAGAACTTTGCACCTGCTCTTGCCCTCCACATGATCAACGTCTGTTCATTCTCCAGCTCGGCAGCTCCCCAAGGAAACATCCCCTGCCTGCCCCGTAGAGGAAGATTCCCCAAGTACAAACTCTTTCTTTGCACTCTCTGTCCCCTGAGCTTTATGCCTGTTTGTGGGATGACCTGTGTAGTGTCTGTCTTCCCCATTCGACTGTCAGCTCCACAGGGCAGGACCCGTCACCATGGAGTTCCCACGGAATAAAGGAATGACTGCCTATAATACGAATTTGTTCTGGGGCAGAACTTACCTGTTTGGCATCATTCACAACCTCCTTTAGGGAAGACATGATCATTCCTGAAAAGTGGTTGGGCAATTTTCTGGTCCATTTCAAAGACAGTTAGCCTTCTTCTGGAAAGCCCACTGTGGTGTTCAGGGACCGAATTAATTAATTAATTAATTAATTAATTTATTTATTTATTTATTTAAATTTTTAAAAAATTTTTTATCAAACCATTTTATTGAGGGGCTTTGGGGAAAGGTTAGAAAGGAGGAGGACAGGGAGACCTGACGTCCTTGGCCCAGCCACAATCTTTGCAGCCGTATAGTCGCCGAAAGGGACTGAATTTTTTTTTTTAAAGATTTTGTTTATTCATGAGAAACACACACAGAGAGGCAGAGACACAGGCAGAGGGAGAAGCAGGCTCCGCACAGGGAACCCGATTCGAACCCGATCCCCGGACCCCGGGATCATGCCCTGAGCCAACGGCAGACACTCAACCGCTGAGCCACCCGGGCGTCCCCGGACTGAATAATGTTTAACCAGACATTTCTTTACCAGACCATCGGATTTTTTTTTTCTTTTGTTAGATAACGATCCAGAAGAAATGGTCCTCGGGTTCTCATCTTGTATAAAGTTTAAATAAAAACTTTCAAACCCATCTATAGCCAAAATGTGTTTTTGTTAATAACGCAGGAGCATGCTCAATGATGATTTGGGAGAAACTGGAATTCAAGGCGTTTCAATTTCGCAGCGCTGAAAATGTTCGCTATTAGAGTGAAGGACACATCCCTTAGTCTCTCCCACCACAGCGCCCCCTGGTGCCCGTAGTTCAGAGTCGCAGGACCAGAGTGGGGCTGCTGGAAGACTTCAATTCCCACAAGGCTTTTTGGTGACGTCACTAAGGAGCGCGGGCTGGCCTCGAAACGCGCGGCTCTCCCATTGGTGGACTGTGGTAGGCGCCTGCGCACTTAGCACAGTCCCGCCCCCACCGTCTCCCGACCCTTTTCCGTACCTGCGCCGCCAGAGCGGTCCTGGGATAGCGATGGAGACGCCTGAAGCGTCAACCCCGGCGCTATTGCTTCCTCCCTCGTCCGGGCCCCGGAGGAAGCGGGCAGCAGGGGAGGCCCGGGCTGCGGCGAGCAAGCAACGGGTCCTGGACGAAGAAGAGTACATCGAGGTAAGACCTTGATGCGACGCTAGCGGATTCGAGGTCCCTTCCCTGCCTCGCGCTCCTGTCGGGTCCCTGCTCTCGGGTCGTGGCGGACTCGTACCCTTGCGGAGGTGGGGCAACCCGAGTCTGTGCTCTTGGGGTGTGGACAGCCGGAGAGCCAAGTAAATACAGTGCAGAGAGAGGTGTCCTTGATGGGGGGAGGCACCGGCAGTATTAGGGGAGAGAGGGGGCGGCTTTGTGTGCGCTGGGCGGGGGGGCGGTCGGGGAAACAAGGTGTTTTATTAAAGCATGAAGAGGCGTGTGGAAGGATGGTGGCAAAGAGGACTTTCTACAGAGTTGTAACAGATGCGGAGGCTGGAGGTCTTGGAGACAGCCTCTGATTGCATCAGCATCGCTGAGTTAGTGGGCAGCCAAGGATCCTTGAAGTAGGTTTTAATACTACAGCAAATATGCAGGGAAAGGAGCTGGCAAGGAGATTGGAGGAAATCAGTTTGGCTTTGGATTGGTTAATTTTGGGAGGCCTCTGGGATAGGCAGCTGGCATTAGTGGATAGAAGGGTACATAGATGAGCAGCTTAGGATCAGGTCTGTCTGGAAGAACAGATTGGGGAATCTCAACCCCGTGCTGTTGGTGGGGGTGACAGGCTGAAATCATCCAGATAAAGGGATCCCATTGGAATTAAGAGGTATCAGGTGGAATGAAGGGGCAACACCCACCTTGATCCAGCTGGTGTGGAGGTGGAGCTAGCAAAGGAGCATGAGAGTGACCAGTGAGGGGAGAAAGGTTTTATGGAAATCAGATGAGCGTGGAGTAATGTCAGATGTTGCCGCAAGATCACAGGGGATGCTCATCCTCGTTAGAAAGTGCAGCTGAGCTCAGGGGATCACTGGGCTGGCTAGAGGTTGGGGGCATCAGCAAGGACCTTAGCATGTATGTTGCTAGACTGAGGGGCAGAGGAGAGGCAGATGCGACCTCTGGCTTTTGTTCTGACTTCTGACAGGGTCTCCAGACAGTCATCCAAAGGGACTTCTTTCCTGACGTGGAGAAGTTGCAGGCTCAGAAGGAGTACCTGGAGGCTGAGGAGAATGGAGACCTGGAACGGATGCGGCAGATCGCCATCAAGTTTGGCTCTGCCCTGGGCAAGATGTCCCGGGAGCCCCCACCACCCTGTAAGAGCCTCAGTGGTTGGCAGTAAGGGGAGCTCCTGCTGAACTGCTGCCTTAGGCTGGCTCTAATCCCTACTCCCTCCCTCCTTCCAGATGTGACTCCAGCCACATTTGAAACCCCTGATGTGCACACAGGCACCGGAGTGGTGGGCAACAAGCCTCGGGGCCGAGGCAGGGGCCTGGAGGATGGCGATGGTGAGTGAGCCCTGGGGTTTGCCTGCAAGTCTCATCCTGTGCATCCCTGAGGGCTCTCTGCCTAAATGGCAAGCCATGGGGTTAAAGAGCATTGGTCTGGGAGGCAGACGTGGGCAGCTTTCCGAGCCTCTGGCCCTCCTCTGTGGAATGGGGATCTTGCCACCTCTGTCCCCAGCCTGCTCACGGCGTGCCAGCGCCTACCCAGTGTGCTTTGTCCTCGAAGGACCCCTTTCCTGTTGCTGTCTTAGAATGCCTCAGGGTCTCTGCACTTGTTTCTTCTCAGTCAGTCACTTCCCCTGGGTAACTGCACGGCTCTCCCCTTTTTTCCCCTCAAGCCTCTGCTCAGATGTTACCGTTTATGGAACCCTTTCCTGACACCCCCCAGCATGCCTTCCTGCCTGGCTTTTGTTTCCTTGCTGTATGACATGGCACTTAAAAAGGCATTTTTTTCTGTTTGTTGCTTTTCTTCTCTTCAGGAGCTTCTCTGTCTTGCTTCTGTGCATGTATCCTGCACCTAGGACAGCACATGGCATGTTGTGGGAGTAGAACAAATAAGTTGTTTTCTCCAACACATATGTTGGAGGGTCATGACATGTTCCAACTTTTTATGAGGGAGTCTTTCTAGGAGAGAGCATTTTGAGCCCGGTTGGACACAAGTGTGCACTGCCACGTGACTTTCTCAGGATCAGTGGACGATTTTGTCAGTAGAAGACCAGGGCCCAGGCAGACAAGATGGTTCCTGTTCTCTGCTAGGTTCTAGTCTTCAGCGTGCTGTAGATGCTCTGTGTGCTTACATAGATGAGATATTTTCCCTTTCAAAATCCAGCTTTTTGTGGAGTTACCCTAGTCCATCGTGTCCTTGGAGCTTGATTTTCTACTGCACATGGCAGATGAGTCACAGGCGATTTACAGATTCTTATCTACTTATTTATTGGGATTCTACTTATTTATTTCTTTGAAAGAGTGAGTGAGCACGTGTGCGAATAACGGGGTGGGCAATGAGAATGAGAGAATTTCCAGCAGACTTCGTGGTGAGTGGGGAGCCCAACGTGGGGCTCGACCCCACAACCCTGAGATCATGACCTGAGCTCAAACCAAGAGTCAGAAAGACACTGAACCAACTGAGCCACCCAGGCACCCCTCAGATTCTTTATTTTTTTTTAAAGATACATCTTGTCAGCAGATCTAGGAACCATATCAATAAGCTAGGTGGTGGGTACCATCATTGTTCACATTCACAGGTGAGGAAGCTAAGGCTCAGGAAGGAGTAGCTTCTGCAGGTTTCAGACCTATTTGGTGATACAATGGGGTTTGAGTTCTCATCTTTCCAACCCTGGGTCTTGTCTTGGAACTTTTAGCCACTGTGCTTGGTACAGTGTAGCAAGTAGTAGGTGGTGAAGACTGTCAGTGGAATGGAAGACAAGACTCTCCTCTTGACGGTCCCTCTGAAGTGCGCACTACTGCACACAGTGCAATGGCACCACCTCACTGGGGGTTCCCCTTCCTATGGTGGTGGGTGGGGCGGCTGGGGTTGTGGCCCAGTGCCTGTGAGGCCCCATCTGGACCACTGGATCCTACGGGGTCCTGCCCTCAGGGCCTGTTAGCAGGTTAGGAGGCTTAGGTGACATCCACCCACATGTAGCACAGGTACCGGGAAGAGAGGAGCAGGCAGGGTAAGGATGGAGGGAGAGCTTGGAGCTTTAGAGGCAGGTCCTATAGGAATGGCGCAGTTTGGGCAGTGCAAGGCTTGCTGTGATCACCCGCCTTTTCTCTGACCCCTGGATATGCCTTGGCCTGTGTGAGTCAGACATATGTTTCACTTGACATCCAGCAGCTGAGGAGAGCCTCTGAGCGCTCCCTGGGCAATTAGGGGGGTGATCCCCAGGGGAGTGGTCTGGCAGTGTGGGTTCTCACCAGAAGACCCACAATGAGGCTAAGGGTTCCCACCCTACTTACGGGTCCTGGGATTGAGTGACTACAAAGCATTTATGCTGTTTGTGGTTCTGTGTCACCCCACCTATGCCCCTGAGCAGGAGAGGCTGGAGAGGAGGAGGAGAAGGAGCCTCTGCCCAGCCTGGATGTCTTCCTGAGCCGGTACACAAGTGAGGACAACGCCTCCTTCCAGGAGATCATGGAGGTGGCGAAGGAGAAGAGCCGGGCACGCCACACGTGGCTCTACCAGGCCGAGGAGGAGTTTGAGAAGGTGTCATTGGGTACAGGGGCACAGGCATCCTCTGTCGGCGTGGAGGGAGTCCTTGGGCCAGGGGCACAGTGCCTAGGGCCTCTCTGACCCTCACTTTCCCCCTGTGACACAGAGGCAGAAAGATAATCTTGCACTTCCGTCGGCAGAGCACCAAGCCATCGAGAGCAGCCAGGCTGGCGTGGAGACCTGGAAGTACAAGGCCAAAAACTCCCTCATGTACTACCCAGAGGGTGAGCAGGGAGGGTGGGCGGGCAGGCGGCAGCGGGTGGGACCGTGTGTTGGGTCGGGCCTTGAGGATGTATCTGTGCTCCCCGGTGTACGGAACTTGGAGGGGTCCTGGTCTGCCTCCAGGCAGAGGGTGATGTAAGCGCTTTGCCCAGCTTCATACTTCTGGTCACCAGGGAATGACTTGGCCTCTCTCTCCCGAGCCATGAGTGTGGGGCAGCAGTGGGGCCTACCCACCCTTCTGACACTGCTGCCATCTTTCCTGCATCCATCAGGCGTCCCAGATGAGGAACAGCTGTTTAAGAAGCCGAGGCAGGTGGTGCATAAGAATACTCGCTTCCTCAGGGATCCCTTCAGCCAGGCCCTGAGCAGATCCCAGCTGCAGCAGGCTGCCGCTCTCAACGCCCAGGTGAGTGGCTGGGGCTGGCTGTGGGCAGCCACCATCTCCCCGATCTTGGTTTCCTTTCTTAAATTAGTACTGTTCTTGGGTTAGGTGGAACCTAGCAGCATGTGAGTATGTGGGGCTCCTCTGCAGCAGGGACCTGAGCCTTTTCTCGATTTGTATGGGTTACCACTGGGGTACTGTCTTGGCCAGAGACGTTCTGTGGGTCAGTTCTGTGCCAGCTCCCTGGCGGACAAGAACATGAAAGAAGGGAGGCTGCTGGGAGCCAGCCTAGGCTGGCCAGACCCACACCCATGCACCAGGTAGGACAGGGATAGATAGATGGGGTGCGCAGGGTAGGGTGGGGTGAAGCTTGGTGGGGTACACAGCAGGGGTTTCTGAGTCTGGGAGTCATGGTGCAGTGGTGCCTCCAGTGGTCATAGGGTTGAAGTGAGGCAGGAGATGGGGAGACTGTCCTGGAGGCTTCTGCCGGTGCCTTGTGGGGAAGAGGTCAGAGCAGGGCCTAAGTCAGGAGCTGCTGAGGGCAGCTTGTGTGGGGATATAGCCTGACGCCCAGGGCCCCGGCACTGCCCTGCACAGAGGGAGGGGGAGCTTCCCTTGCTGCTCCCTGCTCTGAGAAAGTCTTCTTCTCTTTCTCCAAGGGGGATACCACCCACAGAGCTCTGGGTCTGCCCTGGGGAGGGGAGGTGTTTCCAGCATGTTCCTATGCATTTGTGCATCAGCTAGGTGGAGAGAGTGGGCTTGGGCCCCCCTAACACTAGTCTCTCTTGTTGTTCCAGCACAAACAGGGCAAGGTGGGCCCTGATGGCAAGGAGCTAATCCCCCAGGACTCCCCACGAGTAGGCGGATTTGGATTTGTTGCAACACCCTCTCCTGCCCCTGGTGAGAAGTGGACCTGCTGATGAGCCCGGCCCCTGATAAGACTGCCTCTGGGAGATGGGCTACTCAAGTGGCTCTAGCACTGTTGACACTTCTCCATTTTTGCCACGTGTCTCATGTGACTCGGGGACCCAGTGTCCCACCTGTGCAATGACGGGGCTGAACAAGGCTGTGGGTGGGCTGGACTCTCAGGTAATGCTGACCTGAGATGCATGGGGCCCAGCCTATGGAGCTGGGCAGTCTTCATGCTTGCCCTAAGCAGAACAGGCTGGTTTAGTTGGGAACCAGGGGTGTCGGGGCTCTGCTGGACAGATGGGCTGTGGTGAGCATGCTGAAGGGCATAGCGAGAGGCCAGGCACAGGGAGGCGAGGTGGACGGACACAGGGAGGAGGCTTCAGGCCCCAGCCCCGCATGGCCTCACACAGGAGGTTTATAAGTCTCGAGGACAGTCTTATGGTGTAGCCATGCATGTGGTGTCCTGCCCTCCCAAGCACTGGCCTCTGTATCCTGGGCTGCTGGTTCATGTGACCTAGGCCAGGATATCTGGAGGTGCTACAGGTTTGCCCAGGGTTCTGGGGAAGTTTTGGGCTCTGAAAGGCCCCAAGTGTCTCCTTTTGGGTGGGGTGCCATAGCAACCTCCAGGAGACCCCCACAGCCATGTGCTAGGCTGGGAGCCTAGCTGATCCAGCCCAGCTTCTCTGCAGAGCCACCTTTCCAGGCTAAGCCCTTTAGTTGTCAGAGCCTGGACCTGCCTTGGGCCTTAAGTGGCCTTGTCCTCTCAGAGGGCCGAGCTGCCAGAGTTCCAGAGTCCTAGGGAAGGAGAGTGGGCTACTGCCAGCCTTCATGTTTGTTAGCTGGGACACGCATGGTGGGAGCTGGCTGTCAGGGCGGGCCTGGTATTGCCCACCTACCCCACCCCCATCTGCATCCCCTGGCCTGAAGTGACTGTGAGCTGTCCATCTGCAGGTGTGAATGAGTCACCGCTGATGACCTGGGGAGAAGTTGAAAACACTCCCTTGAGAGTTGAAGGATCTGAAACCCCCTACGTGGACAGGACGCCAGGACCAGCCTTCAAGGTGAGTCATGATGAGGGGAGTTCGGAGGGGACCCAGAGCAGGCATATGGCCATCTGAGCATTTGTAGTTCAATGCACAGAGGATGGGCTAGCTGCCACTGGTCAAAGCAGAACCAACTGAAGCGCCAAGCCATGTTCCAGGCTACACACCTGTGCAAGCACTGCACTTCTGAATAAGACCAGAGCACTGCGCACAGGTGTGGGTGAAGGGAGGGACTCCGGTGTGGGGCTAGGGCACCAAAGCTATGGCCCTCTGAGCTTGTAGGCCTGTGGGGTGGGAAGGGCCCTAGAACCCCAGTGTTCCATGGGATGTGGTTTGTGTCCTCAGAAGGATTGCGTGCTTGCAGAGAGAGGCCTCCGGTTAGAGAGCATGAACCAGGAGGCACCAGTTTTGTAGAAGTTGTCAGAGGGGGTGTTTCATGAGGCCTGGACCAGGTAGGGTGGGGAAGCTGGGTGCCAGGTGGTTTGTGGAGATCGAGTGGCCTAGGCAGGCCCCAGAGAGGCTTTGGGAAGGCAAGGTGCTCCGGTATACACACAGTTTGTTGGGGAAACTGAGTGACTGGAGTAGTTTGGAACAGGAAGGAAGAGAAGTCGCTGGAAGCTGGGAGCATGCAGTCCTGTTCTCAGGGTGCTGGGCCAACGCTCCCTACCTGGATTGCTAGGAAATTGCAGGAGGCAGAAGTCAGTGTTGTTGCAGAGAACGAAGGGTGTGGGGTTACATCATCTGCTTTGAAATCCCAAAGGGTTAGGCATGGAACCTGCCATTAATGTAGGTCTGCCGCGTGGGGAGCTAGGCTAGAGGTTGTCTTGAACTGGTTCCTCTAAACACTTGCAGTGTGTAGTTTGAAATGCAACAGAAAAAGAGATCTTGGGACGCCTGAGTGGCTCAGCGGTTGAGCGTCTGCCTTTGGCTCAATGCGTGATCCCGGAGTCCCAGGATCGGGCTTCCTGCATAGGGCCTGCTTCTTTGCCTGTGTCTCTGCCTCTCTCTCTGTGTGTCTCTCATGAATAAATAATCTTAAAAAAAAAAAAAAAAAAGAAAAGACAAGAAATATCTCATTCACTGTAGCAGAAGAAGTTCGGACTAACTAACAGTAACTTAGCTTTCTTTTCTTTTTTTTTTTTTTTTAATTTTTATTTATTTATGATAGTCACACAGAGAGAGAGAGAGGCAGAGACACAGGCAGAGGGAGAAGCAGGCTCCATGCACCGGGAGCCCGACGTGGGACTCGATCCCGGGTCTCCAGGATCGCGCCCTGGGCCAAAGGCAGGCGCCAAACCGCTGCGCCACCCAGGGATCCCGTAACTTAGCTTTCATAAAGAAACCACAGGCTAGTGCTACAGGCTTATGTAAGGAAAATCAGAGAGTGTGGGCCACACTATGCTGCCTCGCCGTAATAGCACTGCTCTCGTTCAGAGAAGGAACACACATCCAGACAGAATGTATGCAGAGGATTTTGGCACCTTGGTTCTTAAATTTGTCTGGGACCCGAGGATAACCAAGAAAAACCGGAGAGGAGCCTGTGCCAGCAGGTGTCAGGGCACGCTGGGGGTGTGGGGATATCACAGGTCTTCCCCTGGTCCTGGAGCCTACCAGGCAACAGGGAAGAGATCATGAACAAACCTCAGTCCAAATCCGAATTCAGGGTACATGAGAGACGACCGTTCAAGCTGTGCTGAGCAAGAGCATTTGGACATAAAGTGCTTGGTACGCACGGCAGAATGAGTTCCCGAAGCGGAAGGGTTAAGTACAGAAAACGTAAATACAAAACAATGAGAAGACAATAATAGTCAATGTTGTTTTTTTTTTTTTAAACCTCCCATCTCTAAGTTCTAGTTTTTGTTTTTGTTTTTTTTAAGATTTTGTTTATTCATGAGAGACACAGAGAGAGAGAGAGGCAGAGACACAGGTAGAGGGAGAAGCAGGCTCCATGCAGGGAGCCCGATGTGGGACTCAATCCCGGGACTCCAGGATCATGCCCTGGGCTGAAGGTAGTGCTAAGCCGCTGAACCACCCGGGCTGCCCAGTAGTCAATGTTTAATCTGAGATAAAGGTAGGAAGGAGTAAAGCAAAGAGAGACGTCATGGAAGAGATATGGAAGCAAGGTGTAGGTGATACCATGTGAGGTATAGGCTTAAGTACAGCAAAAAAAAAAAAAAAAAAAAAAAGTCATGAATGACACTGAAAGCAAATAACTGAGAAGGAGTTTGTTTGGCAGAGCTTAATGTAACATTAACTTAGAGTAAAACCTTAAGAAAGCAAGCACTTTGTTTGTTTGTTTGTTTGTTTATTTATTTATTTATTTATTTATTTATTTATTTATTTATTCTTGAGAGACAGAGAGAGAGAGAGAGGCAGAGACACAGGCAGAGGGAGAAGCAGGCCCATGCAGGGACCCCGATGTGGGACTCAATCTGGTGTCTCCAGGATCACACCCCAGGCTGAAGGCAGCGCTAAACCACTAAGCCACCAGGGCTGCCCCTAAGCAAGCACTTTATTTATTTATTTTTTAAAGATTTTATTTATTTATTCATGATAGTCACAGAGAGAGAGAGAGAGAGAGGCAGAGACACAGGCAGAGGGAGAAGCGGGCTCCATGCAGGGAGCCCGATGTGGGATTCGATCCCGGGTCTCCAGGATCGCGCCCTGGGCCAAAGGCAGGTGCCAAACCGCTGTGCCACCCAGGGATCCCTAAGCAAGCACTTTAATAGAAAAATAAGACAAGGATCTATTTCGGGAAGTTCTGGAAAGAAATAGAGAAGGTCAATGGAAATTAAAGTCAACAGGCAGTTTATTCTGGTAATCAGAGGAAAGCAGATTCAAACCAGACCGCCTTTTTCCTAAAAGACTGTCGGGTTCGTAAGTTGGCGGTGCTGGCTTGTGGGGAACTGTGAGGACAGGTGGGAGGCCTGGGCCTTTGCGGGTGGGCAGCTCACCAAGCTGGTCAGGGGCCTTCCAGGGGCTTTTAGGGAGGCAATAATGGGTTGTGAGGATCGCAGGGGGCCACGGGAGAGAGGCAGGTGCCCCAGCAGCGAGGGACTGCCTGACCTGGCAGCAGGCCACCCACACACCCACTTGCCTCATAGATCTTGGAGCCTGGCCGCAGGGAACGGCTGGGGCTGAAGATGGCCAACGAGGCTGCCGCCAAGAACCGGGCCAAGAAGCAGGAGGCCTTGAGAAGAGTGACGGAGAACTTGGCCAGGTATGAAGTGCCTGACCCCACCCAATGCAGTGTGGACACACACTGTGCAGGGCAGGCCCAGGGGTCCTGTGCCGGTTCCTGTGGCGGCTCCTCGGGTCCAGGGCGCAGCCTTTATGAACCAGGATGCAGGCCCCTCTGTCCTTTCCTTCAGCCTCCTCTCGGCACATCTCTAGGGCCCCTTGTCCCACTTACGCACACCTGTCAGCCCTGTGGGAGCAGGTGTATTGTCCTCCTTGGAGAGACAGGGTCCATCCAACCCCACAACTAAAGGCAGCACCACTACTTGACCTTAAGTTTGGCTACAGTGCTGTATGGTCAGCCAGTAGTGACCACACATCACCCATGTATCTTCCTGTGGGGCCATGGAAAGCCCTGCTGCTGGCAATACCTGATCAGGCCTAATGGTGCCTCTTTCACCCACCCCTTCTACCCCAGCCTCACCCCCAAAGGCCTGAGCCCAGCCATGTCCCCAGCCCTGCAGCGCCTCGTGAGCAGGACGGCCAGCAAGTACACAGACCGGGCCCTGCGGGCCAGCTACACCCCATCTCCAGCACGTTCAACCCACCTCAAGACCCCAGCCGGTGGGCCTCAGACCCCCACGAGCACACCAGCTCCTGGCTCTGCGGCGCGCACCCCCCTCAGCCAGGACCCCGCCTCCATCACGGACAACCTGCTGCAGCTCCCTGCCCGGCGCAAAGCCTCAGACTTCTTCTAGGGCCAGGCCCGGGTCGGGCCTGTGGAAACTGTGGAGCCTGCAGGGCCGCAGCCCACTCAGCAGAGGACTCCGGCCTTCTGGGGACCCAGGCCCGGGCCAGAAATGGTGGCTGTCCCAGGAGCCACAGAAGAGATGTCGTGCCTCGGCCAGGCTGGCACAAGACTTGCCCCCACAGCCCCTGGGGTATGTCCCTGGGTCTTGTTGAAACTGTTTTCTATCAAACCCTTCCTTGCCTGTTTCTATTTAGCCGTCATTAAAGAGCACCTGGCACAGTCTGGCAGGACCATCTCTCCGGCCCGCTCTGCACAGCCCGTAGGCTACCTTCGTGCCCACGTCCCAGTCTCAGGACTACAGGCCTCCCTGGGCAGAAGCTTCTGGGAGGAAATCCAGGGTGTCTGACCCCTCGTGCCACTCTCTGCATTGCTCCCCCTCTGGGAACATGGAACAATGTGGCCCCCTGGGACTTGGAACCTACCTTCTGTGCTCAGCTCACAGCACACTGGGCCCTGCCCCCTGAGGGAAGAAGAAAACCCTCAGAAGTTATGCCCCTCGGGTCCCCGGGGCTCTGCACCCAGGTCCACAGCTTCCCCACCCAGGCCTGGCCCCTGTGGTGTGCTGGTGATGGGGTCACGTGGGTCCTACAAGTCAGACCACACCTCGTGTGGCACCTTCAAAGTGGCCTCAATGTCATCTCCAAGCACCTGGTCTCCAGCTCAGGTGGGGCAGGGCTGCTCTGTCTTCCTGCCCTTCACTCTCTCTCCCAGTGCTCCAGGCACTACCTTCCATATGCTGCTGAGTCACCAGTGGGAGCTGTGGGTAACACTAACCTGGGCACAGTGTCAAAAGAGCAAGACCCATGAGTGCCATGTGCACCACAGGCCACACTTGCCCATGACCCCGAAGGCTTTGGTGCCCGACTCCAGGAGGCCTGGGCCAGCTGCTTCACGAGGAGGTGGTGGGCCTTGCTGGCTCCCAGATGGATCTCTTCAGGCCTTAGGTGGGGTCAGGTGGTGCCCTCCTAGGGGCTTGCACTGCCCACAGAGACAGCCTGGAATCTGCCGAGACCGGAGTCTGTCTTTGAGCACACCCAGCCCTGCCT
The DNA here is from genome assembly GCF_053574225.1 of Canis aureus. Taxonomy (NCBI): domain Eukaryota; kingdom Metazoa; phylum Chordata; class Mammalia; order Carnivora; family Canidae; genus Canis; species Canis aureus. The sequence continues at coordinate 34,922,619 of NC_135637.1, read as the reverse complement.
TGGCCGTTGTCTTGGGTTGTCTTGCATGGTTCCTCACCGTCTCCGTGAGGGCGGTGTTCCCTAGAGGCTGGCGGGGGCCAGCCGCCTGCCTGGGTACCCGCTAGCCTGTGCTCGACTGAGTTCCTGCCAGTTCTCAGGGGGCCAAGCCCCAGCCAGGCCCCTAACTCATGGGGGCTGGGACTAGGCTTGGCAGGTGGGACCAGGCCCAGGACTGCTCAGGGGTCAGGAGAGTGTGGCCTTTGCTGTTTTTCCCCATGGAGGAGGGGGGCGTGGGCCAGAGCAGCAAGGAGGCAGCGGTGTGAGTGGGTGTGAGATGTGGGGGAGAGACTGTCCTGACAAGGCCACTTAAGGCCAAGCGCTGGCCCCCCGAGTACGGGCTGGGGTGTAGGGAGGGCAGGAAGGGGTGGGTGAGCGGTCTGGGTTGGGGCTGTTCTGGCAATCAAAAGGGCACTCAAGGGGCTCAGGCCACTGATCTGAAAAGCAGGAATGGAGGGAGCAGAGTACGCAGAAAGAGGGGGGCCCGAGGGAGCAGGATCGGGTTGGGGGCAGGGTGAGCTGTGCTCTGCCCGAAACGTAGAGACCCGTGCGGCTGGCCAGCCTTGGGACACTGGGCCCCGGGCAGGTCCGAGGGAGACGGTGGGGGGGCCTGGCTGTGGGCTGCGGCTGAGGTCTTCTGGCCCACAGGGCCTCACCGAGAGTGTGCCTGCCCCCGAGCACCGGGCCCTGCACCTCTACGCTGGAGACCCCCGCGCCGCAGGGAGGGGGGTTGGCTGAGTCCTAGAGAAAAAGACTCCTCACGGGGCACTCTTGATGCTTGTATACACTTTGTGGTTTATTTGGTGGTCAGTAATTAACGTCTTTGCTACTAAGTGGAAGAAAGCTAATAGAACGTAATCAAAATAGTGGTTTAATTGACGGATTTTACTTGTTCCTTGCACCTGTGCCTTCTTCAGCTCCTACCTGCCTATTTAGTTTATGTGGGCGCACACCATGCACCGCGCCCCCCGGGCCCACAGCACCGCTAGGTGCTCGCTTTCCCCACCTCGGCTCCGGTGACGTGATGATCTTTGGCCTTGGAGGTCTCGGCCAGCCTGTCCTCCATCCTGTCCTCGTTCTCGGGCACCACCAACAGCCGGTGCTGGGTTTTGGCTCCCAGCTTGTGGTCGGGCCGGTGCTCGGGCCGCGAGCCTGGCCGGGTGTCCAGTTTGCACTCCGTCCGATACTTGCCCTCACCCTCCCTCTTGAAGGAGGCAGAAGACATGGCTTTGGGCTTGGGGGGCTGTAGCCATGAGTGGCTGAGGATCTCGTCGATGTGCAGCCGCCGGTTGACGTCGGGCTGTAGCATGCGGTAGATGAGGTCCTTGCACTCGCCCGTCAGGTTCTTGGAGCGGGGGAAGTCCACGCGGTGCTCCTTCTGGATGCGCAGCATCTTCTTGATGTCGGAGTCGTCGTAGGGCATGGAGCCACAGACCATGATGTAGAGGATCACGCCCAGGCTCCAGATGTCATACACCTTGGGCTGGTAGGGGATGCCCTGCAGCACCTCGGGGGCCGCGTACGCCGCCGACCCGCAGAAGGTCTTGCTGAGGATGATGCGGCCGCTGCCATCCCGCAGGCAGCGCTTGGAGAAGCCGAAGTCGGACAGCTTGATGTTGAAGTCCTTGTCGAGGAGGAGGTTCTCGCACTTGAGATCTCGGTGGACGACGTCCAGGTCGTGGCAGTACTTGACGGCCGAGGACAGCTGGCGGAACATCTTACGCGCCACATCCTCGTGCAGCGCCCCCCGACACTTGATGAACTCGAGCAGGTCGCCCTGGACCCCGAGCTCCATGACGATGTAGATGCGCCCATCAGAGGTCTCAAAGATCTCATAGGTCTTGATGATGGAGCGGTGGTTGACAGTTGCCAGGATGTCCATCTCCCGAGGAAGGAATCTCTCCACGAAGTCAGTGGGCGTCTTCTTTCGGTCAATGATCTTGACCGCCACGTTGAACTTGAGGCGCTCAGAGTAGGCAGATTTGACTTTTGCGTACGAGCCCTTGCCAAGATTGATGCCCACGATGTAACCCTTCTTCCTTAGGACCGCGGCATCATCCATGGTGCCAGGAGCGGCTGGCGCCGCTGCGCTCTACATCCCCTCCCCACGTGGGCCAGCGGGCATTGTCCTCATTTACCCTGTGGGGAGCCGTCTGGCTGGGCTGGGCCTGGACTCGGAGGGGTGGAACGCTCAGCATTGTCTCCGCGTGACTTCAGCATGTGAAGTCATAAAGCCAGCCTGCCGGGAGTAGGGACTGAGCTGGGGGAAACGGGCCCCTGGAACCTTGGAAGCCAGGCTGGCCTGGTGGGAGTGCCCACTCCCCGCCCACTGGAAGGAAGCCGGCACCCAGGACTGCGGTAACCCTCCCTCCTCCTCCTCCTCCTCCTCCTCCTCCTCCTCCTCCTCCTCCTCCTCCTCCTCCTCGCTGTGGCTTCCTGGTCCTGAGTCAGGCCCAAGGGAGGGCCCCCCAGGTCAGGCCAGAGTGCCAGCCCCATGCCTGTTTCTTTCTCCTGGCTGTGCGGGCTGACTCTGCATCAGTCCATGTCCCACTAGGGCCTATTTCCTACAGCTTCTTTGGGGTGTGAAGAAAACCCTCTCTAGGACTTGTGTCCTTGGAACTGGTGGTGCCTGGGAGGAATGGCCCTGGTCTGGCCAGGCTGGTGGCTCCACCCAGCCTTGTGAATGAGAGCAGTTTCTGTTCTGGGGTACAAGGCTGGGCAGAGGAGTGCCACTGTGGTAAGCGGGGCATGTGTGGGGTGGGAGGACAGGCAGGGCCCTGTGCCCCCCACTGGCAGATGCGTGTTCCCAGGGCTGGGGCCTGCCTGGAGGATGGGCCAGGCCTCGGTCAGGTAGAGGAGGTGGTGAGGCATCCGGGTAGGGAAGAGCCTGGAAGAGGTGACGGCTTGTTCTGAGAATGGCTGTCTTACATCTGGAGGGAGGGTGGAGGAGAAGGGAAGGGTCTGGGGCAAGAAGAGCCATGGCTCAAGTCACGTTTTAAGATGGTCCCTGGCAGGGTACATAGAGGATCCGTTTTGGGGTGAGTGGAGGCCAATGCCTTTGACTGGACAAGAGGAGGCTGGACCAAGGCAGGCCTATGGGTGATTGGGCGGCAGGAGACAGAGGGGCTGAGCGGTGGCCCATGAGGGGGCAGGACCTTGGGCGGAGCCTTGGTGCCAGGGCTTCTGGTAAGAGCAGGCACTGGGATGAGGAGAGGATCCTTGTGAGGAGCTGGGCAGGCTGATGGACTCCTGGCATTTGCGTCTCTCAAGCTGTCTTGCACCTGAAAGCAATGTGAAAACCCTTTTGTTTTTGCTTTGGGAAACGTGGCATCCTTTGTGTGTCTCCTTAGGTACTTTGGAAGGCTTGCTGCTCATTCGGTCTCCATGGCAGGCATCCCGTGCCCACATGTGGGCGTGCCATGTGCTCAGTGTTCAGCGGGTGGGGGGGGACCTCAGGAGGCCTGCCTCTATGTGGGTGGTCGGTAGGGGAAGTGACGGAGGAGACCGTGTACAGGTGGATGAGGGGGAGGACGTGCTGGGCAGATGTGCCTGCCGTTTTGGCCCCAGCATGGCTCTGTGGACACACCTGGGGGCACACGGGGAGTTCCCTGCAGCTGGAGGCTTGTCTGGAAGATCCCTGGGGCCGCGTGGCCGGAGTCCAGATGCCCTCCAGCAGCCACGGCCTCCCTGAGGCCCGCTCCTGGCTCTTTGGAGCTTCAGTTGCAGTAGCTCTGGCTTGATGCTTGCTCTCCCCTGGGACGTCTTTGGCAGAAATGACCAGAACTTCGCTCCTGTGCATCCCAAAAGGGGCTGGCCATGAGGATTTGCGGGCCAGGACCCGGAGCAGTCTCCCCTTTCTCCTGCACTCCCACACGTTCTCCCTGGGGCACCCCCTGCATGTCTGCCTTTTTGGCTGACTCTGCCAACCTACCCACTTTTCTGTTTTTTGTGGATTCTGTTTCCTTATACTCTGCCCTTGCCCAGGACAGTGTGGCCTCTTTGGTTCTCAGGGGACACGGTGGAGGAGGCACGAGCTGAGCTGGGGGCAGGGGAGCAGGTGGCTTCACCCAGCACAAGCACGCACAAGCACGCACGCAGGGTGTGTTCGGAAGGGGAAGTGTTCGACTGGCCCAGGGGCCTCCAGGAGCCCTCCCAGGCTGCAGCCCTGTGCGTGGGAGACCTGCAGACTCTGGCAAGGCCACTTCCCTCTGAGTTACGGTTTCCTCCATTTTTTCACTCACCCAATAGGTATTTGAAGGTTGGTTCCAGATGCTGGAACTAGACAGGACCTTTGCCTTTCTGAAGCCCAGAGGACAGGGAGCTTCAGTGTCACACCAGCAGTGCAAATGACCAGTGGTGGCTGTGCCATGATATGGGAACACAGGGCTGTGAGGGAAGAACTGGGATTGGATTTGGGGAGGTTGGGAGGGCTGAGGTGTGAAGAGTTAGCCACATGGAGGAGGACCAGAACCTGCTAGAGCATGTGATGGCTTGAAAAGGACACAGAGTGGCGGGAGTGTGCAGGGTGGGAGGGGACAGAACTACAGACTGTGCAGGCCATGGTGAAGGTCTTGATCTAAAGCCTTCAGGAGGGTCACTGAAGGGGTCTGAGCCAGGGCTGACCCCAGCAGCTGGAATGGCCTGGAATGTGAGGGTACCCGGGGAGGCGTGGGCTTCTGTCGCCTAGGCTGCCACTCTGTGCTGTGTGATCTCAGGCAGTTGCCCTCCCTCTCTGAGCTGTCTCCCCACCTGTAAAGCACACAGTAGATGCTCTTTCCCTGGGGCCCCTCCTGCCCAGGCTTGCCTTCTGACTAGGCCATAGTGGGTTGCTCCCAGGCCCTCTTGCTGTATGTTGCCCGACGACCACAACAAGCCACAGATGACCAAAGTGAGGAGGTTCGTGAGCTTCTCAGGATGTCCCCACTCCAACCAGCCCCATGTACTCTGGAATTTTACTCTGTCACCAGATGATCTGCACAACGCTGGGTTCCTGGGACCTCTGGGAAAAATTGGGTGGCTCCTCCGACATCACCCAGGGCCTGTCCTGTGCCTGGACCTCAGCACTCACAGGCCTGCCCCAGCAGCAGAGCTTATAGCGGCGGGCTGCCAAGTTCTGAAGGCTTTGCGGAGGCCATGGCCCCTCGGCTGATCCTGGAGACATGGGTAAGGTCTGCAGGGACACATGTACAAGTGTGATTCTGGCACATAAACGGGTGGGCCTGGGGCTGAGGGAGGGGGCTGGGAGGCCAAGGCCCACACCGGGATCCTTCCCCAGGGCAGTGGGATCTCTACTGCATGCCGAAGGGAGGCTCTGGCCACTGGTGGAACAAAAGACGCAGGTAGAGGCCATGGCGGTAGCCAAGTCGTGTGTTCGAGAATACACACAGGAACATGGAGATAGGAAGACGTAGAATGTGCAAAGGTGGCTGTGGGGAGGGCAGGAGCAAGGCAGAGAGGTGGAGTGCTGTGCGGAGGGGTGCAAAGAGAGTGGGGCTGGGACCCTCACTAGACTTCACCTCTCCCAGGGCCTGGGGTTGGGGTTTTTCCAAGATACGTGGGCAGAAGGGGGATAAGTCTGAAGGCGCTTTCCTCTTGATGTGTCAAACCCACAAGGTGGCAGGGTGAGTGCAGGGCAGGAAGAGAAAGGGGCTGCAGTGGCTGAGGTCAGAGGGAGCAGCCTGAGAATAACACGGGTGGGCCGGCAGGGCACGGCAGCCAGCGATGCTGAGTGCAGGCCTGCTCCCTCTAAAGGACACCGACTGGCGGCTGCAGGGCACGGCAAGCATTGTGAACACACCGGTCTGCTTATCCACTCTGGCGTGGAGCATCAGCCCTGGGGACAGACTGGGACTAGAAGGGAATGGAATGTGGTCGGGGACACAGAGTGTGACTGTGGAACGTACAGGCCGGGCGGAGCCGGGCCATCCAGTGGGGCAGGGGGAATGACCACAGGCAGGATGACTCAGGGCATCCTGGGTGCTGGCTGGCCACGGGAGGAGGGGGGAACCCTGGTGGACAGAACAAAAGAAATGAGTTGCCTACTGGGGTGGGGAGCTCCAGAGGGGCTGAGAGGCATGTCCATCTGCCCCCTGCAGGCCCCCTCCCCACCCGCAGCCTTGTGAAGGCGGTGGCGCTGGGGTGTTGAGGGCCCAGATCCTCAGCCCCAACTGCAGACGAGCCCCTGCCTACCTACAGCGCCTCTCTTCTGCAGGCAGCCCCCTTGCCCTTCTTGGTTCTGTCCTCGCTGCCCCCTCTCTCTCCCCCTCCCACCATGGCACTCATGGCCTCCCTCTTGAAACAGCATCTTCCTTGCTCAGCTCTCTGCTCTGGTCCAGGGCCTGAGGTCACAGTCAGGGCTGGGCACACTGGGATGTATTTTCCCAAACTGGAGGTGAAATGCGGTGCGATCGATCCGAGAGTGGGGTGGCGGCAGGGAGAGTGCAGGATCCTCTCCCTGGATGACCGCAGTCAGCTGGGGCAAAGACATGCACCTTGGGGTCTGCACTAATATAGTGATTTTATTGCTTCTTTAGCCATGTGGGTTACCAAGTTCAAGGGGAGGGAGGAGAAACTGACGAAAATAGTGGCTCATCCAGGACAGTCTTCCTTCTTTGGCTTGTCCCTTGGCTTCTTTGGAGCTCGGGCTCAAAGCCATGAGCTCTGCTTCGTTCTCTGCCGGCCCCCTGGGCCAAGAGAGGCTCATGAGGTGTGTGTCTCCGAAGGCTTTGGGAGGGCCTCTTCCTCTGTCTCCTTGCTCAGCGGCTCTCCATTAAGGCCTGTGGTGTCCGACTGCCTCGACCCCTGCACTGGCAACATCTCCTCCTCCTCGGGTTTTGTCTCGGGCTCTGTCTCGGGCCGTGCCTCCTCTCGGGGCTCCACCTTAGTGGCAGACTTTCTGTCGGGGGTCTCAGGGGTCCACGAGGGCTCAGCACCCCGGGAGCACTCCCCCTCCTTGTTGATGGCTGCAGAGGACAGGCCCCGTGTCTTGGGCTGCACCCAGCAGTGGCTGAGGATCTCGTCGATGTGCAGCCGCCGGTTGACGTCGGGCTGTAGCATGCGGTAGATGAGGTCCTTGCACTCGCCCGTCAGGTGCTTGGAGAGGGGGAAGTTGACGCGGTGCTCCTTCTGGATGCGCAGCATCTTCTTGATATTGGAGTCGTCGTAGGGCATGGAGCCACAGACCATGATGTAGAGGATCACGCCCAGGCTCCAGATGTCATACACCTTGGGCTGGTAGGGGATGCCCTGCAGCACCTCGGGGGCCGCGTACGCCGCCGACCCGCAGAAGGTCTTGCTCAGAGTCAGTCGGCCGCTGTCATCTCGCAGGCAGCGCTTGGAGAAGCCGAAGTCGGACAGCTTGATGTTGAAGTCCTTGTCAAGGAGGAGGTTCTCGCACTTGAGATCTCGGTGGACGATGTCCAGGTCATGGCAGTACTTGATGGCCGAGGACAGCTGATGGAACTTCCTGCGAGCATCATCCTCGTGCAGGGCTCCCCGGGTTTTGATGAACTCGAGCAGGTCGCCCTGGACCCCGAGCTCCATGACGATGTAGACCTTGCCATCTGATGTCTCGAAGATCTCATAGGTCTTGACAATGGAGCGGTGGTTTAGCATGGCCAGAATCTCAATTTCCCGGGGAAGAAATTTCTCCAAGAAGTCCTTGGGGGCTTTCTTGCGGTCGATGATCTTGACCGCCACGTTGAACTTCAGGCGCTCAGAGTAAGCGGATTTGACTTTTGCATACGAGCCCTCTCCCAAATTTATCCCCATGATGTAGCCTCGTTGCTTGAGGACGGCAGCGTCATCCATGGTGCCGGGAGCGCCCAGTGCCTCTGAGGCTGCCCTCTACATCCCTGCGGGACATGGGCCAGCGGCGTCCTCATTTACACTGTGGACAGAAAGTCCTCTGGGCCGGCCGGGCCTGCTGTCCCTGCCTCCTAGAGGCCAAGACTCTGGAGTGGAACGTTCAGCATCGTCTCCCAGGTAACTTCAGTGGGTGAAGTCATAAAGGAGGAGTGCCCTGCGGGAATGAGGCTCTAGCTTGAGCCACTTGGACTTGGAATCCTGGAAGGCCAGCCAGGGCGCTGGCGTGGACCAAAGACCAGAGGAGAGTGGCCTTGCATTTGGCTGAGACGAGGTAGGAGGGGGATGAGGGGAACACATCGGTCTTCTGGTGCTTGCACACCGGGAGCCAGGCCTACTTGTGGGATTGATTATTGTAACATGGGGCATCCCAAGAAATTCAGAGTGGATGGTCATATTTGCCTGAGTCCCAGCAGGAAGCAAAAGACATACTCAAGTTAGGGCAGTCTAAGGAAAGTTTAATACAGTCCTCTTTCTTACAAAGGTGGGAGCTGAGTGTATGGTACCCCAAGGGTAGTAACAGACCCCTGGAAGAAGGGCAGGTCGGTCACTGGACCCTGGGAAGAGTGTAGAGGCAGTGATCCCACAAGGAGGGAGCTGGGGAAAAAAATATCCCTGACCTTTCCTCCCTCCCTTCAGTCCTAGAGGTCCTTGGTGGTGTCCACACAGGCAGCCTGCAGGCCGTGCAGGGGGGCCAAAGGTGGAGGTGGATCAGGAGGGGCAAAGACTCTTGGGCCAGCCGTGACTACAATTTTGGAAGCCAGGATTTTGCCTTCTCCCTGCATGGCGTGGCTGGACTTTTCACCTCCCTGTCCTACTCTCCCCATCTGAACCTTTGCTGGCCAGCTTCTCCAACAGTGGCTCTGCAGGGGGACAACTGGCAGGGTTATCTGCTCTGAGCTGTGAGTTCCCTCCCTGGGGGGTCTGTAATTCTGGCTTGGCTCCCTGGGCACATTGAAGGTTGGGTGTGGATCCCTCTGAGTGCAGCAGCTGCTCCTGGGAATGTTCCATGAGGACAATGCAAACAGCCAGGGCACTGTTGGACAGGGACCACTGTTTGTGCCTGAAGTGGGGCCCTTTGTCTAGCACCTGCTACAGGCCTGAGGGAGCAGGAGCAGGCAGGTCTGGCCAAGCCTTGGGTTTTACCTTGGCCATATCCACTCATTGGGAGCGGGTACCTCTCTCAGTGACCCTGAGTGTCACAGGCTGGAATCCTGGGACATTCTGGAGGATCGTACCTTGAAGGGACTTGGGGGGACTGCTCCCGGGGAGGAAGTTGGTGGGGCTGGAAGTGGATGGGGCTAAGATGGGCCCCCCTTTCCTGTGCTCCTATCTTCACCTTGTACCAGGCCTTGTGTGTGTGGTTGGGGGTCCTTCCGTTGACCAGTTTGCTCCCCTCCTGCTGAGGACACTCCATGTGCTGTGTCCTCTGCTGAGGACACTCCATGTGCTGTGTCCTCTGCCACAGACACTTTGCTCCCCATAGGTGCGAGGCCAGCACTGGGAGCCTTTCCTCCCTGTACAGGTGGCCTGCTGTGGCAGCAGCTGCGCCCAGCATTCCTCCCCCTCCTCCCACGTTGTGTAGGCAGGGCTCTTCCTCCTGAGGCCAGTTCTGCTTCAGGCTGGGATCTGGGCTTGCCTGTCAGCTCTCCTTGTATGACACTCCTTTAGGCTATTTCCTCATCTGAAACGTTTTCAGTAGTGTGTGCTGGGGAAGCCACATCTGCCTGCTTTTTTACAGGGTGGATTCTCTATACCCCCCTCTTGCCGCAACCTCAAGCAGTTTTCCTCATCCCTTATCCGCTGCGGTTCTGCCTTTAGAGGCCCACTTTAGGGAGCACTGTTGGACCTGCAGGTCTGCAAGGTGTGCAGACCCCCGTGTCCACCTTCGCCCAGGTCCACCATGTCCCTCCCCTTCTCCACGCCCCGCCCTCCAGGGCTGCTCCTAGACCCCCCCGCTCCCCGCCGCCTCGGCCCGCTGCGCCCCGCCCCTGTCTGTGTCCCTCCTCTTGGCCCGTTGCCCTTCCCCCACCGCCCCTGCCCTGCGCGTCCTGCCCTCGGATCCCGGCCCTTCGGAGGCCCTACTGCCCGGGCCCCACCCCCGAGCCCCACCTCTCTGCTTAACCAATGGCACGCTTGACTCTTGGAGGTCCCGCCCGCCAGCCGGGCCCGCCTCCCAGTCCCCGCCCCGCGCCGTCCCAGCCGCAGGCCTCGCCCCTTTCGGGCACCGCCGCTCAGGCTCCGCCCCCCGCCCGGCCGGGGATCCGAGAGGGGGAGCGGCAGGCCCCGCCCCTCGCCTCGGCGCTCATTGGCTGGCGCCAGCGGCGCGGGCGGGGGGGCGGTGAGCTGGGGGGAGCGGCGGCCCCGCCCCTCGCCTCGGCGCTCATTGGCCGGCGCCAGCGGCGCGGGCGGGGGGCGGCGCGGAGCGGAGCAGGACGGCCGCCATCTTGCGCGGAGCCGGAGTCGGAGCCCAGGACTGAGGCCGGGAGTGCGCGCGATTCCGCGGCGCGCTGTAGCCGCAGCGTCGCCGGAGCCTTTCCTGCCGCCCTTCCGCGCCCGGCCCCCAGCCCTCAGCCGGCCCGGTCCCCTGACCCTCAGCCCGGCCCTCCCCTGACCCTCTGCCCGGCCCGGTCCGGCCTCCCCGCGGGGTCACGCGGCCGCCCCGGGGACGATGAACGGAGGATAAATGGTGCCCAAGGCAGACAGCGGTGCCTTCTTGCTGCTCTTCCTGCTCGTGCTCACCGTCACCGAGCCGCTGCGGCCAGGTGCGCGGCGCGGTGGGCGCGGCGCGGTGGGGGCGGCGTGTGGGGGCGGGGGCGGGGGCGGGGCGGGGCTGGCGGTGTGCGCGGCCCGAGGTGTGCGCGGCCGGGGTCGCCGAGACCTCCCTGCCCGGGCGGGGCCGCGCCCCCGGAGGGCGCCGGCTAGGCCTGCCCCGGGGCCGCCGCGTCCCCCGCCCGGGCCCGTGCGGAGAGTTTACCCGGGCTCAGAGCGACTCGTACATCATGGAACTTTGTTCTCGAGGGATGTTACCTTTGGATCCGTGTCCGTGGAGCGCTGCGCGCTTTGGGAATCGAGCGATGTGCGGGGCCCGACCTAACTTCAGGGGCCTGGGAGTTCTTTGGCCAAGGAGCTGTGCCCCTGGGGCGCGCCCACCTTGCCCAGCGGCTGGGGTCAGGCTGGAGTACGGGGGTCGAGAGAGCAGCCCTCGGAGGCACCTGGTTTCCCACGTTTGGTGCCAGCGTCTCAGCCCTGGAAACTCCTTGGCTGGAGAGTGGTGGCTGTGTCGCTTATTGTCACTCAGTGAGGTGTTGCAGTTGAGAACTACTCAGCCCAGAGACCGGCCCAAGGAGGTACCACTGGGAGTCCACCAAGCACCGCACGCGGGAGGCAAAGCTTCCTGGGGCAGAGACTGGTGCTGCGGCCCGGTCTCCGCCGCTGGCGCCTGGACACTGCCAGGCCCTTAGGAATGTTCCTTGAATGTGATAATTAAATGCTTTTGGAACCCCCCTCGCAGCTCGTGGTTTTATAAGTAAGCTTGGGGAGAATCAGAATCATGGCAGCCGGAAGGTCCGGGATAATTTTTATTTCTACCTGTTTGTTGTTGTGTACCCTCTCCTCCATTGAACTGCAGCAGCAGAAATCCAATCCCCATGTGCAGGGTGCATTCATTTGTCAGGCTCAGGAGGCCTGGTGCTGGGGGCTCACAATGACTGCTTTTAAGTGGTCTTTTAAAATCAGCAAGGAAAAAACCCTTACCTTTTAGGTCAAAGAAAATGTTGAAATATACACGTACAGATTTTGTGTCTTTATACCAGTGCATTTGAAAAGTATGATTCTTCGTGATTTTTTTAATAGAGGAAGGGGCCCGTAAAGGCGGACGTGTCCAAGGCCATTGTCTGTGAGCTGTATCAGATCTCTGTGTGTAAAGGCAGCCTGGGGGGCACAGTGGTGTGGCACTCCCGGTGGTGCTTCAGCCAGGGCTCTCACCACAGATGGGACACACCTCTCTGCCTTTGTCATCCTTACAGAGTGCTGTCTCCCCTCTAGCGTTTACTGGGTGCCCGAGGCCCTGGGCTCATGCTAAACCTGGGAGTCACTTCACTGATGCTTTTCTGGCCTCCCTGAATAGAGCTGGTTGCTTGCTGTTTCTGATGGTTCTCTGGGCAGGAGGGTGACTGGTTGTGGGGTGGCTTTAGTAGGAATGGAAGCCAGAAAAAGGCCTGCCTTTGGAGGGAGTACTGAATGGACTCTTGAGGTCCAGAGCCAATGGATTTCTGGCTTCTTGTGATTAAGTTATTTAGATTAAGTTTTTTAGAGAGGCATCTGTAGAGAGGTGACACATCATTCGGTTTTGGCTCTTGAGTCCCAGTTTTGCGTATCAGTCCCTCAGGTAGACTGAGGGACCAAGCCACACATCACGCTTGTCTTTCTTGGGGTGCCTCTGGTTCCAGGTCCAGCATCTCCTGCCTGGGTGATAGAGGTGACAAATGTCCCCAGCACCCCTTCCTTTGCTCTCTGTCCATGTATCATGCCAGCTGGCTAGCAGCAGTTCCGGAGTTTTCAAGTGCTCCCTATCTGCCTACCACTAGGGATTCTCAAATGCATTGAATAAATCCCTTCCTCTAGGAGTGCCCTTTAGGTATGGAGTAGAAACTAGATGTAAATCAGGCCATTGAGTGTGGGGGCTTAGATGCAAGCAGCAGAGGTGACTGGCTAGTCATTTGTACCTGTGAAGCAGGGGAGGGCTTCACAGGAGATCCCACATTTTGGTCTGGGTTGGGGCAGGGAGGTGTCTCTGGTTGAGGGAGCAAAGTTGCCCTTTGCATCCATCCCATGACTTTCCAGATCAGCACTTCGCAGTGGCTCCTGGGGGTATCTTGAGTTGCTCTGCAAATTCCCAGGGGCTCCAGCTGGTGCCCTGATTTTGGCTGAGCAGCAAGGGCCTGTCTCCCTCTGAGTCAGATGCTCTCCTTGGGTGCTTGTCTGTGCTCTTGTCCTTCCAGGCAGAGGTCTTTTGGCCGGCGCTTGGGAAGGAGAGCTTCCCTACTCTTAACCTGCATTCTTTCTATCACAGTCCCGGCTTAGACCTGTCCTTGGGTGTGAGGAGGGCACCAGGGAGAACTTGTTCCCCAGGAGGGAGGGAGTCCTTGGTTCTTCCCTGGTGCAGGCCAGGGTGGGAGGCCTTTCAGAGTGGGGGCAACAAGAGAGCGCTCAGCTTGACCTTTTGGCAAAATTTCTTTTAAATGCATTTTTGATCTTGGTTGATTGAGGATGTGTTACATGCCAGATGCTATTCCAGTGTGTACTAACGTGTGCGCTGATGAACTCGCAGGTGGTCCCTCTGAGGTGGGTGACTGCCCTTAGCCCCATTTTATAAATAGAGAGATGACCACAGAGAGCTCATGAAACTGAGTGGCTGCGATGAGCTTTTAGTCCTCGATGTCTGGCCTGTGTTCCCATCATGTGCCCTAGGTTGAGCCTCTGTCTACCCCAGCTGTGTATGTCCTGCCCTGGCCTCCTTAACTCCAGCTGTGGAGCTATTTTCCATCTAAATACTCTGATCTGAGGGTTAGAACCAGCCCCAAGTCCCTTTTGCCGTCGGCCATAACAACCAGTGGTGGTGTGTGTTCTCTCTCTCTGCTGGGGCTTTGGTGAGAAGGGGAGTTGGAGACCTCTGCTGAGGGGCTTTTGGGGGCCAGTGACCCTTTCTCCAGGTGTGCAGGTAACGCAGCAGCGATTGCTGATTCTAAACCTGTTTTTCTAGCTTCAATTATGGAAGAACATCATGCCGCTGTGTTAGCCACGGCTCTGTCCAGGGTGACCCCACCGTTCATAGCTGAGAGAACATTTGCTTTCTCTAAGTGAGCTCTCTCCCAGCACTTGTGTTCAGTGAGGCTGCCAGATGAGGTGGCAGGCCTGGAAGCTGTTGGAAAAGCTGGCTGGGAGAGGCAAATGACTTGCATCAGGTCGTATAGCTGGTGAGCAGCATAGTTGGGATTCAAACCCAGGTAAGTTGATTCTGATTTAAGGGTTCTTTCCCCTTTGTCGTTAGGGACCCAGAGCGGGCTGCTGTCTGCCGAACTGAAAATCTTCAGTGAGCTGACCAGTCAGTGGCTGTAGCATGTTGCTTTTGGAGCAGCACTTGAGTTAGTGAATAGGGAGAGTGTGGATATTTTATAAGCAGACGTTGGTGAAGCTCGTAGAAGTAGCTGGGAAGTTGAACCTGCACTTGGGCTTGCCAGGCACGTTCTGAGTGAGCTCTTTCCTTTACAGCCCACCCGCCCGTAACACTGTAGAACTTGATTCACTGGCTGATTGTGCTTTCGGCTTAACGGTTTCATTCTTTTTAGTTGGAAAGTAGTGTTAACATACTTCCCAACCTTGCTGACTAATGAATTCTTTTTTTTTTTTTTTTTAACACACAAAGAAAATTTGGAAATAATTTTAAGATTACAGAAAAGTTGCAAGAATAAAATTCATTCAAAGAGCACCTGTATATCCTCTACTCAGACTTACCTTGTTTTACCTTATCTGCCTGATAACCTTGTGTATGCACGTGCATGTGTGTGTAGGCACGCACATAATTTATCTTCTGAACTATGTGAGAGTAAGTGAGCCTTTTCTCCTGAACACTTTGGCCACTGCCGAGAGCAGGAGGAGGCTCCTGGTACCTGGCGCCCCTGGGAGATGAATGGTGATGCCCCCCCCACAGCCCTGTAACAAGCCCTCACCACAGCCTGCTGTGTACGGGGCACTGTCGCCAACTCCCACCTGCTGTGTGCCGGGCACCGTCAACATGGAAAAGTATTGAGGGCACAGGAAGCACTGTGGTTAAGCTCCGGTTGGCCCAGGTGGCAGCGAGTCAGGTTATTATTTCAGTTGGTGGTTCTTGTGTTAGGAATGGAGAATCTGCTGCTGTCGCACACTTTGCCAGACAGGTCTGCACCTTCTTGACGCTGTTAGGCTGTGCCTTTCCTGTTCCTCTGGCTTTTGCCTGTGACCTTCTTTGGTCCTGCTACCCAGGCTAGCTCATTGGCACTTTCCTTACCCCTTCTTCTCCCCTGAGTAGTTGGGCAGCACTGAGGCTTGTCCTCTTAGCTGACATGGCAGGTGATCTAGTCATTGGCCCTCCCTGCACGGGTGATCTCTTACCTCTGTTCCTCTGCCTCTCTTGGTACTTGGCATAGGGAAACTTTGGTAGTTTCTCAACTCTAAGTGGAATGTATCACTGACAGCATTTAAGACCTAGGAGACAGCGAGGGACTGATTAAATGGTTTTTCTGTTTTACACTGCCAGATTGTTATCTCATCCCATGAGCTTTTGTGTTTGGGGTGCTGAGATTTTGGTGAGTGATCCCTTCCTCTTCCAATCTGCAGAGCAGGTCAGTAATCTCGAGAGCCCAATTTTGGGCCAACGCTTTGCTAGAATGATGGGTGGGCTCAAAGTATGGTTATTCTGTGATAGCTGTATTTTTGTTTCTGGTGTGATTTACCAATTACTTGGGGTGTTTAGTGAAAGTCAGTCACATCTTGTCCTGTTGCTTCAAGCTGGGCTGTGTGTTCCATCAGTGTGGACGTGGTTGCCTTGACAGGGCAATTCCAGGGGTGGGTGAATGGCCAGTGGGCCATGGTTGGAGCACTGTGAGCTGCAGACCCAGAGTGTCCTGGGGCTTCTGGGCGTTGATCGACCTGGAAGGGAGGAAAGCTCAGGTCTTGTGTTGCTTCACACAAGCCATTTGGTGAAGGAGTGGCTGTGGTTAGATCACAGTGAGTCCAGTGTGGTGGGTTAAGAGCATGAACCCTAGAGTTGCATGACTGGGCATCAGGGCTCACTGTGTTGCCCGCTCTGACTGCACTGAGCTTCAATTTCCTCATCTGTAACACAGACATGATAGAACATACTTTAGAGAGATGCTGTGAGAATTAAAATCAAGGAGTATAAAGCTCTAACACATGTCTGACAAAAAGGCCATTCATGTTAGCTCCGAATGGACTTTAGAGAGTGTAAGGGACACCCCCCCCCCCCGAAAGTCTGGGTGCATGAGTGTGTATGCATAAGGGCATGTTTCTTGGAGAGAACGCCCACCTGGGAGGCAGCAGAGTGAAGCGGCTTTGAGCAACTGTCTGACACAAAGTGAGCGCTAAATGAGTCTAGCCATTCCCATGGTTTGAGAGGGGGTGTATGTGGCTTCCTAGAGCCCTCAAAACAGCCGCGGTGCTTTGGACAGGGCTATGATTGTTCATACTGACACGTTTTATTCTTTGTCACGTTCATGTTGTGTCCCCTAGGCCTAGTTTGGCACAGAGTGGGCTCTCAGAAATCAGTTATTGAACAAATGCACAAATGGCTATTTATATTTTGACATAAAGAGCAACAGCTCCCTTAGCCAGCGGGCTTCACAGCTGCCCCTGGTGGGGGTGGTGAGGATGAGGGCCTTGCGGCTGCCTGCAAGAACGCCTTTGGAGGACCGGTGTATTGAGGGGGGGGGCTGCGGAGCCAGCTGGCCTGGAGCTCACATTGTGGGGGTGAGCTGGGCTGGGAGGTGAGAGTGGGTGAGGGCTTCTCACGAACGTGGATCCTTGTTGAAGTTCACCAGACACCCAGCCTGGGGTGGGGGTGGAGGTGGGGGTGGGTTGGGCAAGAAGCCTTAGGGATGAGTGGGCTGGGCTTCCTCTCTGATGGACTTGCGGGGCACTGAGACGTGAGAACCGGACTTCCCCTGCATGAGGGCATGGTTTGGCCTTCCTTGAGCCATTGCATAGCACAAGCCTTGCTTAAGAGCTGGTGGGCGCAAGAACTGCCATACTTGCCCTTTGGTTTTCTCCCTCTTCTCTGCTTCGTGTGGCATTTGCTTCAGCCAGCTTGGGCTGGTCATTGTCCTCAGTCCGTGCCCCTGCCCCCTTCCAGTTTCTCTCTGTAGGCTGGCTTCCAGATTGCTGACAGCTAGCCATCAGTTTGATAACTTTGTTGTCTGTCTACCCTCAGCTGTTGACTATTCTGTTTTTTTTTTTTTTTAAGATTTTATTTATCTATTCATAGAGACACAGAAAGAGAGAGAGAGAGAGAGAGGCAGAGACACAGGCAGAGGGAGAAGTAGGCTCCATGCAGGGAGCCTGACGTGGGACTTGATCCTGGACCTCCGGGATCATGCCCTGGGCTGAAGGAGGCGCTAAACCATTGAACCACCGAGGCTGCCCAGCTATTCTCTTTTTGACAAGATTTTGTGAGAACTTTCCTCAGCCTTATTCTCCTTTGTCTGTGAGGTCTGGTTCTGGGCATCTTACCTAAGCTTTTCATCAACCAGAAGCTGCATGTTAGTGAGATTTACAGTTAGAGACGGCATGGCCATTAGGCTGGGGGACCTGAGTGCTAAAATACAGAGGCAGTGCTTCAGCTGGCTGCTTCCAGACCCTCATGATGTGTTTGTCTCAGTTTTGTTTTTTTGTTTTTTTGGGTTTTTTGGGTCTCAGTTTAAAGCTAGATCTGCAACAATTTCAGGTTTGGCTCCTGGATTTCACATGTATTTATGCTGTAACTCAAATTTGTGTGCTTATGTATCTAAATGGCATAATTTCACCAAGGATAATTTAGAATTAGAGTGCCCATTTAAGGGGACATTGACATGAGCAAAATCATTCAGTAGAGAGTTCCCTTAAGGGCAAAAATGAAACCAAAGATCGAGTGGACAGCATTGTTTTATTGGTATGAGGAAGCTTAATTATAAAAAGATATAAGATTTCAAAATATCTTCCTTCAGAAGGAGGCAGAGGGATACTTCATTCTTTTGTTGTTGTTTTTTTAAACTTTCTACTTTGGGAACATTCATACAGACAGATAAGTTGCAGGAGTAGTACTATGAACTCTTCCTATATATAGTTCACCTAGATTCACCAACTGTTAACTTTTGACTCACACATTTGTGCACATATTTTATGTATGCAGATATATCTTATATTTATGGAGGAAACTACTTGAAACTAAGTTGCAGGCATCGTGACCCTTCATTTCTAAGTCCCTCTGTGTATATTTCCTAAGAACAAGGCCACTGTCTTAGCACAGTAGCGTTGTCATATTCAGGAAATGTAAGGAGGTACTATTAGCCATGTCCCCGTTTTGCCGATTGTCCCATTACAACATATTTTTCAAAGCCAGTATTCAGCCTGGGGTCATGTATTACATTTAATTTTGATATCTGTTTAATCTTTTAAAATCTGGAACAACTTCTTGTCTGCCTTTGATATTACCAACTTGTAAAAGAGTACAGGCAATCATTTTATAGAATATTCCTCATTTTAGGTTTATCAGGTTGTTTCCTTATGATTAGATTTGGTTGATGCATTTTTGGCAGGTGTGATCCCCTAGATCATTGAGTCCTCCTCAGTGCATGCATCTGGGAAGCACAGCCCATCAATTTGTCCTAGGAATGGCGATAATAACTTTCATCACCTGGTAGGATGGCATGGCTGTATATCTCTGGGGGGAAAAGTGCCTTTCCCCCTTCGTGATTGGCAGATACTTGCCTTGCCTGTTGTTTTTCAACATCTATTAGTGATTCTTGCTTGAATCAGTTACTACTGTGATGGTTGCTAAATGATTTTTCTCTTGCTTTTTTCTTTAGTAGTAGTCTATTATACAAGAGAGGTTCTCTTCCTTTTCACTTCTTTTTTAAAAATTTATTTTATTTTTAATTTTTATTTATTTATGATAGTCGAGAGAGAGAGAGAGAGAGAGAGAGAGAGGGGCAGAGACACAGGCAGAGAGAGAAGCAGGCTCCGTGCACCGGGAGCCCGACGTGGGATTTGATCCCAGGTCTCCAGGATCGGGCCCTAGGCCAAAGGCAGGCGCCAAATCGCTGCGCCACCCACAGATCCCTTCCTTTTCACTTCTTACTGTCAATGTGGATTCATGGATTCTTCTTTCTATTCAGTGTGTGTAGTCTGTTATTGTCATGATTCATTTTGATACTTATATTGTAATTGCTGTAGGCAGGGGAAACCCCTTAAGGCTGGCATCTGTATCCTTCCGCCATGTCCTCATCCATTTTGCAGTCAAATGCTCTACCCCTGAGCTATACCTCCAGTCCTTATCCAGTTTGAACATTCCTTATTACTAGTCTCATCTTGTATCCTTCCTTCCCCAGGCATTTTTCCATGGAATACTGGTTCCTTTTAGGGGGGATGGTATTTAGAAGCTAGGGTATTGGTGGTAGGTGTATTTATTGCTACTGGGATGTTGCTGCTATCAGACTTTTCAGTCCAGCTGGGGTGTGTGTACGTGGATGTCTGTCTCTGTGCATGTGTGTGTATGGATGTGTCTGTGTGTGTTTCTTTTGTGTAAGTTCATACTGTTTCTTTTTGTCCCAACCCAGCATCACAGGATCTTGCCTGCTTTCCCTACTTCATATTTGTATCTCCCTTTTTCTGCAATAAGAACTCTGGCTTCCAACAACATCAGTAGATTTACTTATTTGCTTAGTCCTATCGTGCACAGAATAGTTTCAGAAACGCTATACCCATTACCAGTACCAACAGCAAACCAGCTGAGTACAATTTTGGATTTTTTTTTTCCTTTTTGCAGCCCTTTTTGTTTTTAGACTGATAGTATATGTACAGTGTCCTGAGTGTGAAAGCTACTTGGATTAGTTTTTTTCTCTCTTCTGTATGTTTGTTATACAGTTAGAATCAAAACTGGGTTGATTGGGGGCACCTGGCTGGCTTAGTTGGTAGAGTGTGCAATTCTTGGTCTCAGGGTCTTGAGAGCAAGCCCTTTAATGGGCGTGGAACTTAGTTGAAATTAAAACAAAACAGAACTATGTTGATTTGAAACCATCTTTATTAAATAAAGAATATTGAGAGAGGTAATTATTATAATCTCATTATTATAACAAGCTTCTGTTTCATCACACCAATTAGTAAGGAAACATCTCATTATTGAATAGGTTATAGTATTTTCCTGGGTAACTTAAAAATCATTTTTATGTCTAAATATTTATAGTTTTAACAAATCAACTCATTAGTGTAAGTTGCTATTTGCGTATTTTTTCCAATTTTGTTTCTCTGATTTGAAGGGAATTATGTATGTTGAATAAATGACCACTCAGCATCAGTAAAGAGAAAGGCTAAGTAAAATTTATAACAAATGATTACATTCCTTAGATTTTAACATTAATAAATGCTATTAATTAGTTATTTAATTTTGTTAACCTTAAAATTTCTGATAGAGTGTATTAGAAATTACTTTATAATACTAAGTACAGTGTGGTGCCCTGGATTGCATCCTAGAACAGGAAAAGGACATTAGTGGAACAACCAGTGGAATTTCAGTATTTTGTAATTCAGTTCATAGAAAGGTACCAATGTTTGTTTCCTAATTATGCCAAACATGCCATGTTAGTGTGTAGTGTAAGATATTAACAACTGAGCAAACTGGGTGATGGCATATAGGAACTTTTCTGTAAATCTAAAATTATCCCATTGTCGAAAGTTCATTTGAAAAGTTTTTTGTAATAAATATTTAAATGAATTACTTTTCATTTCTAAGAGTCCTGAGACCTTGTTAGTTTTGTCAGTGACAATTTTGTCAGTGCAGTTTTGGCAAGTCACTCTTCCTGATTTCAGGTGCTTCTTTGGGAAAATAAGTAGAAGGTTTAGATGGCCGAGGTCATTTGAGCTTGTTTGTTTAATAAGTTCCCCGTGGTGTGTATCATGTTCTGATAGTCTCAGGGGTGTGTAGGGGAGCTGTCTGAAGGTGGGGTTGAGCTTGGCCTAGCAGTTTGGGCATAGTTGTGCACATGCTTTATCCGACAGTCCCATTTGGGAGGGAGGTAGTAAGGCAGGTGGTAGGGTCCAATTTAGAGATTGGGATGCCGAGGCCCAGAGAGGATATTACCTTGCCTGGTGGCATCACTTGGCTTTTAAGTAGAAGAAGCGGAAACTGGAAACCAAAGCTTGCTATCTTGAGCCAGGTGCTCTGCCTCTTGTACCATAATTCCAAAATAAGATGAAAGAGCTGCATGGCTGTGGGAGACTGAGTGGAGACAGATGCATCATCTGGCGCCCACCTGCAAAGGAAGAGGCACCTTCTCAGTGCTCATGGCTTCTGGCCCCATCAACATCTTGTGTGGACACTAATGCTGTCACAGCTCTTTGGACCTGGCTGACCAATTGTGGGATTAGTGTTTTAGCAGCCTCCCCCTGGTGACCTCACCACCTTCTGTTTATAATCAAGAAAGCACGGATGCTTTAAGAAGCTTGGAAATCAAAAAAAAAAAAAAAAAAAAAAAAAAAAAAGAAGCTTGGAAATCTTGTTAATAATCTCCTTGTGGATTTTGAATGACATGGCTATATTATCTCTTTTTTTTTTTTTTTTTTAAGATTTTATTTATTTATTCATGAGAGACACAGAGAAAGAGAGGCAGAGACACAGGCAGAGGGAAAAGCAGGCTCCATTCAGGGAGCCCGACGTGGGACTCAATCCCGGGACTCCAGGATCACGCCCTGGGCCAAACAGGCGCTAAACCACTGAGCCACCCAGGGATCCCCAGCTCTATTATCTCTTAAGAAGCATTAATAAAAGTTAATGATCAGAACAAGGTATTTTAAAGATTTCGTATAACTAAATGTAAAAATGATAATACTTGTAAAAGCCAGAAAGTAAGCCAAAAAATGATTAAGGCACACAATAAAATAATGTTATAAAATTCTATCTAGTTGCTGTTGTGTGTTTCTTCTTTATAATTGCAGTGTGGAGTGTGATGCCCTTTTTATAGAAAGTGGGTACTCATATCAACCTTATTTTACAGATGAAGAAACAGCTTGGAAGAATAAGTGATTTGCCCAAAGTCACACAGCTTGTAAGTGGTGGAGCCAGTATTTGAAACCCGGGCAAGCTAGAGCTCTCTCTCGCTCTGATTTGCACAGCTTCAGTAGGTACTTCATTACCCTTGGTTCTTTTTTTTTTTTTTTTTTAAAGATTTTGTTTATTTATTCATGAGAGACACAGATCAAGAGAGAGAGAGAGAGAGAGGCAGAGACACGGGCAGAGGGAGAAGCAGTCTCCATGCAGGGAGATCCCGGGTCCCCAGGATCACGCCCTGGGCTGAAGGCAGTGCTATACCGCTGAGCCACCCGGGGCTGCCCATTACCCTTGGTTCTTTGGGCCCCTCCTCCCTCTCATCTTTCTGCTCCTGACTTTTCAATGTGAACTTCCTTGCCTACCCACTTTTCTTGTCTTCTTCCCATAGCCTTGGCCACTGGTGTCATGGTGCTAACCTGCCATCTTACCTGCCCACGGCTGGTCCTCACGAATGTCCTTCAGGCAGCCTCACACTCGGCTTGTTGGGAGCTGAAAGCATCCCCTCCTGGCCCGGTCCTGTACTTTTGGCCTTGGTTCTTGGCTGCCATTAGTGTTGTTGTCATTATCATCATCACTGCCATCCTTCTGCTACCCCATCCCCCCATTTCTGAGCATCCTACACTCTTCTAAGCACTAGGTGTGCAATAACAGTGAACCCTAATGATAACCCTACCTTGTAGGTAGCATTTTTGATGTGTTAAATCTTACTCTCGATTTTGATTCTGAAATAAGTACATGAAATAAAACTTATGTTGTAACAACTCGTTATCTTTGAGTATTTTTAAAAGAGGCCCATTAATGAAAAGCTGTGTGCTTTTGTGAGCTCCTATGGGAATTCAAACAGGTGTCAGAGTTTCATCCCCACTGAGCTAGCCTGAGGGAGGAGCTGGGGCAAATCTTCTGATGACTGGGCCTTCATGTCAATCTCCTTTTAGAATGCCTCGGATTTATAGGCCTGTTTTCTTGCAGGAGTTTATTCAGTGTTAATATTTCCCTTGTGACTTTAAAATTGCTCCATGTCTTATCTGTGCTTGTGAGGGTTAGGTTACAGCCCACTGTCACCTCATTTTGCACATTGGAAACCAGCCCCAGGAGGGATATGAGAAGACCTCATCTTCTTTTCTCTAAGTGGGGAGAGTAATAAAACTGACCTCAGAGGATTAACTGGATCCAGGGAAACAAGGTTTAGGTTGTTTGTCTTTTTAATTTTTAAGTTGTGGCAAAAAACCCACATAATATAAAATATACCATCTTAACTTTTTTTTTTTTTTCATCTTAACTATTTTTAAGTGTATGGTAGTGTTAATGAAATGTACCCTGTTGGGCAACAGATCTTGAACTTTTTCATCTTGCAAAACTGGAACTCATTAGCCTGCTGAATAACAACTTCCCTTTTCCTCCTTCACCCCAGCTCCTGGCATTCCATTTTTTAAGAGTTTAACTACTTTAGAAACTTCATATAAGTAGAATCATGCAGTATTTGTCTTTTTGTAATTGGTTTATTTCACTTAACATAGTATCTTCAGGGTTCATCTATATTGTAGCATGAGAGAATTTCCTTTTTAAGGTTGAATAATATTCAATTTATGAATATACCACATTTTCTTTATCCATTCATCTATGAGTCATTTAGATTGCTTCTGCCTCTACTGTGAATAATGCTATGATGAACATGAATGTGCATATATCTCTTTGAGATCCTGTTTTCAGTTCTTTTGGATACATATCCAGAATTGGGATTGCAGGATCATATGGTAATTCTAGTTTTAACTTATTGTGGAACCTCTATACTGTTTTCCATGGTGACTGCACCATTATACAGTCTTATCAGTAGTGCACAAGGGTTCCAATTTCTCTGTATTCTTGTCAGTACTCCTCTCCTCTCCTCTCCTCTGCTCTCCCCTCCCCTCCCCTCCCCTGCCCTCCCCTCCTCTCCTCTCCTTTCCCTCTTTCTCTTTCTTTCTTTCTTTCTTTCTTTTTCTTTTCTTTTCTTTTCTTTTCTTTTCTTTTCTTTTCCTTTCCTTTCCTTTCCTTTCCTTTCCTTTCCTTTCCTTTCCTTTCCTTTCCTTTCCTTTCCTTTCCTTTCCTTTCCTTTCCTTTCCTTTCCTTTCCTTTCCTTTCCTTTCCTTTCCTTTCCTTTCCTTTCCTTTCCTTTCCTCCTCTTTCAATAGTGACCATTCTAAAGGGTATGGAGTAATACCTTATTATGGTTTTGATTTGCATTTCCCTAATGATTAGTGATGTTGAACATCTCATCTTATTCTTGTTGGCCATTTGCATGTTCTTTTTGGAGAAATATCTAATTCACGTCCTTTGCCCATTTTTTATTTTTTAAATCTTTGAGAGAGGAGCACACATTTGCTGTGGGGGGAGGGGCACAGGGAGAGCGAGAGAGAAGCTTAAGCAGACTGTGCTGAGTGCTGACACAGGATTTGATCTCACGACCCTGAGATCATGACCTGAGCAGAAACCAAACCAATAGTCGGACGCTTAACCAACTGCAGCATCGAGGTGCCCCACTTTGCCCATTTTTAAATTGGATTATTTGTATCTTTGTTAAATTGTAGTTCTTTGTATATACTGGATACTAATCCCTTATTGGATACCTGATTTGTGCTTTTTTTTTTTCATTCTGTAGGTGGCCTTTTCTCTATTTAAGTTTGATGTAGTTCTTTTGTTTATTCTTGATTTTGTTACCTGTGCTTTGGTGTCATATCCAAGAAATCACTTCTAAATCTAACATTGTCTTGTATTTTCTTCTAAGGATTTTAATGTTTTAGGTCTTATATTTAGGTCCTGATCCATATTGATTTAATTTTTGTTTATAGTGTTGGTAAGAGTCCAACTTCATTCTTTTATGTGTGGTTATTTTCTTCATATTATTTGTTGAAAAAATTGCCTGGTCTTAGAACCTTCATCAAAAATCATTTGGCTATATATGTGAGGATTTACTTAAGGGCTCTCTATTCTGTTTCACTGGCCTATATATCTGTGTTTATGCCGGTAGCACACTGTTTTGATTACTGTAGTTTTGTAATATGTCTTGAAATAAGGAAGTGTGAGGCCTCCAGCTTTGTTTTCTTCCTCAAGATTGTTTTGGCTATTTGGAGTCATTTGAGATTCCATATTAATTTTAGATTTTTCTATTTTGGCAAAAAAAAAAAAAAAGTCCTTGGCATTTTGATACGGATTGCATTGAATCTGTAGATTGCTTGGTTCATATTGACATCTTAAGTCTTCCATGAATATGGGATGTCTTTCCATCGTTTGTGTCTTCTTTAATTTCAACAGTGTTTTGTAGTTTTTAGTGTACTGGTGTTTCATCTCTTTGGGTTAAGCTTATTCCTAAGTATTGTTTATTTTTTTAAAGGTTTTATTTAATATTTTGGGGCACCTGGGTGGCTCAGGTTGTGATCCTGGGGTCCTAGGATCGAGTTTCACATTGGGCTCCCCACGGGTAGCCTGCTTCTCCCTCTACCTATGTCTCTGCCTCTCTCTCTGTGTCTCTCATGAGTATATTTTGAGAGAGAGAGAGAGAGAGAGAGCATGCACATGCACGTCTACATAAGCAGGGGAAGGGGCAGATGGAGAGGGAGAAGCAGAGTCCCCACTGAGAATGGGAGCCTCATGTAGGGCTTGATCCCAGGACCCCAAGATCATGACATGGGCTAAAATCAGACACTTAACCAACTGAGCCACTTAGGCACCTTGCGTTTTGTTCATTTTGGTGCTCTTGTAAATAAAATCGTTTTCTTAATTTTCTTTTCAAATTGTTCATTGTTAGTATATAGAAAGACAACTGGTTTCTCTGTATTGATTTTTGTGTCCTTATGGCTCTGTTTAATTTATTCTAACTTTTTTTTGGTGGAATCTTTAGACGTGACACAAGATCATGTCATCTGCAAACAGGTGTAATTTTACTTTTTCCTTTCCAATTTGGATGTCTTTTACTTCTTTTTCTTGCCTGATTGCAGAGTGGTTGTGCTATTTTACATTCCCATTAATATTGTATGAGAGTTCCAGTTGCTCCACAGTCACATCAACATTTTATGTTGTCAGCCTTCTAAAATGTAGCCTTTCTATTGTGTAGTGGTTTTAATTGTCTTTCTGTGAGTGATGGTGTTGACTACTTTTCATGTCCTTGCTAGCAGCCATTCATATATCTGCTTTTTGAGAAGTATCTGTTCAAATCATTTGCCCATTTTTTATGAGGTTGTTTGCTTTTTTATTATTTATATTTTTTACTGAATTATAGGAATTCTTTGTATATCCCAAATAAAAGTTTTTAGACAGATATGTTGCAAGTGTTTTCTCTTAGTCAATGACTTACCAGTTTGTTTGCTTAGCTGTACTTTTAAAAGTATCTGTTTTATTTTTTAATTTAGTACACTAAAATTTCTTTCTGGTATATCATTCTTTAAGGTTTGACAAACGTATATGGTCCTATAACCAGTCCCACACTGAAAATGCAGAGCATAGTTCCATCACCCCAAAATTGCTTCATGCTGCCACTTTGTAGTCAGCGCCTCTCCCTACCTCCCTACCAGGTTTCTACCTGGCAACCACTGATTTTTTTGATGAATTTCAGTTTACAACATTATTTTTTTTATATATAGATCATGCTTTTGGAGATGTATGTAAGCACTTTGCCTAACCCAGGTTCACAAAGGTTTTATTTTTTTCTGCCAGAAGTTTTAGTGTTAGGTTTTACATGTAAGTCTTTGGTCTGTTTTGAGTTAATTTCTATATCCAATGTGAGATATGGATCCAGATCCAGCTTTTGATATGTGTATGTCCAGTTATTCCACTACCACTTGAGAGATTCTTTTTTTCCATTGAATTGTCTTTATACCTTTATCAAACATCAATTGGCCACATTTGTATGGGTCTACTTTTGGGCTCTGTATTTTAGTGCTTTGATCTATGTATCTTTACCACACTTTAGATCCTTTGATCAAAGTTTTATTTTATTTGATTTTAAAGATTTTATTTATTTATTCATGAGACACACACACACACACACACACACAGAGACAGAGACACAGGCAGAGGGAGATCTGCCAGGATCACGCCCTGAGCTGAAGGCGGTCCTAAACCACTAAGCCACCGGGGATACCCTGATCAAAGTTTTAAATTTTGAAGTTTATCAGTTTTTTCCTTTTTTTTTTTTTTTTTAATTTTATTTATTTATGATAGTCACAGAGAGAGAGAGAGGCAGAGACATAGGCAGAGGGAGAAGCAGGCTCCATGCACTGGGAGCCCGATGTGGGATTCGATCCTGGGTCTCCAAGATCGTGCCCTGGGCCAAAGGCAGGCGCCAAACCGCTGCGCCACCCAGGGATCCCAGTTTTTTCCTTTTTAAAGATTTTATTTATTTATTCGTGTGTGTGTGTGTGTGTGTGTATGAGAGAGAGAGAAGCAGAGACATAGGCAGAGGGAGAAGCAGCCTCCCCACAGGAGCCTGATGAGGGACTCGATCCCGGACCCTGGGATTACACCCTGAATCAAAGGCAGATGCTCAATTGCTGAACCATCCAGACTCCCGTATCAGTTTTTTATTTTTATTTTTTAAAGATTTTATTCATTTATTCATGAAAGACACAGAGAGAGAGAGAGGCAAACAGACAGAGAGGGAGCAGCAGGCTCCATGCCGGGAGCCCGATGTGGGACTCGATCCCGGGACTCCAGGATCACACCCTGGACTGAAGGCAAGCGCTAAACCTCTGAGCCACCCAGGGATCCCCTCAGTTTTTTTTTCTTTTATGGTTACAATTTCTGTGTTTCTGTGACAACTCTTTGCTGTCCTGAGGTAGTGGAAATCTTCTCCTTCCTTTTTAGACTTAGAGCTCTGTCAAGGCAAAGACCTTGTATTTATCATTCCAGTCTTCTTGCTTGCGTCTAGCATAGTGCCTGGCCCACAGGAGGCACAAGGCTGTGCTAATAAGTTTGTCTTAAGGATTTAAATAATATATTTGAGGCCTTTGATACACTGGCACAATGAACATACAAGAATCTGATCTTGCTCCAGCTGTTTCCCTTGCAAAGTACTGGTTATACTGTACTATGGTTGTCATCCAAGTGTGGTGTGAGTGGTGAATGAAACAGCAAATGGATGTTACATTAGATGGGAGATAGCTATTATTCCAGCTCTACCCCACCCTCTTGCCCTGGTCTTATTCCCACATTTAAACCCTCCCAAACTCCAACCTCCATAAAATATAGACTGACTGCTGGTTGCTGTTCTTTTCTTCAAAGTGTCATTCATTTAATAGAGATGCTTGGTGAACCTGCCTCTCCTTCCTCTTTCATCTTGTCCAGTCACATCCTTTTCCTTTGGGCCTCTCCCTCCTCTTCTAAGATAACTTACTTCAAGCAGGACCTTCTCCAAACATGTACCTAAGGAGAAGCCAGAAAACAAGTCAAGGCAGATGAGCCAGTGTCCCAGCTGAGGAGTATCTGAGGATAGAAGATATAGTGAGTGATGGTCATTTCATCTCCTGGATGTAGAAAATGTTTGTGACCTATAAAAAATAAATACTGAAGTATGGGCCTTGTCACTTTGTTCTGGTGTCATGGTCTCTTGCATCAACCTTGTGATTCCTTGGCTGATAAGAGAAAGTGGCTTCCCCTGAGCATGGGCAGTGCTCCCCAGCCCTCAGTAGAGCTGGGTAGACACAGCAGAGCTGGGTCCCCTGCCTATCCTTACCAGGCAGGTAGGTGACAGGGCAGTAGGAGATGTCCTTGCTCAGACTCCGCATTCAGATGAGTTCCCCCTCCCATATGGGGGCTGACTGAGAGTGATTCTCAGTGATTCTCCTCCTGCCCCAGGGCTGTTTGGAAATGGGCTTGGTGGTCACAGTGACTGGGAGCAACTGGCATTTGAGAAGGCATATCTAAGAATTTTGGCTTTATTTCAAACCTATAGTATTTTGGTACATTCCTGGCCTTGCAGGTCCCTATCAAGCAGTCAGAGAGTCCTTGTCCCTGAGGGTTTGTATTGCTGACCTCCACAGAGGCCCTGTGTTTCATAAGTCCTGTGTTTTCTGTCTTAAAGAGAAAATGGGTCAGAGTTGGAACGTTTGGATTCAGCCCTCTGAGGAAAGATGGGTTAGCCATGCCCCAAATCAGAATGCAAGGCATCCTGTTGGGGGTGGCTATGATTCCCGATCTGAGTCCTGATTCCCACTTAGCCAAGCTGGCTTTGGGATATAGATCTGGGCAAAAGGTTCTTGTTCTGCTACTGTTGACTTGTGATAGGACATGGAGCAGGTGCGTCAGTCCTTTTGTGAAGTAAGTGAGTTGACTGGACTAAATGTGTTTTCTTTTCTTTTTTTAAAAATTGTTTATTTATTCGTGAGAAACAGAGAGAGAGGCAGAGACACAGGCAGAGGGAGAAGCAGGCTCCATGCAGGGAGCCCGACGTGGGACTCGATCCTGGGGCTCCAGGATCACACCTTGGGCCAAAGGCGGCGCTAAACCGCTGAGCCACCCCGGCTACCCATAGATAGGTTTTCTGGTAAATGTAGCAGTCTCTGGCCTTCCTAATTTATTTTTTTCTGGTAAAACTAATATACTGTAGTCTTCATGGAACCATACATATCCCTCTCCCCCCTTGGATACTAGGACCTCATGTATGCAAATCAAGGGCCAGCTGGTCTTTGAGCTCCTTGCAGTGTGACGTTCAGATGTTGTGTCCTTCCTGCTGTAACTCTGATGCCTGCCAGAGCCAAGGGGTGCTCAGGTCTCCCATTAACAGCATCCTTAACTGGGCTTCGCTGCTGAGCTCCACGGCAGACTTGTGTTGTGCAGAAGCCCCTGGTCCCAGCTCCCTGCTCGCATCCTCCCTTTCTCCAGGTGGGTCCCTCAGAGAGCATTTGCTGCTTCAGAGGGCCTCACAGAGTCGTTCCAAAGAGCAGAGTACATGAAACTGTTCAGCAACCATGAGTTGCCACATTGCGCCAGGAAGCAAGGAGAGAGGTTACATGCAATCTCATTGATGCCGTGAAGTGACAGCCACTGGCAGAGGGCTGACAGGGTTGCAGGGGGAACCATAGGGACTGCTGAGCCAGGGATCCCAAGACCCTGAATGGAGGGGTCGTTGGGGGAAGGCTGGTTAGAGATGCCCTTCACCTCATGAAATGACAAATGGCATTTAGAACACTGTAGAGCAGGCAATGAGTTTATAATATAATCATGGTTTTTTCTAGAATGATCTCCTGGGAACCGTTGTTCCCAATGCCTAGTAATGCTGTCTGCATCTCCTGGTTCTGCCCTCCCAGATCCATTCTCTGTCCTGGTTGTTCTGATGGTCTCCACTGCCTGCAGCATCCAGTCCTGGAGCCATTGGACATCCGTGAGACCAGCTTGGTCTAATCCCATGCTGAGCCCCAGCTAAGCAGAGAGCTTCTTACCTGTGTTGGTGGCACTTGTCCAGGCTGTACCCTTGGCCTGTAGGCTTTCCCTGTGGCATCTGGTGGTGCATGTGTTGCCCATTCTGAGGGCTCTTGGCAAGCCCCTTATTCTTAGGACACAGGTAATTCCACCTCAAAAGGCACTCTTAACAGGTATGCCCTGTGTTTTGTATTTTAGTGATCTGTGTTGTCGACAGTGGGTTTTTGTGCCCTTCTGAGGGTGTCCAGAGCAGACATGGCTGTCCCATGTTCCAGCCAGGAACACCAAGTTCCCGACATGGTGCTTGACAGGACCCAGCATCCCACAGGAACCATTCTTCCAGACCTGTCCTTCACTTGCATGGCAGGGCTCAGCCAGTCCTTATTTTCAGATACTCTCCCATCTGTTGCTGGTGTGTAGTGTGGTGCTGGAGAAACATCTCTCTCCCAGCCCTGCCCTGGGTAGTGGGTGGAATGAGACCCAGGGGACAGCATCGTCGGAAGAGAAGCTGTTGCTCTTTCCAGGGAAGAATGTCTGGGCCGTCTGACAGAGGCTGCGCTGCCCCCTGGGAGTGAGCCTGTGGGGAGACTCGGGCCTCCTAGTGCCTGGGAGAGCGCTCCAGGAAGGCATGGAGGGCTGCATCTGAGGATGCCCCTCTCTGTGCTCTCTGCAGACCATCCGAGTGGGCTGGGGGCCATGGGAGGAGATGGGCTAGAGTTCTCTCCTGCGTTTCCTGGCTGGAGATTTTTGATTTCCTGAGCTTTGTGGCTATGGACATGTGTGCTTCCGCTGTTCCCCATCTTCCTCTATTTCTCTCTGGGCAGATGTTAGGAGAACTCAATTCCAAACAATTAGAGTCTGATACTAAATTTCACACGGTAATTTGAGACAGCTCAGCTTACATAATTTAAAATGAGGCCAAGGCTTGCTGACAAAGAAGAAATTGAATCCAGAGAAAGAATCTGTAAGGCAGAGGCTTCCAAATTTCTGCAGGGCTCGAATTCTCTAATTCCCAAACTTTGCATACTTTAAATAAAGCCGTAGTAGCTCTCCAGGTGTGGCTGAGGTCTGAGGGGGCTCTGCCAGGTCAAAATCATTTTCATAATAATAGCAAGGAGTCCTTTGCCTCTTTCATTCTCTCACCGGAGTGTGCTGGCATTGCCAGAGGCCACTTGACAAGTGATTGATGGCTAATGGGTTGTGTGCTTGGGATTCTTTCTCCTCCTGTCTCCCTGTTTTTCTCTTTTTTAAAGGATTTTTTTTTAAAGTTGTGATAAAATCCACATAACATAAAATTTACCACTTTAACCATTTTTAAGTGTATGTTTCACCGGCATTAAGTACTTTGACACTGCTGTGCCACTGTCAACACCATCCCTCTCCAGAATTCTTTTCATCTTCCGGGCCTAAACTCTGTCCCCATCAAACAGCTCTCCATTCTTCCTCCCCCTAGGCCCTAGTAACCTATATGCTCCTTTCTATGTCTGAATTTGACTCCTCTAGGGGACCCCATATACATGGAATCATATACATTATTTGTCCTTTTGTGTCTGGCTTGTTTCACTGAGCATAAAGTCCTCAAGGTCCATCCTCATTAAAGCATGTTTCAGAATTTCATTCCTTTTTAGGACCTGATAATATTCCATTGAATAGATATACCACATGTTTATCCATTCATCTGTTGGTAAATGCTTGGGTTGTTTCTACCTCTTGGCTATTGTGAGTAGTGCTGCTGTGAGCATCGGTGTATAGGTGTCTTCCTGAGTCCCTGTCTTCATTCCTTTTGAACATATAGCTAGGAGTGGAATTTCTGGATCATATGTGTTTTTACCTTTGGAGTGTACATTTGGAACCTGCTACTTATAAAATTTCTGTTTTAATTTCTAATACAGTATATGTTGATAGATATAACCCACATAACCTAAAGTTCTCTGGGGTCTTCAGAAATTTTAAGTGCTTAAAGGGATTTGGCAATAAAAACATTTGAGAACTGCTTAGTGAGAAGTTCTCATTTTGGTTCTGTGGCCTTGCACATGGTTAGGGCATGGATTATTTTGAAAAGTATCAGCAATCCATTGACTAGGAAGGCCTGCCTGTGTCTCCCATTTGATAGCCAGGAGACAGGCATCATAAGAAAAGGTTTGGGGCAGGACCTTGGCAAAGCCAGTGGTGGGAAGAGGGGGTGACTATTTTTGAGCAACTTTAGATGCAGCAGAAATTATGCTGGATGCTTTACAAAGGGACTTGAGAAGATATTGAGGAAGAAAGGGAAAAGGAATGTTGATTTGCAGCTCGAGTTATGGCAATGAGACTCATCAGAATTGCTGGCTGACTTACCAAGCGACTGTGTGTCGGTCCCCCACCACACAAGGCAAGCTCTGTCATGTCCCAAGTCTACCTGCTTTGTTTACCACTGTGGCCCAGGAAAGTTGCCTGGCACAAAGTGGAGCTTGGTAAATATTTTTTGAATGAGTGATTCACATGTATTAACCAGTGACTTACACATTGGATTGCTGTCAGAAGAGCCCCTATGCTACAGGTGAGTCAGAAAGGGAGAGAACCTTCCCCAGGGGGATGTCAGAGAACTATTGATACTTTGTTACAGACTTCAAGAATAGAGGAAGATCTTTGAGCAGTTCTGTTCATCTGACATTAATGAGTCCTCCCCGCACCCTACCTTGTGCTGGGTGTTGGGTTTGGAGTGGAGGATAAAGATTTATCCCTATACTTACACTTTAAGACAGCAGGGTTTGGCATAAACTCTGTAGCTGGCTGCTTTATATATTTTTTTATTTTTTTCTAAACATGTTTTTACATGTATCAATGGCTCATTCTATTTAATTGCTGAGTAAGTAGTCCACTGTGTGGCTGTACTGTGATTTGTTTATTCATTCACTTATTTTGGGCATTTGGATTTCCAGCTTTTGGCTGTTATAAATAAAATTACTCTTTTTATGGACATGTAACTTTCATTCCTCTTGGGTAAATACCTGGAAGTGGAATGACTGGGTCATATGGGTGTATATTCAGCTTTTACAAACTGTCAAATTGTTTTCCAAAGTAGTACAATTTGATATTCCCACTAGCAATGTAGCAGGGTTCCAGTTACTTCTCATACTTGCCAACACTTGATATCATCATTCTTTTTAATTTTAGCCATTCTAATAAGTATGTAATTGTATCTCATTATGGTTTTAATTTGCATTTCCTTAATGACTAATGTTGAGTGTCTTTTATGTGCTTATGTGCCATCTGTGTGTCTTCTTCGGTTAAATATCCTTTAAAATAGTTTGCCACTTTAAAATTGAGTGGGTTGTTTTCTTGGTATTGAAATTCGAAGGTTCTTTATATATTCTGGACACAGGCCCTTTATCACATATTTGATTTACAAATGTTTTCTCGTAGTATGTGAGCTGTCTTTTCATTCTCTTAACAGTGTCTTTGGAGAAGAAAAGTTCTCAATTTTGATGAAGTTTATCAACTTCTCTTTTATAGATTGTACTTTGGCTATATGTATCTAAGAAATCTTTGCCTAGCTTGAGGTCACAAAGATTTTTCTCCTATGTTTTCTTTTCTTTCTTTTTTTTTTTTTTTTTAAGATTTTATTTATTTATTCATGAGAGACATACAGAGAGAGAGAGGCAGAGACACAGGCACAGGGAGAAGCGGGCTCCATGCAGGGAGCCTGATGGTAGGACTCAATCCCAGGACTCCTGGGACTCCAGGATCATGCCCTAGGCCAAAGGCAGGCGCTAAGCCACCCAGGGATCCCACTCCTATGTTTTCTTATAAAAGTTTTATAGTTTTAGGTCTCTGATCTATTTTGGGTTAGTTTTTGGTATGAAGAATGGATCAGAATTTTCTTTCTTTCTTCTTCTTCTTCTTCTTCAAGATTTTATTTATTCATGAGAGACGACGCACAGAGAGAGGCAGAGACACAGGCAGAGAGAGAAGCAGGCTCCATGCAGGGAGCCCAACGCAGGACTTGATCTCGGGTCTCCAGGATCACGCCCTGAGCTGAAGGTGGCGCTAAACTACTGGGCCACCGGGGCTGCCCTCTTTCTTCTTTCTTTATTTCTTGATGGATATCTAGTCCCAGGACCATTTGTCGAAAGGACTGTTCTTTCTCCAGGGAATTGCCTTTGTACCTTGGTTGTAAATCATTTTCCCACATATGTGGGCCTATTTCTGGACTCTGCCCTGGTTGTGTTGATCTTGATTCCTGTCTTTGATACTTATGGCATACTGTCTTAATTACTGTACCTTTATAGTAAGTCTTAAAGTCAAATAGTATATATCTTCCAACTTTGTTTTTCCTTTTCAAAGTTGTTTTGAGTATTTTAAATCTTTCACATTTTCGGACGCCTGGGTGGCCCAGTGGTTGAGCGCCTGCCTTTGGCTCAGGGTGTGGTCCTAGGGTCCTGGGATTGAGTCCCACATCACGCTCCCCACAGGGAACCTGCTTCTCCCTCTATGTCTCGCCTCTCTGTGTCTCTCATGAGTAAATAAATAAAATCTTTAAAAAAAAAAAAAACTTTTTTGGGAACCCTGGGTGGCTCAGCGGTTTAGCACCACCTTCAGCCCAAGGTGTGATACTAGAGTCCCAGGATCGAGTCCCACATTGGGCTCCCTGAGTGGAGCCTGCTTCTCCCTCTCCCTGTGTCTCTGCCTCTCTCTCTGTGCCTCTCATGAATAAATAAATAAGATCTTAAAAAAAAACAAAGCACATTTTCATTTGAATTTTAAAGTCACTTTGTCAATTTCTACAAAAGGCCTGGTGGCATAGTGACTTGGATTGCATTGATGGATGTGGGTAGAACTGTTATCTTTTTTTTTTTTTTTCTAAGGTTTATTTATTTGTTAGAGAGATGTGCCTGGGTGGCTCAGTAGGTTAAGCGTCTGCCTCTGGCTCAGTCATGATCCCAGAGTCCTGGGATCGAGCCCAGAGTTGGGCTCCCTACTCATCAGGAAGCCTGCTTCTCTCTCTCCTCGATTGTGCTCTCTTGTTATCTGTGTTTCTCTCCCAAATAAGTAGATAAATCTTAAAAAAAAAAAAAAAAATAGCGCGAGAGAGTTTGTGCAGGGGAGGAGCAGAGGGAGAGAGAGAGACAGAATCGTCAAGCAGATGCCCCTGCTGAGCAGGGAGCCTCCACCCCCTGCCCCCCTGCAGGGCTCGATCCCAGGACTCTGAGATCATGACCTGAGCTGAAACCAAGAGTTGGCTGTTCGACCTAATGCCCCTAATGCCACCTGAGTGCCCCTAGAATTGGTATCTTAACAACTTTGGTCTTTTTGATCTATGAACCTCATGTATTTAGGTCTTTAAAAAATTTCTCTTATCAATATTCTGTAATTCTCAGTGTATTAAGACTTGTACATCTGTCATTAGATTTATCCCTAAGTATTTCCTTTTTTTTTTATGCTGTTGTTAAGGTAATTTTAAGTATTTTAATTTCAGGAATGCTTTGTATAGAATTGATCTTAATTCTTCCTTAAATATGGGTAGAATTTTCCAGTGAAGCTATCTGGGTCTGGAGTTTTCTTTGTGTGGAGGTTTTAACTAAAAATTCAGTTTCTTATATAGTTATAAGGTTATTCAGGTTATTGATGTCTTTTTGAGTGAGTGTTGGTAGTTTGTGCCTTTCAAGGAATTTATTTTATTATTATTATTTTTTTATTTTTATTTTTTTTTAATTTTTTTTTTTTTATTATTTATTTATGATAGGCACACAGTGAGAGAGAGAGGCAGAGACACAGGCAGAGGGAGAAGCAGGCTCCATGCACCGGGAGCCCGACGTGGGATTTGATCCTGGGTCTCCAGGATCGCGCCCTGGGCCAAAGGCAGGCGCCAAACCGCTGCGCCACCCAGGGATCCCTATTTTATTATTTTTTAAGATTTTATTTATTTATTCATGATAGACTCAGAGAGAGGCAGAGAACACAGGCAGAGGGAGGAGCAGGCTCCATGCAGGGAGTCTGACGTGGGACTCGATCCTGGAACTCCAGGATCACGCCCTGTGTGGAAGGCAGGTGCTTAAACCACTGAGCCACCCAGGCTGCCCCAAGGAATTTATTTTATCTAAGTTGTCAAAATTACTGATATAAAGTTGTTCGTACTATTGCCTTATTATTTTCCCATTCCTTATTATCCTTTTTTAAAGTTTATTTATTTTTTATTTATTTTTTCTTATTATCCTTTTTAATGTCTCTACAATTGTAGTGATGACGCCCTCTTCTGATAGTGATATTTTGTGTTCTTAATTTTTTTCCTGACTAGTTTGACTAGAGGTTTGTTAATGTTGTTAATCTTCTAGAAAAACAGCTTTTATTTTCATTATTTTCTCTATTCTTGTTTTCTATATTTCCACTCCGATCTTCATTATTTCTTTTCTGCCATTTGCTTTGGGTTTCATTTGCTTTGGTTTTCTAGTTTCTTTTCTTTTTTTTTTTTTTTTTTTTAATTTTTATTTATTCATGATAGGCACACAGTGAGAGAGAGAGAGGCAGAGACACAGGCAGAGGGAGAAGCAGGCTCCATGCACCGGGAGCCCGACGTGGGAGCCCGACGTGGGATTCGATCCCGGATCTCCAGGATCACGCCCTGGGCCAAAGGCAGGCGCCAAACCGCTGCGCCACCCAGGGATCCCAGGTTTTCTAGTTTCTTAAGGAAGAAACTGAGATTCCTGATTTGAGACCTTTCTTTTTCTCTGATACATGAGTTCAATGCAGTACATTTGCCTCTGGGAACTGTTTTAGTTGCATTCCACAAATTTTCATCAATTTAAAATGCTTTCTATTTTCCTTTTTCATTTCTTCTTTGACCCGTAGGCTATTTGGAAGTGTGTCAGTTGTTTCCATATAGTCAGGGTATTTTCCAGATCTTTCTGTCACTGACTTTTAATTTAATTCCATTGTGGCCAAACAATATACTCTGTTTTGAATCATTATAAATTTATTGGCAACTTGTATTATGTCTCATAATGCTATTATGGTAAGTGTTAGATATGTTTATGGAAAGAATATATGTATTCTGCTGATGTTGGCTGGGAGTTCTAGAAATGTTGATTGGTGTTGTTCAGGTTGTCTGTATCCTTGCTGATTTCCTGTCTGCTTCTTCTATCACCTGTTGAGAGGGGATGGAAATTGGTTGTGAATTTGTCTATTAGTTATAGCAGTTTTTCCTTGATATTTTATTTTATTTTATTTATTTTATTTTATTTTATTATTTTATTTCCTTGATATTTTAAAGGTCTGCTATAGATGCATAAACATTTAGCATTACGTTATCTTTTGTCATTGTTAAATGACCTTTATTCCTGGTAATATTTGCTCTGAAGTCTACTTTGTGTAATATTAATTTGGCTACTCCAGCTTTCTTTTGATCAATGTTAGCATGGTATGTCTTTTTCCATTCTTTTATTTTCACCTACATGTATCCTTATATAAAGTGGGTTTCTTTTAGACAATATGTAACTGATATTTTTTTTTAACCTATGTGACAAATTCTGCTTTTAACTGGGGTGTTTTAGATCATCTAATCTGTTTATTGATAAGGGAGAATTAATTAAAATCTGCCATTTTAGGGCAGCCCTGGTGGCTCAGCGGTTTAGCGCCACCTACAGCCCACGGCGTGATCCTGGAGACCTGGGATCGAGTCCCATGTCAGGCTCCCTGCACGGAGCCTGCATCTTCCTCTGCCTGTGTCTCTGCCTCTCTCTCTCTCCTCTCTGTGTATTCTCATGAATAAATAAATAAAATCTTAATAAATAAATAAATAAATAAATCAATCAATCAATCAATCAATCAATCAATCCTGCCATTTTGTCATTTGTGTTTTTTCTATTTGTGCTGCTTGTTTCAACTTTTTTCTTTTTTCTTTCTGTCTTCTTCTGTATTGACTGTTTTTATTCCGTTTTGTTGTCTTCATTGGGTTATTTGTTAAAACTCTCATGCTAGCTTTTTGGTATTCATCTTGAACATCCTACAGTTGCCCTTTGCATGACAGACTGCATTACTTTCAGCATAAGAGCCTTAAAATGGTGTGCCTCTGCTTCTTCCTTCCCAGCATTTGTGTTCTTTTTTTTTTTTTTTTTTAAGATTTTATTTAACATTTTTTATTTGTGCTGTTCTTGTTAAAGTTCTCCTTCCATGTTTTGAGCCCACAGTATAGGATCCATGTTTTTGCTTCAGATAATTCTGGGTTGAGTATTTTTGTTTTGTTTTGTTTTGTTTTCAGAACTTAAAAATGTTACTCCACAATATTCCAGCTTGTATTGTTTCTAATGAGAAATCTGCCATCACGTCATGTTTGTTTTCCTTTGGGGAATACCTCTTTTTTTTTTTCTGGCTACTCTTAAGATTTTTCTCTTAATCTCTGGCTTTAAGCAATTTGATCATGATGTACCTTGAAATAGTTTTCTTTCCATTTCTTATGCTTGGAGTTCACTGAGTGACTTAAATCTGTGGATTTTTATCAAATTGAGAAATTTTTTTTGTCACTGTTTCTTCAAATATTTTGTCTGTCTCCCCGCCCCCGCCCTAAGTCTGTGTATCACACAGCTCACAGTTCATTTTTTTCTAGCCTTCTTTTGGTGTGTTTTAGTTTAGAGTTTCTATTATTGTCTTCTAGTCATTCATCTTTTCCTCTGTGAAACTGAATCTGGTCATCCTGTGCCTTGCAGTTTTCATCTCTAGGCAGTGGGTTTGCTTCTTTCATAAAATCTTCCATATCTACTGTACACGTTTGATTTTTCCTCTAGCTTCTTGAGCATTTGTGACACAATTTTAACTTTAATGTCTTTGTGTGCTTTATCATTTTTACCTTTTTTGAGTCTGTCTTGTTTGAATTTTTTTTCATTTTGGTCATGATTTCCTGTTTCTCTGCATGTCTGGTAATTTTTTTATTGAATGCTAGAGTTTGTGAATTTTGCCTTTTTTGGTTACTGCGTATTTTTGCCTTCCTATAAATATTCTCAAGTTTTGTTTTAGGTGTAACTTGGAAACAATTTGATCCCTTTGGCTCTTTCTTTTTAATTATTGTTAGACTGCATTTAGTCTGGAGTTTCTTTCTCTCCACTAATGAGGTAGAACTCTTCTGAGTACTTGACCCGGTGCCCCACAAGTTATGAGTTTTTCCAGTCTGGCTCCTGAGAACAGGCAGTTTGTGGTCTTGCTGAACTTCAATTATCATTTCCCTGTTGTCCTTTGGGTGGTTCTCTCCTTAGCCCCGGGTGGTTTCCACTTACACCACACACTGATCAGTACTTTCCTTCATTCCCTGCGGGGGTCCTCTCTGGATCTCTGGAGTCTTACTTTTGTGCAGCTCTCTCTTCTCCAGGACTCTTTGGAGCTGCCCTGTGAGTGTTACCTGCTTTGATTTCCCCCCAGTTTTTAGCTGCATCCGCTCACCTCTAAGTTGTCTACACCCCCTGGAATACATCTCCCTGCTTTGTAGCCTGGAAATGTTTTTTTTTTTTTTTTTTCTGGAAATGTTCTTGATACAGTAAGGCTCACCTCACACATGCCCTGACTCAGGGGTCTCTGTCCTTTGTTGCTTGATGTCAGTTTCTGGAGAATTGGTGTTTTCTTATATTTTATACTTTTTTTTACTTCCTTGTTTCAGGTAGGCAGTTAAATATACCCCTATGACTCTATCTTGGTTGGAAGCCTTTATAAAATATACATCATTGTGACTCTTTTGTCTGTGTTCTACATTTAACAAAGGCTTTCCTTCTGGTTAGGTTGATTGATTTACTGCAGTGTGTGGTGGCAGGTGGAGAAGAGCAAACACTGTGTTCATAATTCCTTTCCCTGGCCCTTCTTCCCTTCCCCACCTCAGAGTGGAAGACTCTCAGACATCTGCCTGACCTTGGTGGGGATATGGGTTGTCCCTCCTTGCAGAGCACTCTGAAGAGGCTCTCTCGTGAAGATGCACAATGGTACTTGATGCCCTGCATGACCATCCAGGGGTGGTGGTGAGGGGAGGGCTCAGGCCTAGCTTCCGTGTCCAACCTGGTTTGGTGGGTTCATCTTCCTTGGTTAATTAGAGTGATGATTGGCCCTGGTTACGTAGGCCAATGATGGGACAGGACTCAGGGATGGGAATAGTTTCTTTTTCTTCCTAGATTTCAGTGGAATGATTCTGGGACAAGGAAGACCACAGAGAGAGCAGCACCACAGTAAGAGAGCTCTGTTTGTTTCATCTTCCTGTGTTTTCAGGATGGTGTGCAGTATGTTTGCCCATGTAGCAGCTGTCACCTCACTTCACAAGTCTGGTTTGAAGGACCAGAGTAAATATTTTTGCCTGTGTAGGTAATTTAATCTCTCTTAGTCGTCAGTCTCAACTCTGCTGTTGTGGCTCAGAAGCAGCCACAGACAATACATATTTGTGGCTGTGTTCCAATAAAACTTTATTTAAAAAACAAATAGAATGAGATGCCTGAGTGGTCGAGCGTGTGCCTCCAGCTCAGGGTACTGGGATCAAGTTCCACATCAGGCTACCTACAGGAAGCCTGCTTCTCCCTCTGCCTATGTCTCTGCCTCTGTGTGTGTGTGTGTCTCATGAATAAATAAATAAAATCTTTAAAAACAAAAACCAAGTGGGAAGGGCAAGAGTTGGCCTGAGGGCTGTAGTTTGCCAACCCCTGCCTCAGTTCAAGTCCTCACTTTACTGAGTTGATATTTTTGTGTGTTTCCTTCTATTACAGTTGCTTCCAGAAACCATTGCCAGTTCTACCTTGCTTAAAACATAGATCTCATCATGTAACTTACTGACTGAATAACCTCTGGCTCCCTATAACATTCCCAGTAAAGGTCAGAATTATTTTACACTCAAAGCCTCCATAGTCTGACCCTTTTCCTATTTCTGATCTTACCTCCAGTGACTCCCTGTCAGCTCACACACAGTCTATTTGGCAAGTTTTCCTGCCCTGATATTTCTGTAAGCCTTACTTTTTCTGGAATATTTTTCTCTTCCTATTACATTATGTAAGTCTTTTGAAACCTGCCTTGGGAGCCCTGTTTACATCCCACCTTCTTTAAGGATTCCGGAGCCCCTCGGGTGCAGGCAGTTTCTCCTTCCTTCATGCTGTTTGAGCACTACTGTTGTTGTGCCCTCCTGATTTGCTCTTGGTCAGAAGTGTGTGTGTGTGTGTGTGTGTGTGTGTCTTGTTGACCCAGAATCCCTCCGGAGGTAAGAGGTGTGCCCTCTTGTGACCTTTGTAGTCTAGCACAGAGTCCCTCTCAGAGCAGAAATGTGTCAGGTGTGTGTCTGAGGTGTGGCACATAAAGATCCATGTCTGGGGGTGCATTGCCTCTGGGGACTCGTGTAACTGTGGGCATAGCTCTTGGCTTTCCCTTGGGGCCTGTGTGCAGGCCCCTGAGGAGGTGGGCTGAGCTCCTGGGCCAGGTGGCCGCGGAGGCAGGACCGGGCAACGGTAGGCCTGGCTGTCCCAGGTCTCCACTGCTG
Organism: Canis aureus; assembly: GCF_053574225.1. NCBI lineage: Eukaryota > Metazoa > Chordata > Mammalia > Carnivora > Canidae > Canis > Canis aureus. The sequence goes on along the minus strand of NC_135637.1, from coordinate 34,881,007 downwards.
CTGCCGCTTCTCAATGGCCTCTTGCCCTTTGGTTCCACAGAGCTGCGGTGCAACCCTGGGCAGTTTGCCTGTCGCAGCGGCACCATCCAGTGCATCCCCCTGCCCTGGCAGTGTGACGGCTGGGTGACTTGTGAGGATGAGAGCGACGAAGCCGACTGTCCAGGTGAGTGTGTCAGGGAGGCGGCCACCCGATGCCCTGCCTCCCCATCACAGCTGCATTGATTGTGCTTCTAGGAGGTGGTGGTGGGGTGTCATCGGCTGTAGCCTGTGCTCTATCCACTCACTGGAAGCTTATGTTGAGCTGACCCCTTCCCTCCTCTCTTTCTCTTCCTATCTCTTTAAAAATAAATCCCAACACAGGCAGATCCCAGAACTTACCAGGTGGCAAGGTCAGGCAAGAGGGATGCCAGGGACACCACATTTTGGGAGGCATGCTGGCCCAAGAGCAGTGCCCGTGAAGCATGGTGCCCTCTTGCCTCCTCCTTGCCTGGCTTTGGGTGCCTTTTGAGGCCTGGCTACAATCCTGATGTGGGTTGTTCAGACTGGCTTTGGCTCTGCCAAACACATCCTGTTCACTCAGTCCCTTGTATTTTTTCAGTTGGAAGTTTTCTCCTGACAACACATGGGCTCCTCAAGATATGTGCCAATGCCACAGAAAGTCTAAATTGTTGGTTCTCTACTTGGTTTCTGCCCTAGCACCCTCAGGGAGTATAACACACCCCAAGAGTAATGGTGTTCACTACATCCCTGGTATCCCTGCATCCATGATGCATCCCATCATGCATATGTGTGGGACCCAGGTAGTACCAATAAAGCCCCTAAGAAGATGTGTCTTATTCTACCTTGAGAACCTCCGATCTAATATAACTCTTCAGCCTGACATTTAAATTTCTTAACATTCTGGTTTGGTTCTACTTTGCCAACCTGATTTACTGCTATTTTCCCTTTAGTGGTTCATCTGGGCTGTTTCCTGTGCCCACCCATGAAGAATTTTCTAGCCACATGCTTCATTCATGCCTTTCTCTTTTCCTGAGATCCTTTTGTTCTGTTTCCATGTGGACAGATCCTGCCTGTCCTTCAAGGCTTGGCTCAGATAATACCACAACAAGATGGCATCTCTGGGTCCTCTGGGTGGAGATTGGCTTCTTCCAGCACCTATTCCCTCTCTCTGACAGCATCTAGAGCCACCGGTAATTCTCACCATTACCTGTGCCCATGCTTGATCTCTTCTTCCAGACTGTGAGTTCTCCGAAGACAGACCTGTCCTCTTTCTAAGCATGGCCTGACCTAGAATGGAAGTCCTTTTTAACATTCAGAAAATGAAAGGAATGTTGTAATTCCTGTAGGTCAGGTACTGAAGAAAAACCAGCTAACTCAAACCGTAGGGATCAGGTCAGGTATCAAATACAAGGTGACATTTGAGCTTAGGATGGTTTTTTGAAGGGGGTTCCAAAATAAGGAACAAAGGTGGTCTGGTCAGACAGTTTGCCTGAAAAGACAGCCTTTAGAGGAAATCCCAGTTTTCCCTTGAGCCTATTCATTGGATTGTGCATGTCTCTGGTTGACATGCTTGTCTTTCCAAATGAATTTGAATGGTGGTAGCTGGACAGAAGGTTCTGGGAGCTACGTCTGGGAGCCCACCTGCTCCTTCCTTAGGTCACAGCCCAGAGAGCATAAACTATCCAGTGCTTGGGATGCCGATGCTCCATGTTCTGTCAGCTGTTGAGGACCAGTGGTTGTGACTGGGAGCTTTGCTGGGTCAGACTTAATGAGATGAGGCTTCATATCCAGCCTTCTAGAGAATATTCTGAACAAACCAAAAGACTCTTGGCTTGCTTTAAAGTGGAAGCACAACTTATTTGCTGCTCTCAAAGTGCCTTTTGGCTTAGCTTTTAAGATTGTATGTAACTCTTCTGTTGTATATATACTGAAAACAATGGTAGGCACTCTAGTTCATCTAGTTCATCTCTTCATCTCCTGTGGACTTGATAAAAAGACAGGAACCTGGTAAAGGCATGGACTAGATTTGATTTCTCTTTTGGTTCACATGGTCTGGCACAGAAGGTCACAAGTCTGCCTAGCACAAGTGTTGATTTGAGATTACAGAAGTTGCTATATTTTCTCCCCAGACAGAGAAATAAAGTCTTTCCAACAGGAGCCCAGAGTTCTGAGTGGATAGTGTACTCCAGGCCCTAGCCACTGAGGGCATGATGATCATGGCCATGTGTGGAAGCTTATGGATCCCTGATAGGCCAGGGAGGATTTGAGGAGTGGGGTTGGAGGGCTGAGGTGCTGTCGGACCTCTTGGCTCATTCCTGGCTTCCCCTTGTGTTTGGTACTGTTTCTGTCCCGTGGTGTAGTGCCACACCAGGAGGCAGGTGGGTGATAAACTTTCATTTCTGATTGTTCTTAAAGTTGGGATTCTGAGAAATGTGTTATCAAAATATACAAAGAATAATGTAATATTGTTTCTCACTTCCCTGAATCAATCAATAGTTGCTGAAATGTCATATTTTCTTGTTTATTTTTTTAAATTAATTTTTAAAAGGCATCATGAATATATCAAATCCTTGTTAACATTCCCCCCTTCCAAAAAAAGAAGAAAAGCCTTTGTGTGTGGAGAGGGGAGTGTGGACAGGAGTTAGCTGATAACTACCTTTACCATTGCCTTCCTGCATATGGAGAGTTTAACTAACTTGTGGATAGCCCTGGCCATGCTTTGTCATGTTTTTGAATATGGGCTTCAGGATTTTTGGAGCGACCATACAAGATTATGGCATTGTCCTGCTGAAAGCCTGCTAAAATTATAGTAAAAGAGCATAAAAGATATAAAGCCATGGTAAAAGAGTATAAAAGATAGCAAATGGGAGAAGATGAAACAGCAGACCAGTAATTTCAGCATGTTTTTGGAAGATAGGAAATGGATGGCGTACTAGATAGGGCATTCAATACATTGCCTGCATTTCAGGGGCTGGAAGGCTGGAGCTGTCTCATTCAGAACCCCCTGGCAGCGGGCTTTGGCTTCATTTAGCCCAGGAGATCCTTGCCATGAAGTTTGGAAGGTAGAAGGGAGGTGGACTCCTTCCTCCTCTGGCAGTGGTGTGGGTGCCTGGGCTTAGATTGAGGTGAGTGAGTACAGGGGCCTCCACAGCCTCCTCTGACCAGCCATCGTGGGGCTGCAGAGCAACTGTGATTAGCAGTGGTTTTCTGCAGTTTCCTATACTGTGGACGGCTTTCTGACTCCAACTACAACTGCAGAAGTGAAATGGAAGGCTAGAGTTCGCTCACTTTTGTGCACACTCTAGCCTCTTCGATTGTTCTGAAAGTACTTAATGTCCTGTATTAAACTCCACTATTTTTGAAATACCTAGCATGACATCTGTTCTTCTGACCATTTTTGATGTAAATGGGGACTAACATAAGATGCATAAAATTTTTTAATGGAGAAAAATGTACAACTTTATTAAGACATAAATAAATAAAAATTAAAAAAAAATTAAAAAAGAGATATTAAAGAAGATTTGAATAAATAGAGACAGGATATTCTTTGCTAGGAAGACTGAATATGGTAAAGTGGCGTGTTCTTAAATTGATCTATGGAGTCATTGCATCTCCAGAGGGTTTTTGGGAAATGTGGCAAGTCAGTTTTGAAATGTTTGGAAGAATAAAGTCCTGATATGGTATGACACTTTGAAGGGGAGTAAGCTATGAGCAATTGCCTTACCCAGTTCAAGACTTACGGTTTTTTGTTTTTGTATTCTTTTTTAAAGATTTTATTTATTTATCCATGAGAGACACAGAGAGAGAGGGAGAAGCAGGCTTCATGCAGGAGCCAGATATGGGACTCGATCCCAGGACTCCGGGATCACACCCTGAGCCGAAGGCAGATGCTCAACCACTGAGCCACCCAGGCATCCCAAGGCTTATGTTTTTGTTGTTCAGCGAAGCACAGATTGGCCTGTGCAACAGAAAAGCTGCCAGAAACAGACCCAAGAGGGACTCCTGGTTGAGTGTCTGCCAAAGGCTCCCCGCAGAGAGCCTGCTTCTCCCTCTGCCTGTGTCTCTGCCTCTCTCTCTGTGCATCTTATGAATAAATAAATAAAAATCTTAAAAAAAAAAAAAAAGAAAGGAACAGACCCAAGAAACAGTACATGACACAGGTAGAAATACATACCACTAGGCAGAAGATAGGTTCTTCAGTCATAGTGCTGTGACAGTTGGGAAGGAGTGATACACAGAACACTCAGCTTCAGGTTAATTGCAGAAAAACTTGTAGAACACAATCCAGGAGAATACCTTTATGACCTTGGTAGGAAAGTGTTTATTTTTTTTTTTTCAAGTCACCAAAAAAATCACTCTAAAATAAAAATAACTAGTTTACTAGATTAAAATTAAGATCTTCCCTTTATCAAAAGGTACTTATAAAGAATGTGAACAGCCAAGCCACAGAGTGGAAATATCTTTACAACACGTATAGCCTGTAAAGGGTTATAGTTCAGCATATATGAAGAACTCCTACACATGAACAAAAGAAACAAGGCATGTCACAAAAAAATTAATAAGAACAGTGGTTAAATATATAAAAAGATACTCAACCTCATTAGTATTCCAAGGCAATGGTGAGATTCCACTTTACAGTTGTTTAGATTGGCAAAAATTAAGATATCTGATAAAACCAAGTGTTGAAGAGGATGTGAGTGACTTGGAAATCTTATCTGCTGCTGGTGAGGAGGATAATTGGTGCACCTGCTTTGGAAAACTGGCATTAAGTTGTAAAGTTGAACATTCTCATTCTCATATTCTGTGATCCAAGATTTGTGTTTGGGGGAATCCTAGAGAAATTCTTGCAGTACTCATCATGCTAATAAACATCTTGGAAACAACCCAGATGTTTATGTTCACATGATGGCATATTATGGATCGACAACAGTGAGTGAATAGTAGGTTCTTGCAAAACATCAGTGGATCTTAAAGGCAGCATGTAGGTGACAAAGGCAAATAGCCAAAAAGTATATACAGCACAATAAAGACAAGCAAAAGTGACCCTTGTTTTACGTGTAGGTACATACATGCGTGTTAAACTAAAAAAAGACAAAATGATGATACCCAAAATTTGGTCTCCTAGTTCCTCCCTGGTGGGGATACAGAGGAATAAGACCAGGAGAAACAACCCTACAGCTGATGTTTGGGTTCTGAAGTAGGGTAGGGGTTGGGGTGGAGGACTCACAACTATATTTTATTATTAGGCTTTATTTCTTACATATGTTCTTTCAAATATGTCAGATATTATGTAGGCTTTTTGTTTTCCTTCAAGAAAAGCCAGTGGGAGGAGAGTAAACTTAGCATACCAGAGAAACTGTAAGTGTGAACCTGCTTTAGAGAGAGATGGTTAGGAAATGAGCTGGTTTGACAAGCAGTGCCACTGAAAGGCTTGGTGCTCTAAATACTAAGGCTGGTGGGCATGTTGCATGGGAATGGATTGTGGGTTGGTGGGATTCTCGTTCACCACCTGTCTGCCTTCCTCACTGCATGGGCTAAATGAGTCTTTCTCCCAGCAGCAGGCATGAACTTTATTTTGTAGACAACACTGCCCTGTATAGTAGCCATGAGTCACATGTGGCTATTGAGCACTTGAAATGTGGCCATTTTGAACAAGGATGGACTACAAGTGTAAAGTACGGGCCAAATATCAGACTTAGTACAAAAAAAGACTTGAGAAGACCTTAAGCCTTTGCCCCACAGTGGTCCCAAGGCTCAGAACAAACTCTGCTAACTAGTGAAGCTCTTCAACACAGAACCAGTCCACAAAGATGGGGGAAGATGGCTGTTTATTCAGATGACTAATGGTCAACAACAAAATCACAAGGCATACAAAGGAACAGGAAAACATGGCCCATTTAAAGGAATAAGATAAAGTGGCAGAAACTATCTTTGAGGAAGCAGACATTGAACGTATTAGACAGATGTTTTAAAACTCTTAAATGTGCTCAGAGAGCTAAAGGAAAACAGAGACAACTAAAGGAAATCAGAGTAACAGTATATGAACAAAATGAGAACACCAACAAAGAGAAACAAATTATAAAGAAAAACAAATACTGTAATTGAATTGAAAAATCAATCAGAAGTGTTTGGATAGTAGCCTCCACTGGTCAGGAGAAAGACTAAGTGAACTTAGAGAACATTTGAAGTTATTGAGTCTTTGGAACAGATGAACAAAGAAAAGTCAATAGAGCCTTGGGGACTTAGAGGATCACAATAGCTATCAACAATAGCAGAATACATTTTTTTTCCTCCAGTGCACATAATGATGTTCTCCAGGAAAGACTGTGTGTTAGGCCATAAAAGAAGTCATTAAATTTAGAAGATTGAAATTATACAAAGTATGTTTTCCAATTACAGTGGAATAAAACTAGAAATCAACAGTTAGAAGGAAAATGGGAAAATTCAAAAATACATGGAAATTCAATAACATACTCTTAAATAGTCAATGTCAAGAAGAAGTCACAAAGGAAACTAGAAAATATCAAGACCAATGAAAATGGAAACACAACATAGCAGAACTAATGGGATGCAATGAAAACAGTGCTAGGGAAATGTATAGCTGTAAATGTTATGTTAAAAAAAAGAGGGATGTGTGGGTGGCTCAGTGGTTGAGCGCCTGCCCTAGGCCCAGGGCATGATCCTGGGGTCCCGGCATCAAGTTCCACATTGGGATCCCTGCATAGAGCCTGCTTCTCTCTCTGCCTGTGTCTCTTCCTCTCTCTCTCTCATGAATAAATAGATAAAATCTTAAAAAAAAAAAAAAAATCCCAAATCGTCAACTTGACTTTAAACATTAAGGAACTAGGCAAAGAAGAATGAACTAAACCCAAAGCTAGCAGAAGCAAGAAAATAAAGGTTAGAACAGAGATAAATTATAGAAAAACAACAGAAGGAAAATCTGTGGATAGACAAAATTGACAAACCTTTAGCTAGAATGACTAAAGAGAGAACACCCAAATAACTGAAAGAAGAAATGGAAGTTAGGACATTATTACCAATTTTACAGAAATAAAAAGGATTATGAGAGTACTCTGAAGAATTGTATGCCAACAAATTGGATGACCTAGATGAAATAGAAAATTCCCAGCAACAAGCTTCCAGAAGAAAATTACAGATCAATATCCCATGAACTTTGATGCAAAAATTCTTAGCAAAGTACAAGCAAACAAAATCTAACAGCACATTAAGATGATTATATACTATAACCAAATGGATTTACTCTTGGAATGCAAGGATGGTTCAACAAACTAACTCAATGTAATACACCAACCACAGTAACAGAATGTAGGGGAGGAAACCACATGTTCATTTCAATACAGAAAAAGTATTTGGCAAAATTAACCACTCTTTCATGATACAAATATTCAACAAGCTAGGGATAGAAGGGAACTACCTGGAAATAATAAAGACTATATATGACATACCTACAGCTGACATCCTACTCAGTAGTTAAGACTGAAAGCTTTTCCTCTAAGATCAAGAACAGGACAAGGATTCCACTTCTGTTCAACATGGTATTGGAAATTAGTTCTAGCCAAAGCAATTAGACAAGAAAATAAAGGCATCGGAATTGGGAAGGAAGAAGTAAAATTACCTCTGTTCACAGGTAGTATGATATATGTACAAAATCCTAAAGATTACATACACTATTGGAACTAAAAAAAATTCAGCAAAGTTTAAGGACACAAAATCAACACACAAAAATCATTTACGTTTCTGTACACTAACAGTGAACAAACCAAGAAGGAAATGAAGGTTTACAATAGCATCAAAAAGTATAAAACACTTAGGAATAAATTTAAGGAAGTGAAAGACTCTAGTATACTGAAAACTATAAAACACTGCTGAAAGGATTTAAAGATACAGGTAAATGGAAAGACCTCTTATGTTTGCAGACTGGAAGATTTAGAAAGCCATCAGTACTACCCAAGCAATCTACAGATATAATACAATCCCTATCAAAATGCCAGAAACCATTTTGCCAAAATAGGAAACTCCATTCTAAAATTCATTTGGCCAAAACATTCTTGGAAAAGAACAAAGTTGGAAATCTCATACTCTGATTATATTATATACATATATTTAAAGACTCTACCCATTTATTCATGAGAGACACACAGAGAGAGGCAGAGACACAAGCAGAGGGAGAAGCAGATTCCCTGCAAGGAGCCCAGTGTGGGACTAGATCCTGGATCCTGGGATCACGCCCTGAGCCAAAGGCATATGGTCAGCCACTGAGCCACCAAGGCGTCCCATCATACTCTGATTTTAAAACTTGCTACAAAGCTACAATAATCAAGACAGTGTGGATCTGGTGTAAAGAAAGATACATAAGCCAATGGAATAGAATAGAGAACCCAGAAATAAACCTTCATATTTATGATCAATTTTCCACAGGGGTATTATTGTTCAATGGGTGACGGAAGAGCAGTATTCTCAAAAATTGGTGCTGGGAAAACTGGTCAGCCACATGCAAAAATTAATTACTTCACTTAGTGTGCAAAAATTAATTTGATTTGGTTCAAAAGACTGAAGAGCTAAAGAGCTAAAACTGTAAAACTCAGGAGAAAAGTTTTATGACATTGGGCTGGCAAAGATCTCTTACACGTGTCACCCATAACAAACAACAAAGAAAAAATATAAATTGAGCTACATCAAAATTTAAAACTGCATTAAAGGAAGACATTCAACAGATAAAAAGGCAGCCTAAGGATTGGGAGAAAATATTTGCAAATCATATATCTGATGAAGGACTAATATTCAGAATGAATATATATATGTATCAACTACAACTCAACAACAACAAAACATCTAATTAAAAAATTGGCATAGGACTTGGCATTTCTCCAGAGAAGACATACAAATGGCCAAGTACGTGAAAATGTACTCAACATCACTAATCATTAGGAAAGTGCAAATCAAAACCACCACAAGACACTACCTTAACACCAATTAGGATGGCTGCTATCAAAACAAGTGCTAGTGTGGATGCAGTGGGGATGTGGAGATGATGGTGGGGACATGGAGACATTGGATTGCTTTTGCACAATTGGTGAGAATGTGAAATAGTGCAGTCACTGTGAAAAACAATATTGTGGTTCCTCAGAAAATTAAAAATAGAACTACCATAGGATCCAGTAATTCCACTTCTGCATATAAACTCAAAAGAATTGAAAGAAGGGTCTTTGACCCAAGTCCTTAATTAAAAATGGTTAAAGTTTTATGTGTTTTGTTGCAATGAAAAATATATACAGATGATTTATTTTCTGAACATGAACAGAACGCTGTGAAAAGGAATAATTGAGCAAGAAGGAGCTCTTATCCATTAAAAAAAAAGTCCAGAAAATCCAATATCTGATTATTTTTTTATTTTTATTTTTTTAGATTTATTTGAGAGAGAGAGAGCAGGAGGAGGGGCAGAGGGAGAAAGAATCCCAAGCAGACTCCCTGCTGAGTGTAGAGCGTAAGGCGGGCTTGATCTCATGACCTTGAGATCACCACCCCAGCAGAAATCAAGACTCATGGCTAACTGACTGAGCCACCAGCCCCCTCTAATTTTTAAAAATAGTTAATTTATCAAAGATTCTGTTTATTTATTTGAGAGAGAGAACACAAGTAGGGGGTGAGGGGGCAGAGGGAGAGAGAGAAGCAGACTCCCACTGACAGGGAGCCCAATGTAGGGCTCAATCCTAGGATCCTGGATCGTGACCTGAGCCAAAGGCAGATATTTAACCAGCTGAGCCACCCAGGTGCCCCATGATTTTATTTTTAAGTAATTTCTGTACCTAATGTGGGGCTCAAATTCACAACCCCGAGATCAAGAGTCGCATGCTTGGGGCACTTGCATGGCTCAGTTAAGCGTCAACTCTTGATTTTGGCTCAGATCATGATCTGGGGGGTTGTGAAATTGAGCCCCGAGTTGACCTCCATCCTGGGTGTGGAGCCTGTTTAAGATTCTCTCCCTCTGCCTCTCCCCATCCCTGCTTGTGTGCACGTGTTCTCTTTCTAGAAAAAGAAAAGTTGCATGCTCTACCAACTGAACCACCCAGGTGGCCGAGTAAGAGGGTTTTTTTTTTTTAAGATTTTATTTATTTATTCATGAGAGACACAGAGAGAGAAAGAGAGAGGCAGAGACACAGGCAGAGGGAGAAGCAGGCTCCAAGCAGGGAGCCTGACGTGGGACTCGATCCCGGGTCTCCAGCATCACGCCCTGGGCTGAAGGCAGCGCTAAAGCGCTGAGCCACCTGGGCAGCCCCAGGTTGTTTTTGTTTTTGTTTTTTTATTTTTTATTTATTGGGGGGAGAGAGAGAGCATGCATGCACACAAGCATGGGGAGGAGTAGAGGGAGAGGAACAAGCAGACTCCATGCTGAGCAGGGAACCAGACACCGGGCTCAATCTCAAAGCCCTGAGATTATATCCTGAGCTAAAACCAAGATTTGGATGGTTAACCAACTGAGCTGCCCAGCGCCTCACCCCTCTGCTTCCCATAAGAGTTCTTTTAAAGAAAATAAAATACAGGAGTAGAGGGAATTAGTCATATAGCTTTGAGGTGAGGAGGGCACAATAATTTTTAAAAGGCTTAGACAAGGGCATGCCTGGATGACTCACGTCTTCCTTCGGCTCAGGGCATGATCCCTGGGGTCCAGGGATCGAGTCTCACATCGGGTTCCCCACAGGGAGGCTGCCTCTCCCTCTGTCTGTCTCTGCCTCTCTCTCTCTATCTCTCATGAATAAATAAATAAAGTCTTTAAAAAAAAAAAAAGACTTAGACAAGATCTACCTTGTGTACTTACAGCATGTCAGGAATACAGTGAACACCACATATCCAAAGAGGGAGAGCACAGGTCCTGGTGAAAAGATCAAGAATCAGAATAACATGAGATGCTCAGCAGCAGCACACCATAGTGAAACAGTGGGGCAAGGCCATATGGATCTGAAGAGGAGCTGATTTTAATCATCTAAATCAAAATTTTAGTTGGAGGTTTATTCAAGTTACTTGTACACACCATCTGAATATTCAAATAGTTCTATAAGACTTTTTATTTAAAAAATAGCAACCCTGTGCCCCTTCCCATTCCCACTTCTCAGAAGCAAATACTTGAGATTAC